>NW_026294741.1:1200000-1620000 GCF_026119805.1 Tympanuchus pallidicinctus | reverse complement strand
TCCTCAGCTGGTCTCCACACCCCACTTGACACTGGGCTGACCTCCCTTTTGTGGGTGCGGGGCGGGGGGGTCAGGGCTGTTCCCCGGCGCATTCAGGCGGCCCGTGGAGATGGGGAGGGGGAGAGGGAGCAAAGGTGCCCAATTAAATGCACATTTGTGGCCGACGCCGAGCAAACAGCTGAGTGCGGGCAGGCGGTGGGCACAGGGAGCTGCTCTGGGCATCAGGATGTCGCAGAGCTGGGTGCCAAAGCAGTCCCTCTGATCTGTGTGATTTAAAGCTTTCTGGCTCTGACAGTGAAGGAGGACGGTTTGTCTGTGCGTTTGTTTGTTTGTTTTTTGCTTGCATCAGAGCAAAAAGCAGGGTCAGCCCGTCGGGTTACATTGAGGAGCTTGATCAGATGAGTGGCCTGATAGGTTCAGCTGGAGGTAATCGGTGGCTGCTTTCCCTTCGGAAAGGAAGCAGCTCTGGCACTTTGGATGTCTGCACCTGATTTTCTTTGCCTCTCAGAAGTGATGCACAGTGCCTGGCAGGGAGCATTGCACCCGGCTCTCTATGGGAGGCACGGAAATCTCAGCCAGGGTTCAACCTTTCGGTAGAAAGACGCACAAAATCTGGCCAGCCCTTAAGCCTTATTCATATTAGGAGGTTGTAAGTACCCGTAAAAAGAAGCTTTTGCAAAAACAAGCACTCAAAACCAAGAGAAGTGGCTTTTTATTCACTACTTCGAAGTACAAGGGGTGAATTTGGTTCTTTAACTGTTTTCTGAAGCAGGACACAAGTAGTCCCTTGCAGATAACTCTTTGCTTTCCTTGTTCCCAGAAGGTGGCTGCAAACAGGGAACTTGTGCAACTGTGAGGTCTGTGGGCACAGAGCTGCTGCCACACGGGAGCCCCTGCAGGATCCACATCCCTTGTGGCCCTGTCCCTGCGGGGCTGACGTGGAGCATCCTTCAGGGCGCAGGGATTCACTGCCTCAGGGCTGCTCTGAGCCAGGGGCTCCGGCAGGGTCTGTGTGGGCCAAGGGGAGCTGCCACCACTTCCCTCAGAGCTGCGCCCTCGGCCCCACTGCTCTGCAGCCAGGCAGAGCTCGGGGTTCCCCTCAGACAAAGGCTGTTGCTGGATGCGTGGCATCTGTTAGCAGACTACCGCTGTCATTAGCTGCAAGCAGGCATCTGCTGCTCCAACCACGCACGGAACAGATGCCAGTTTGGAAGGAGCGGGGGCGGGGAAACCCCCGAGCTCCAATATTTCACTGTCCTACAGACGTCCCTTTGCAGTTGGCAGTGGGGATGGATGCACCTGGGTAAAACTGCAGTGCTCCGAGGGCTGCCCAGTGCTGCCCGCTTCATGCTGAGCCATGGGTGTCCTGCACCGGCGATGCCCTGTTCCAGGAGAGCCCAGTGCTGTGCAGCACATCTTCACTGAAGCTTTGGGGCACGTCGTACATCTGTGCAGCATTGCTGTTGTACAGGGAGAGCTGCGGGGGCTCTCGGTGTGCCCAGCTTTCGCTGTCAGCTTTATAAGTCGCTTCTGGGATGGATGAGGGGAACAGGGGGGACAGCGTTTGTGCCGTGGGTCTGTACCCCTAACACCATACAAATGAGAAGATGAGGACCCTGTGCTGATGGATAATGAGGCAATATCAACGTGCTGCGTTGTTAGCACCGTACCAAATAGGCTTTTAATTTTCTGGGGAGGTGCGGGGCGTCTCTGCAGTGCCAGCATCAATCACCGTCGCCAGGGCCGGGTCTGGGCTCTCCCGGGGCCTTTCATTGTAAAGGATTCCCTCTGCTTCTGGCTGGGGGCTGTTCTCTGTGGCGATGCCTCTCACAGACTAATTGCTGATTTGTTCTTCTTATGATGATGGAGCTCGTGTCACCGCGGAACAGAACATTAGGATAAAGTCCTTAAAGTGGCTGCGCAGCTGGGAAACAAATCTGCAGTCCCTTCTGGTTAAAAAAAAAAATAGTGGTGTTGGTAGCAGAGATATTGTTTGCGTCCATTAATGGCTGGAAATGAGTGTGGTCTGCTCATAAGCTGCTCACAACCCGGATAACCCGGCCGTTCCTGTTTTCTCCCACATGCCTGTACCTGCTGGCAGCTGGAGGGGCATGGGGTGACACAGTGGGGTGACCGATGTGACACCAAGCTGCTTCTGAAGGCCAGGCTGTAGAGCACTGAGATAAGGCTTTGGGCAAACCCAGCGCTAACCCAGCGTGGCTTTGCCATCCAGCAGAGCTCCACAGAGCAGCACAGCTCACAGGGAGCAGAGAAAAGGAGGACAGGGGGAAGGTGCTCGCCTGAGAAGCCTCTTGGGGGGAAAAAGTATCGTTAAAAAAAGAAAAAGGCAAAGCCATGTCTGCAGCCCCTTCCCCAGATGCAATCCCACTCCTGTAATTTCTGGGGGAATTGGTTCATCTTGGGTGCAGATATATTTGTGTCAAGGTGCAGCTGCACAGATAGCCTGACTCTATGCATAGTAAGAGGCTTTCAGAGAAAGAGGTTATGCCCAGAGCAAGGCCTTATCAGAGCAAGCTGCCTGCCATTTATCTGGTTCCCTATCAAATATGAAAACAGGCCTCAATCTGCTGCTTCTATTTTCCTTGTGAAGGCTATGGGTGGAATAATAATTTAGGTCCTTTTTTTTGTTTCCAGCACTAACCTTCTGCCCAGCTCAGCTCCCAACTTCCCTGCCTGGCTCTGCCGAGCCCGGGCATCTGTGGGGGGGCATTGGTGATGGCCAGAGAGAGACCCTTGTCCTGGGGTGAGATGCTGTGTTTGGTGACATGGAGCTCCTGCTGCCTGCATCCCACGTGCCCTCAACCATGAGCTCCAGTGCCCAACGTGGTGCTGCTCGATGCCAGGGGATGGGAGTTGGTGTGGGGCTGGGGGGGACCGAGGGGGAGAGGACCCAGCTATGAAGCCCCTGCCCCCCGCCCTCCCCACTGCAGCAGCCAGGGCTGCAAAGCCGCTGCTTACATTTCTAATTCCATATCTGTGTCTAACTGCTGATGCTAAACTCCGATCGCACAGCTTCTGAGGGCAATGCGATCCACATGTTAATATTTTAAGCCAGCCACTAATATTTTTATGTGGGAAATTGAGATTTTCTACGGTTGCTGGATGAGCAGGGCATTTCTCCACACTGGAGTATGAAAACTGTAGCTGGGGAAAACATTATTTTACATATTTGTATCTGTCTGGGCTCACTGTGCCCCCAGCCCCACACGTCCCGCAGAGCATCCCAAGGCGTCATGCAGGGATCAGCCCCCCAGCGCTGTGTGCATGGGATGGATCCATGGGAAGCTCCATCTTCCTCAGTGCCTGAGACAGAAACCCATGTACCAGGATTGGGCTCTCAATGGCCGGCTATGGGCTGTTGCAGGAGGACGGGGGGCTGTGGCAGCTGCATGGACACCACCTGAGCTCAGTGCAGCTGGCCCTGATGGGCAGCCAACACAGTTTGGGCAGTGCTTTCTGGCTGCAGCACTGGGGACACAGGCAGTGTAACTTGTCACCAGGGTGCAGGTCAGGAGGCAGAACAGGGATGCAAGCACAGGTACGCACACTTGTGCATACTTATATACACTTCCTCCTCTGTGCCCTGCTGCAGCTCCAAACCTCACTGGAGGTGGGTGGTGGCAAAGTTTAAGCTTAAGCGAGCTGCAGGTGTGGGACTTTGCCTCCTTGTGATCCTCGCACAGAGGGCAGCGTAACAAAATATTTTAGAACAAAAACTTTGGGAAATGTTCTCTAGGAGAGCGGTGGGAAATGGGATGTGGTGTTGGTTGGGTGTAAGCAAATAGCAGATGAAGGTGGACAAATATTGAGACAGATGCATCTCAGCATCGTTCCGGCAGCTTAACGTGCATTTCACATCTACGGACTTTAACGAGCGCTCGGAGATTTTGACCCGCTGGTATGGATTACTGTGAGAGAACCTGCCAGGCCCACATCATTGTTTCAGACAAGGCCATGATGCAAATTGGCAGACAAAGAAGTGAGCAGTCAATACAGATTAGAATTAAGTCTCTCCTCTTGTCCACAGCCATGGGCCCCGCATTGATTGTGCTGTGAGCGCCAGGAACCTGCGCTCAGCCCGGGCGGCTGCGAGGGCACAGGAGTGGGGCTGCATCCCTTTGTGGGCTGTCCCCATCCCACAGGGCACCACAATCTGCCCACAGAACAACCAGCCAGCGCTCGCTGTGGGTGAGACACAGCTGGGAGTGAGCCTGGGCAGCGATGCAGGGCGTTGCGCTCAGGCCAGCGGCTCTCTGACTATTCCCAGTGTTTCCCCTTGTTCTTGTTTTGTCCTCCAAACACGTTTGCTCGGGGGCTGAGAGGGCAGCAGCATGACTGGCGTGCTCCAAGGTGGGCAGTGGGCAGTCGGCGCGTGCCGGGCTCTGGGTGCAGCAATAGTGCAGAGGGGAAAAATCTCAGCAAAGGTCATATTTGTTTGGTAGGGAGGCAGAACGATTGGGCATAATGAGTTGTGGTTGGGTTCCCGTGGCGGAGCCGCCGTGCCTCGTAACGCCACGACAGCAGATGTCCTCGCGCTGTAGAGCAGCAGCAGAAATGCAAATTCCTCTATCAGTCAGGACCCAGAGCTGCAAGCCCCAGCCCCGAGTGACCTTCCGGCCCTCCTCCTTCGACCTCTGCTTCATTTTGTTCTCAAAATAATTTATTTGATAGAGGCCACAAGAAATAACGTCTTTTCTTTTCCATTTGCGTTCTCATGCAAATGGATCCCTGCTAACTTTTATTTTCTCTGTTTCCCAATTGTCATGCAAAGCCCATCACCCTGCGCTGTATCTCCTCTGGCCTTCCTCCTCCTCCTTCTCCTCATACTCCTCCTCCTCCCGAGGTGATTAGGTGCTGCAGGTATTGCAGGATGGCTCCCAGCAGAAGGCTGCATTGGGCACCTCTGTAGTGACCCAGGGCTGGCACAGGCATCACTTCTGGCCCAGACCTGAGCCAGTGGGGATGAGAGCTTTTGGGGCTCGAAGAGCCTCAGCCCCTGCTCAGATATCTGCGTGTACAAGGAGTCTGAGTCAGGTTACAGCATGCATGCGTCACTGAGAGGTTTGGGGTTGGAAATGGGAGCACTGAAGAGCTGCAGCTGGCAGCTCACTGTGCAGCCTGGTGCTGCTCCCTGCTCACAGCCCTGCCAGCAGCCGGGCACAGCCAGCACTGCTGCGGGTGACAAAGGATGTGGGCACACTGCTGGCAGCAGAGCCGGCGCGGCCCTTTGTTCAGCCCTCGCCCCGCGGAGCTGCCGCCTCCCAGCCTTTGCATTTTGATGCCGGCGCCTTTCTTTGCATTGACCGGAGTTTATCACATATCTCTGGTTGGGATCCTGCCTAGCTTAGCATAAGACAAAAATGAGAAGGAAAAAAAAAAAAAAAAAAAAAAAAAAAGTCGGCTGAATAATAGGACGGATTTGTAGCAGCTGAGGATTTGCATTCAAATGTTCGCCAGCCTCCTCTGAGCTCGAGTTTTATCATGTCTTTACAGCCAACAGCTTGTTTATGAATAAAAAATGTGGCATGAAACCAGAGGAGTGAGTTGTCTTTGTTTTGTCAAGTGTGTGGAGACAAAATGCTGGCGGCTCGCACGCCTTCACTCGGCAGGGCCCGCGGGACGGGGCAGCTGGCGGTACCTGCGTTGCCATGGCCGGGCACCCCGCACCCTGCATATGCATGAGGCGCCAGGCAGCGCCCGCTTTGACAGGCAGCCGCTTTATTAACTCATTAAGCTCATCTTGTTCCTTTAAACGCGGTATAATTACGAATAAAGCTGTCACACTTTGTTTGCAGTTACGGAATCGAGCTCTGTGCTGCAGTGACCCGGGCTGCGGGGACGCGGCGGTGCCACCGTCCTGAGCGCGGCTGTGCCCATGGTGAGCACGTGTGCCTGCAGCATCCTGTGTGTCACCCTGCGTGTGTCACCCCTTGTGTCACCCCTTGTGTCACCCCTTGTGTCACCGTGTCACGCCGTGATAAAGAGCAGCTCGCTCTCAGGGCCGCGCTTTGGAAGTCCTCTCAGGACAGCAATGGCCCGCATTCATTTTCCTGCTTGTGCAGAAGCTCCTCTAAGGCCGTGTCCTAGATTTAGCACAGGTTCCGATAAGGCGGGGAGAGATAAGTCCCAGATTGTACTGCTGTGCCCAACAGACTGGTTACATCGTGCTTGATGACACTTCAGCCCCGTTGTCATGACCCCATATAATCCGGCATCCTGGACCATCTGACACACATTTGCACTTAACATTTTGTTAGAGACTCTATAAATGAGATCTCTTTGACCTTCAATCCTTGGCTAATTGCTGGTTTCATGTACAAGACCGGCCTAATTTTATGTGATAATTACCTGAAAGTGGCAATACATATGGCATCGCATGTTTGAAATGTCAGAACTGGAAAAATATCAAGTGGCTGGAGTCTTAGGCAAATGGGGGGAGCGGAAGGGTCGGAACAATATACTTTACTGCTCAGATGATGAAGAGAGACTATACATCACTATAAACCCCAGTAAATAGTATACATCTGTAATAAATCCTGTGCATAATGTTTGCTGAAGGGGGCTGTAGCCGTGTGGAGCTGGATGCTAAGGCAGCCATAAAACAAAAAGAGATCTTGAATTTGCAGGCGGTCCGATCATTCGTTTCGCATGTCTCTCTGCAGAGAGGAGCCCCTGCTCTGCCCAGCACCCTGTGCTCTGTGGCCGTGCTGCTGTGAGGTGCCTGCTGTGTGTGTCCTGGTGACGAGGGGTCAGGGGAGGCTGTGGTCTGCCCTCCCTGCACGCTGTCTTCCCAAGGTGCAGCCACCGAAGAGCGCTGCGCCCTGTCTTTGGCTTTAATTAATTGCTTCATAAGGTTATAATGAATGAAAATAAATGAAAATCGCTCCCGTGATTAGTTCACTGTAAACATTATTGACAGCTTTTCCTAAGTACAGAAAACTCAGGTCCACAGCCCTGGGTGGGAACAGCAGACTGCAGGACCGGAGTGATGAGGGGTGAGACGGAGCGATGGGATCACTGAGCATGTCCTCATGATGCAGCAAGCTCCGTGTCCATCCCTGTTTGTTTGGCGTTGGGTTTATTGGCTTACCAGCTTCCTGGCACTGCCTGAAACGTGCTGGTACCCAGCAGATGTTCTCACTGAACTCGTGAAGAATTCCTCGTTAGGTTCTCAGGAGTCCTCTCTGATTACGGTGCTCAGAAGTTCCCCAGCCCACTTCTAGATGGGCAGATGTGTTCCCCAGCTGCTCGCTGCTGATGCTGTGTCCCTGCTGCCCACAGGCTGCTGAGCATCTCCAGCAGCGACGTGAGCAGGAGGAGGAAGGGGCAACCCTTCAGGCTCCCTTCTTCCCTTCCCATCAGTGAATCCATTCCCCAAATCATAGGGTTGGTTTGCAATTAGAGGCAGAACTAAATGAGGCACGTTCAGCATTTGTGGGGCTCAGAGGATGCATGCAGACGCACTGTTGGCCCCTTCCCCTCCCAGCACTTCTCGGCTTGTGGCAAAGAGCAAACTCTGCTGTGTTTGCAGTGCACCCTTCCTGCCCCATCTCAGGGCCAGCCTCTGTTTTCTCAGCTAATCCTTTTAGAAACATGGAAATGGGGAAGCAGACCCGGTGTCAGCCCAAATCGGGTCTCCTCCTCTCAGGTGTTCATTAAGTTTGACTGCTATTCTTCTCTGTCCTGCAGACTGATAAGCAGTTGAAGCAATGATGAAGGGTAAACAGCAGAGTAAACACGTTCTTAATTTTAGCTCTGAAGCTTCAGGGAAGCAAGAGGGATTGGCACATGAGGCTACCATGACTGGTTTGTCTGCATTTGGGCACCCCTGGGTGGTTCCTCTCTGCAGACCTTGAGAGCAAAGGGCTGAGTTCCATCTTCCCACCCCAGACCTGGGCTGTGTGGGCTGGAGGCTGCCATCTCAGTCCAGCAGTGGTCTCTGACTGCCAAAGGTTGGGCCGGAAGGGATCAGTCCTTTGAGAAAACACCATTATCAGGTGCTGTCTGATTTCTGTTTGCTCCTAATTAGCACAGAGGAGCCCGGGCAGCAAGAGCCCTGTGCTCACCCCAGCGCTGGTGTTTCCCAATGGCAGTGCCTTGATGGGCAGCTCTCTGGCTCAGGTGGGACGCGATGGCTGAGCTTTGGTTCTGACAGACGGAGGTCCCTGAGCAGAGCCCCTAATGCCCCTTCATAGACTCTTCTGGTAGCAAGGGCTCGTCCTGCATTATGCCTCCTTGCACATCTTTGGGTTGGTGGAAGGTGACCCATCTGCACTCACATGCTTTGGCTGCAGCATGCTGGGTTGGCCTTGGGATTGGGGCCACGTTGGCCTCAGGACTGGGGCCAGGTTATCCTTGGGAGTGGGGCTGAAGCTGTGGGTGCCCCATGTGCAGCACACGATGCTGTGAGCACAGCCCAGCGCTGCCTTCTGCCCGCTCACCTCCCCACTGCACCACAAGCATGCATCATATTTTGTGCTGACTTAATGCAACACGGATAGTTGTACTTTCCAAGTAGCTGGCAACCCTTAATCAATGTTAATTGGCTCTAATTAGCATATGTTAATTAATGATATTTACTACAAATTAAAGGTATGAGTGCTCCCAGAGGGTTTCCTGTTCATCCAATTAGTGCCAATTAGTTGCAATTAACACGTGTAAATGAGATGCCATTGAACCCAAAACAAACAGCACATAGTGTGCTGTACTCACTCGCAGTTGAACTTGCTCTGGTTGTGCCAAGTGGAGGGGGAGAAGGACTGCAGAGGGCTTTCAAATAACTGCAAGGTCCCTAACATCTATTTAGGTGGGCTCGTTATGTCTTATTTTGTCTCTCACTCCGTGCGAGCAGGTTGAAGGAAGGTGGATCTGAACAAAAGCCCTTGACAGAACAAATGGGTTGTGCTTCCCTGTTTCGCTGGGCTGCACAAAGGTCACACACAAAGGTGTTTTGGGAATGCTGCCGTGCTGCTTTGCACCCATCCCTCTGTTGTCTTTGGTTGGGGCACACAGCCATGAAGCTGAGCCTGCCCAGCACCCCGCGCCTACCAGCTAGGACACAGCTCTTGGTGGCTCCAGAAGGATGCTGGCACCTCTGCAGGGTCCCCAGTGTCCCCTCGGTGCTTTTTTCCCCAGCCAGCATTGAGCACCATCACCAAGCCGTGTGCTTTGGGTGCTTCCCTGCTTGCATTTCAGCCTGCAGGGAAGCACATCCGCTGCAGCGTTGCCCCTCGGCTTGGGCTGCACACGCAATCTAGCAGGCAGCAGAACAAATTGTCATAATTGTGTTTAATTAAAAAGCGTAAACGGATTATCTTCAGGTAAGGATGATTTATTTAACTAATCAGTCTGATCGCAGTGAGCGTATAGAGTGGAGATGGAAATCATGCAGTGGAAATGGGTGCTTTCCTTTTACCATCAGCCACGGAGCTGCTGTGACCGCAGGGATGGGCAGCTGCTGGGTGCAGGGCTGGTGCTGCAATGGAGTGGGAGCCCAGGGCTGCCTCTGATATGTGTGCTGTGTTGGTGCACGGGGTGCTGCTGCCCAGCCCAGCGTGCCTTTCTGGTTGGGACTGGATGACCTTTGAAACCCTTTCCAACCCAATCCGTTCTGTGGTTCTGTGCTGTAAGGAAAGGAGGTGCATTGCATCTGGACACAGTGCTCTCCAACATGTGCTGATTTTTGGGTGATGCTGTGTGGAGCCACGGGTTGCACTCCGTGATCTTTGCGGGTCTTTTCCAGCTTGGGATATTCTGTGGTTCCACGAAAGCCTTTGGTGGAGCTTTGTGCCATGCAGGGCTGGTGGGGCAGAGCTGTGGGACTCAGCTGGATGCGGGACGTCCCCCTGCCCCGATTCCACGTGTGGGGAATTATGTGCAGCCATTGCAACGTGACCTGGGAAATAAGGCACCTGTGGTGTTTTCTGTTATTCCCAAGAAAATTCTCCTTGTGTTTAATAGGTGATGTTTAATAAAAATGAAAATGAGCTTATCCTGAGCAGGCATGCACGCCAAAAGCTGGCATTTAAATTAGAAATTATGATTTAATAACTTGTCAAGAAACTCACCAACGTAACAGCGTGATAATTATTGAAAGGAAACTTCATAAATAGGGGGAATACTGAGACGTGTGCAAGGGCCGGGCTCTGCGGGCACAGCTTTGGGCAGAAGGAGCTGGGGCAGAGGGCGGGGGGCAGAGCAGCAGGTCTGGGCTGGGGCTGGGATGGGGGGCACAGACGGGTGGTGGGGGTTGGCTGCAGCTGGAGCTGCTCTGAGCACGGTGGGCTGGGCTCAGCCTTCCCTGGGTGATGGGTTTTGGGCCCTCAGCGCCACCGTTCCATGCCCCGCCAGCCCCCAGCCCCATTGGCCATGAAAATGGTGGTTGGTGGGGCCCTATGATCTGAATCACGTCCCCTCTCTTAATTTCAACAAGATGTTCACATAAGGACTGCTTAATGTATATTTTAAATTACAGTCTTGACTTTCTGTTGGTTGATTGCGGCATATGACTCTCAGTTGGAAGGCCATTATTTCTGCTATGATTTACAAAGCAGTTAAAGAGAAATCAATGTGATAAATATTGAAGCATTGTAATAGATAATCCCCTGTATTCTGGGGTGTTCAGCTCTCCGCTGCCACAGCCAACGGGGCATTCTCAGTGCAGAATGTTCAGTGATGAAGGCACAGCAGGACTGCAGCCGACCTCTGGGAAAGTTTCCCACTGCTTTCAGCAGCCTTGGGTCAGGATTTCAAAATAGCCAAGGTTTTTGTGGGCTTTCTCCTTGCTTATAGGTCCACCAGTGCTGGTGGCAGCTACAAGATGCATGCGCAGCTGGAGGAACTCTGTCATCCTTCCCCCACTGCACACGAGCCGTGGCTGCAGTGCGTGGGGATGCCCAGCTGTGCATCCCAGAGCATCTTACAAAGGTTTGTGCTTCAAAATCCCCAACCCCGTGCCATGAGGGTGATTGATTCCCATTCTGTGTTGGGTAATAGAGCCGTGAGTGGGAAGCTCAGCGCTCTGGAAGTGACACAGACAGATGCTGCCAGCGACACGGGGATGGGAATCAGCCCCAGGTCCCGCTCTGCAGCTCCTCGATCAATAATCAATAGTTTAATTATTGATAATAAATTCAAATTTTGCTCAAAAAGACAAAAAGCTCTCAGGGAAGCTGAGAAACTTCCCTTTGCAAGGAAGGCATTATAAACTGGGCCAATTTGGTCAGCTTCTAGAATTGGAACATTTTAATCTGTGTTTGGAAAGTATCAGGAAATCAGGCACATGAAAAATGTGTCTCCTGAGAGCAATTTCAGGTCAGTCCGTGGCTGGGAGGTGACTCTGCTCACTGTTCTGTGTGCCCCACACACCAGGGCCTGGGCTGCAGCCGTGGGGCCTTTGTTTTCACCAAATCTGCATAAAATCACACTTTTCCGTGGTGTGGCTCTGTGTAAATCCCGCTCCTGATTGACTCAGCGCAGCTCCGCATTAATCCTCCCCATAAGTGCCTCACGGGATCTGGGTGCCTCTTTTCACATCTTGACTCAATCACATCTGAGCTGCTGCTGCCCCACTGCCCTGCTTGCCGTGCGTCTCCTGCTGCTCATTCGGGGCAGTTCCTGCTGCACCAAGATGGGGCAGAGGGCAGGCAGTGGGGCTGGGGGCTGCGTCCCAACCTGCAGGAGCTGGGGGCTCTCCTGCTGCATGAGCAGAGCCTGCTTTCAGCTGCCCACATGTTGGGGTGGGGGCTCTGAGCCGGTCCTGCCTCCCACAAAGGGAGAGGAGGGGGACAATGAGGCACTGAAGTTGTGCTCACTCCCCCCCTTACCCCCCAGTGCCCAGATCTCCATCATTAATATAAAGCAATCCCTGACAACAGCGCTCTGCCCTTTCCTAAAGAATAACCATCAGCCTGGTAAACAAACCTGGAGATGCACAGAATTCAGCTGAATGTCTCATCCTGAGAGGCTTTGTGAGAAATGTAACAAGGCAACGGCCATGAAAAAAAAAAGAAAAAGTATTAAAATGTAGAAAATTGACATTTGGAATGGAGCTGGGATGCGCTGCAAACGCTGTCGTATTGGGGGGGCACAGCCATTCCTCCCCCCCCGACAGAGGCTCATTTATATGCAGTTATTCACGTGTGCAGTAAATTCCAATTATGTTTACAGATGTCTGCTTAACAGTTATGGAAAAGGAACCTCAGCATGTCTGAGATGTCCTTATAAGGGCTTGGACCAGGCTTTTTTAATTTTTGTTTAATACCAACGCCGATTTAATTCTATTTTGCAGATTTAAAAAAATAATAATAATTCCAGCTGAGCTTTCTGATGGTTTAGCACCTAATGCCTACATTTGGGGGGGTGGCCGTTTCCTCGACCTTCCAACCGTATTTTTGTATAGAACTCAAGAGTTCAGGGTGATTTTTCAAACATTAAGCATGGAAATGGTGAGTGGAGGTGGGGAAACCCTCCTGCAGGCCCAGCACCTCCAGGCCTCAGCATCTCAGCCAGTTCCCATTCCCGCACACACTGCGGCCCGGCGTGCAGCACCGCACAGGGGATAATTGCTATCAGTGGAAGCGTTGTGATTTCACAGGCATGAAAGGCAGACTTTGTGAAAGCGTCCGGTAGGGTTTGCTCCTGAAGTGTATAACGAGTGGCGTGTATAAACGAGCAGTTCTCCATCTGAAACGAGGGTTACTTGTTTGGAAGCAAAAGGTGGTCAGGGGGATGTGCTGCTCAGCGGGGCTGTCGTGGCTCGGGGGGGTTTGGGGCAGGGTGCCCTTGTTGACGGGATGCTGTGATCGGGGCGGGATGCCTCGTCCCGCGCTCCCTGCAGCGTCCCCACCTACAGGTGCAGACGCAGCAGGAACACGCACGGATCGGCCTGTGGATGCTCTCCGTCCTGGTGCCGTGCAAATGACAAACGCAGGGACGAGCCGCGAGGGCAGCGGGGCTCTGCGGGCTCCGGCTCCTTTGGCACCACACGTTCTCAGCTCAGAGCAGCGGGCGTGGAGCTGCAGCGTGCAGAGGTCGCAGCCCGCTGCCAGGAGCTGCACCAACACTGCATGTGCCGAACAGGAAAAGCAGCGGCTCGGGCTGTGGAATGACAAAGCCGGGTGTGAGCAGCACTTCACACCGCGCGTCTGCCACTTTGGAGTGGTAATGCCGCTGTGGGATGGCGTCTGCGGGACAGGCAGCCCCGGGGAGCCGCTGGGTGCTGCCAGACTGTGTCACCCCCCGGGGCAGCGGGAACGGCGCTGCGTGCTCTGTTCTCGCCGGGCGTTGTGGTGAGGAGGGGAGCTGAGGGATGAGAGGTGTGGGCTGTGCCCATCCCGTCGCATCCTGTCCCCAGGGCCCCGCTGGACAATGACATGAGGAATTATTTGGCAGAACAATTTGATGTTTTCTGAGTTTCTGAGCAGGGAGTTCGGCCCTTGGCAAGGCTGTGCCCGGATGAGGGGCTCGTCCTGGAGGGGCAGCGGCACGCAGGGCAGCACAGCATCCCCAGAGCCCTCCTGGGATGGAGTTGTCCCACGGCTTTTGCTGCGAAAATTAGCTGCAGCCTGTGACATGTCACACTCCAGGACAAAACGCTCTGGTTGTCTTCATCTTGAAGGCCAGATACGGATGTGTTTCAGAGTGATGGGATTGTGGCTGCGCCTCCCACAGCCTCTCCGTAGCGTCGAGATAGGCTGCAAATGTGCACAGCCAAACTTAGAGCATCACTTAACGGCTGTGCAAAGACAGAGGCGATGGCACTGTTTGGAATGTGCATTTTTCTGAACTTTACTTGTTTGGCCGCATCTCACCACAACGCTGCGGTGTCACACCAGCACAGCGGTGCCCCGGTAGGAATGGGGTCTCAGCATGGGGTCATGGAGCAACGCTGACGGCCCTTCTCAGCGCCCACAACCCCTCCGAGTGCCCCCGCTGCCTGCGGTCGGGGCCGGGCACTGCGGAGCTGCCTCCCGGCGTAAGCTTTAAATAGCAGCCTATGGAAGCACGGTGTGAGGCGGGATGTTGTGGAGTAACGCGGTATCAAACTACGGCACCTACAGGGAGATGAATCCGGGGTCGGGAGCGGACAGCCGGACGGACACCGCCGGCTGGGTTCCGTCGCTGCCGGGGCCGAGCAGGCAGTGCGCAGCGCTCCGCTGGGACGGGGCCGTGCGCGTCACAACGCCGCTGATCGCGGGCGCTGCGTGGCGGTGCCGTCAGACCTCAGAGCCGCGCAACCGACGCGCATCTCCCGCCGAGGCCCTTTTCCCTCCGCCCCGGGGCAGCGCTGCCCGATCCCGACCCCGGGAACAAAGGGTCCGCCCGGAGGGTGGGGGGAGACCCGCACGGCCCCGCACCGAGCGGCTTCCCCTCCCCGGCAAGTTCAGCCTCTGCGAAATGAGTGAATGGCACAGCCCCGCCGAACTTGGAGAAACGATATCATCCTTGTGTGTGTGTGTGTGTGTTGGGGGGCTGAAATAATTAATTCGCCAATCAGCGACGTTTTGGACGTCGTTTTTTCCTTTTTTTTTTTTTTCTTTTTTTTCCCCGTACCGCCCGGCCCGGGGCGCGGCCCCGCGCTGCCGCAAATCACGGCCCGGCACTCGGCGCGGCCACGCGCCGCAATTAACGCGGGCACGCAATTAGCGCGGGGACGGGGCGCGCCGCCATCCATTACCGCGGGATGCGAGCCGGGCAGGGAAATGATAAAATACGTGGTGAAAAGCGGCGGCGGTGGGAGTGCCTACATGAGTGATCGCCTCGGGCTTCTGCGCCTTGAACTTAGCGCGCCGGGAAATCCCCGAGGTCAAAAAGTAGGAAAATTGTTGCAGCCCGGGGAGATATATTTTAACTTCGCAGAGGGTCCGCGCGAGTTCGGCCCCAGGGAGGGTGCGGGCTGCCGGGAGCGCCGCGTTCCCCGTTCCTGGTTCCCGGTTCCCGGCTCGCGGCGAAGCGGCGCTGAGAGCCCCGAACCGCCCCCGGGAGCTGCGTGCAGGCGGAGAGGTGCGGAACGGCCCCGAGTGCGGCTTCCCCCCCCCCCCCGCCCCCCGGCCGTCCGTTCCCATCCCCCTCCCGCTGACCGCGCGGCTGATTTATGGAGAGCGATGTTTTAGCAGAAATCCCCCAGAGTCGCCCATCAGCCCTAAATCCCCAACCTGCTCTCCCTGGGAGACCTCATGACACAGAGCATGCCAAAACAGCTCCGTTTTGCCTATGCATTAGCAATCTATTTTACCTTTTTGACATCTCTCACACATAAAACCGTAAGAGAGAAATAAAATATCTGTCTCTGGGCGAAAATAAAGCTTTGCCTCCCTCCTGATCTATAGGATATAAAATAAAGCCATGGCTTTGATAGTGGCTTTTCCTTATACCGGAGTTGCTTTTGCACACACGGAGACAATGAAGATGGATGAGCGGGGATCGGTGCCTCCTCTCGGGGTTTGTTTCACCCTTTTTTATCGTCTCCCCCTCCCCGCACCTCTTTACTTTTCTTTCTTTCTCTTTGATTCGCCTTTCCCTGCCCTCCCTCGCTCTCTCCCGGTGCGCACAGCCCCGTTCCCCGCGGCCGGGCTCGTCCCCATCCCGGCCCCTTCCCGCTGTTTCCCGACCCCTCCTGGCCCGTTCCCAACCCCTCCCGGTGCTTCCCGGCTCCTCCCGGCCCGGCGGCAGCCCTCACTCAGACGCGCACTCCGTCGGAGCTGTAATTATTTATTAACTGTATTTTCCCATAAACAACTCGGGAGCTTTGGATGTAAGCGACGACATTTAGCGACTTGGAGAGAACCCTGGGGGGGTTCGTCCGGGCTGGGGAGGGGGGGGGGGCGGGGCCGTGCGTACCCCCGCATCGCACCGCGGGCGGCACAGCGACCCGGGGCACCGCTCTGCAACTCCGAGGGCTTTTCGGCGCTCGTTGGCACCGACGCGGCGCGGCGTCCCGTCCGGCCGTGGAGAGCGCAGGGCTGTGCCACGGCCGGGAGCACCGCCGCATCTCGCCGTTCGCTCGGGGAGATGTCCGAACCGGGCGGGAGATGTCCCATCTCCTGACAGACCCTCGTTCAGGCGGCGCCCCGGCCCCGAGCCCTCTCACTGCGGGAAAAGTTGCGGGAGAGGCGCAGCGAGCCGTGCGGGGCCGAGGGGAGCCCAAAGGACTCCCGCATCCCCGGGTCCGGTTTGGGGCAGCGGACCGCTCGTCCTTAGAAATCGCTCTCGGGATGAAGGGCCCTCCCAGCCCCGCAGCGCTCCGCGGTACCGGCGGAGGCCCCGCAACTCGCGGCGGCCGCGAGAAGGGTGAAAGCGAAGTGCTGCAGCGCGCCGGGCCCGGCCGTGCTCACAGCTTCCGAGGGGGAAAAGGGCAGGGCGGGAGAAAGGAGAGAGCCGCCGGGAGAGCTCCCACCGCTGCGCCCGGGGCTGTCCGTGCTGGGAACGAGGAGCGGCCGTGGGAACAGCGGGGCACCGCCGCGAGCCGGGGTACCACCGAAAGGCAAATTCAGACTCGCCTGAAAAGGGCGTTTTGTTTCCGCATTGGATTTAAAATAATCTGCATTTTTAAATCGTTATTATTATTATTATTCCTTTTTGAAATTTGCTTCTTTTTCGGCGCCGCGCACCCCCCGAACGGAACGGGGAAAACGAAACGAACTGAACCAAACGGAGGAGCGGCGCCGCGCGGTGCCGGGCGGGCAGTGGGGCGGCAATCAGCTCCGCATCCCGATGGGTCACCGCTCCGGGGGTGCGAGACGCGCCCCGGGTACCCGCGGCTCCGGGGGCGGAGAGCGGAGCCCCGGCGGAAAGCGGCCGAGAGCGGCGGGGGGCGGGGGCCGGGCCGAGCAGATGCTTTCGCTAACGCCTGGGAAAAAAAAAAAAAAAAAAAAAAAAAAAATCGCTGTGAAAAAGTGGTGCTTGATGGACGTGAGATGCTCGTCGCCTCCCGCGCATTCATCCGCCGACACATGGCACTTGGGGCCGCAGTCAAAGGGAAGCGGTCCCCTGGTAGCAGCGCCCAGCTGGCGGAGCGGGGCGGAGCGGGGCCGCCCGCGTGAGAACGGCCCAGATGGGGCCGAGGGCATCGATCCCGGGCGGGCGGGGCGAGGGGAGCGGGGCGCGGCCCCGACGGGGCGGGAGGGGCGCGGGGCGCGGCGGGCAGGGCCGTGGTTGCCGGCAGAGGCGGGGAACATCCGTTTTATTTCTCCGTTTCTCCGTCCCGCAGCTCCGACCGCGCGGAGGTCGGAACGCGGCCGGGTACGGGCAGGACCGCGGGGCGAGCCGAAGGGAACGACCGCTCGGGGTAGAAGCGAACGCCGCTTCGTTGGCCCAAAAAGCGCTGTGGCGGCGGGCGGCCGTCAACGGGACCCCGACGGACCCCGCGCGGCCACGCATCACCCCGCGGACACCTGCGGCGCCGGGCCCGGCTCTCCCCGCCTCGACCCCGGCCGGCAGCGGGCAGGAACCCGCGGGTCGCGGACCCCGAGATCCGCCCCGTGCCGCGGCCCCCGTTCCCCTCCCGCCTCGCACCTACCGCTGCAGCGCGTCCCGGGGCTCCGCGCGGGGCGCACCTTTACCGGGCGAAGGCGACGGCCGGCGGCGCCCCGCGCCCTCGCGGCTCTATAAAGGGGCGCGGACGCCCCGTCCGGCGGCGGCGCGGCGCGGGGGGGCCACGGGGGGCGACGGCGGCGGAGGCGGCGATTGGCCGCGGCGCGCGGTGACGTGTGCGCGCGGTGCATAAGGCTGCGGCCGCGGGGCTGCCGGGAACATGCAGTGCGCCGAGCGCTGCCGGACGGCGCGGGCCGCGCGGGCAGCGCCGCTCCCCTCCGCGCTCCGGCCCCGCCGCGCCGCTGCGCCCCGCCGGGAGGCGCCCCAGTGCCGGCAGCGCCGGGAGATGCCGCGCGGGGACGCGGGGTAGCGCGGGGCACGCAGGTAGGAGCCGGGGACGGCGGGGGACGGCGAGCGGCGGAGCCGGGAACGGAGCGAACGGAGCGAACGGAGACGGGAGCCGCGCTCAGCGTCCCCCCGCGCACGGACGGCGGCCCGCTCCGCGCCGCTCGGGCCATGGCACCGCGCCTGCAGCCTGCGCCCGTCTGACGGCGGGCGGCCCGATGCCCTGCGCCCGTGCTGTCCTCGTCTTGTCGTCTTTTTTTTTTTTTTTTGTCTTTTTTTTTTTCCTTTTTTCTTTTCCCTCTTTTAATTTCTGTTTGGGAAAAGCAGATGCACTTTGACTTCTGACTGCTCTACCTCAGACCTGAGAAAAAACTCGTCACCGTCAACCGCTTCTCGGCGGTTTTTTAATTATCGCCGTTCTCGTTTTATCTGAGCGCCGATTTCTGCGCCGCCGCGCGTCGGCCTCAGCCGGGCCGGGCCCGGAACCCGCGGCCCTGGGACAGCGACCGACCGAAGGCTTTTCTCCCTCCAGTCCTTTTTCTTCTCTTCCGCTTCTCCAAGGCTTCTTCTTCTTTTTTTTTTCTTTCTTTCTTTTTTTTTTTTAATAATAATAATAATAACAACATACACACACACATATATATAAAAGCAAACCTACGCCGCTGTTGTTGTCGTCTTTTTATTTTTATTTCGATTTTTCGCTTGCCATCTGGGACGCCGATACCCCACTCTCAGAAATAACCAAAGACAATGGTTCACTGTGCGGGCTGCAAAAGGCCAATCTTGGACCGGTTCTTGTTGAATGTACTGGACAGGGCTTGGCATGTGAAGTGTGTTCAGTGCTGTGAATGTAAATGCAATTTGACAGAGAAATGCTTTTCGCGAGAAGGCAAGCTTTACTGCAAAAACGACTTCTTTCGGTAAGTACCGCCACCGCCGCCCGGAGCCGCGGCTCTTTTCCATCCGTTTGCCATCTTTTCCCGCCTGTTTATTTTTTCGCTCGCCGCAGAGCTCCGTTCTCACGGTGATGTCGGGCCGCGCTCCGACTCCCGCCGCTCCCTGCGCTTCCGAATCCGCCCGGAGCTGCGCGGAGCGATGCCGGGCCGTGGCCGCGCCTCGGGGAGTCGCGCTGCGGGGCCCGGTTGTGGGAGCTCCCGGCAGGGCCGAGTTCCGCAGAGCCGCCGCAGAGCCCCGGTCCGGCCCGGCCGCTCCATCGCGCTGTGCACCAGCAGCGCAACGCGGAGCGGCCGCAGCCCGCGGGCGGCCCCGCACCTCCCGCTCCTACGCGGCCATCGCGGCGCCGAACTCCGCTCCGGTTTCTCGGTGCCGTTATCGGGGCACGGAGGGGAAAGCCGCCCCTGCGTTGAATTAGTTTCCCCGGCGTTTGCCCTCGGTCCCCATCCCAGTGATTGCGTTTCCTTTTATCGTTTTGCAAGGTGTAAGTCAGGCGGGCGTTCGTTGGGAAAAAGGAACAGTGCGGAAGATGGTTTGGGGTTGGGTTTGTTTTGGTTTTTGGTTTGGTTTGGGTTTTTTGTGTGTGTGTGCACGCATTTTTTATTTATTTACCGTGGTTTCGGTTTGGTTTTCGTTTGTTTCGGTTCGCTGCGGTTCCGGGGCCGCCGCTCTCCCATCGGGGTGGGCGCACGGCACTGCCCGCTCGCTGCCCCCGCACCCTCCCGACCCGCCACCTCTCCCCGCAGGTGTTTCGGGACCAAGTGTGCGGGCTGTGCCCAGGGCATCTCCCCCAGCGACCTGGTCCGCAGGGCGCGGAGCAAAGTGTTCCACTTGAACTGTTTTACGTGTATGATGTGCAACAAGCAGCTCTCCACCGGCGAGGAGCTCTATATCATAGACGAAAACAAGTTCGTCTGCAAAGAAGATTACCTAAATAACAGCAATACTGCCAAAGAAAACAGCCTGCATTCAGGTGAGGGAGCGCGGGGCGGCGGCTCTCCCTCTCCCGTCCCTTCCCTTCTCCCCCCGCCCGGTTCCCGGCACCCCTTCTGACTGTCGGCCTTTCGCTGCCCGCAGCTACCACCGGCAGTGACCCCAGCCTGTCCCCCGACTCCCAAGACCCCTCCCAGGACGACGCCAAGGACTCGGAAAGCGCCAACGTGTCCGACAAGGAGACGGGCAGCAACGAGAACGACGACCAGAACCTGGGGGCCAAGCGGCGGGGGCCCCGCACCACCATCAAAGCCAAACAGCTAGAGACTCTGAAGGCCGCCTTCGCGGCCACCCCCAAACCCACGCGGCACATCAGGGAGCAGCTGGCGCAGGAGACCGGCCTCAACATGCGCGTCATCCAGGTACCGGGCGCGGGCTGCCTTCCGGCCCCGGGAGCTCGCGGCAGGAGGGTCCTAACGGGGCCGCCGACGGCAGCGGAATTAATAAGCGGAGATGTGAGGGGTTAATGCATAAATAAGGATGACGATGCGCTAGAATTATTAAAAGGTTTATAAACCCGCGGCGCTGAGGGTAATGGGGGGTTGAAGGACCATTAAAGGCGAGGTTGGAGGGGAGATGCTCGGAGCGGGAGCCATCCGGTCGGGGCGCCGGGAAGGAGCGCGCTCGTTCCTGACCCGCCGCGGTTGCGCGTGGTTGCCGGTGCTGTGCCCGTGACCGACCCGCCTTTCCTCCCCCCGCCCACAGGTGTGGTTCCAGAACCGCCGCTCTAAGGAGCGCCGCATGAAGCAGCTGAGCGCGCTGGGCGCCCGCCGGCACGCCTTTTTTCGCAGCCCGCGCAGGATGCGGCCGCTGGTGGACCGCCTGGAGCCCGGCGAGCTGCTCCCCAACGGGCCCTTCTCCTTCTACGGAGGTGGGTACGCGGCTGCCGCTCTCCGTCCGGTGCGCGGGGAGGGGCGGGGCGGGCAGAGCAGAACGGCCGTGGACTGCGGCCGGGGGAATCGCAGCCGGGCGAACCGCGGCCGCCGCTCTCCCAGCCGCACACCGTGCCCGGCTCGCAGCGGGCGCTGCCTCAGCCCGGGGCCGCCGGGCTCGGTTCCCCGTCGCGGTTCCCGTTCCTGGCCGTGCCGTCGCGCCGCTCGCGATGCGTCTCGGGGCGCCGCTGCCGACAGCCGTCCCGCAACCCCGCGCCCGCCGCGCCGCGCGTCTCCTCCTCTCCGTTACGCTCGGGCGCTCGTCCTCCGCGCTACCGCCCGTGTCTCTCCTTGCCGCCAGATTACCAGAGCGAGTACTACGGCCCCGGGGGCAACTACGAGTTCTTCCCGCAAGGCCCGCCCTCCTCGCAGGCGCAGACGCCGGTGGAGCTGCCGTTCGGGGCGGCGGGCGGACCGCCGGGCACGCCGCTGGGCGCGTTGGAGCATCCGCTGCCCGGGCACCACCCGCCCGGAGAGGCGCAGCGCTTCCCCGACATGCTGGCGCACCCCGCCGGGGACTCGCCCAGCCCCGAGCCCACCCTGCCCGGCTCCCTGCACTCCATGTCCGCGGAAGTGTTCGGCCCCAGTCCTCCGTTCTCCTCGATATCTGTCAACGGCGGTGCTAACTACGGCAATCACTTGTCACACCCACCAGAAATGAACGAAGCGGCCGTGTGGTAGCTTTAAGCGAACTGGGTCTAAGTAAGTGATGATCATCTAGTCTGCTTGTTGTTACGGTGTACAGAAATGAGTAAATGTAACATCTCTCCCGCCCTAAGACAATGGCACCTTGGGAACGAACTGCACCCGGCGGCTCCGCGCTGCTGCAGAGCGGGACGATCCCGGTGTGCGTTTGTCACAGCCACGGGGACCTGCGTGTGCCATGACAAAGGAACTGGTGAAGCTGTACAGTAACGCGCCGTGGGATGGATGGATGAGTGTGGTTGCCCCGTCGGATGTCATCCCGAGAGCCACAATCCTTAGAAACTCCTCATTTAAAAACAAACAAACAATGATTGAATGGCGGAAAGGTGACAGGAAAGGGGGAAAAGCTGCAAGAACTCTGAGCGCTCCCGATAAGGATGGTTCTGGCGTTCCGCATTTCTTTGTTCATTTTTCTCTCTCAAAGTTCAACCACGAGAAACTCTTTAGCTTCAGCCATTGCAGCCTGCTGAATACCAGGTGGGACAACTTTTCTTGCTTTCTCCTCTTTTTTTTTCCTTTATTGTTGGGGTTTTTTTTCTTTTTTTTCCTTTTTTTCAGTGGTTGTTTTCTTCTTTTGTTTCCCTCCCCAAATAACAAATGCTAAATGTTGAGCCCTCGGCACCAACTCTTCTACCTTCACAACGCTACACATACAAAACCTCCTCATCATAGCAAAGGTCGCCAACGGACCTCTAAGGCGAATGACTTGAAAAGAAAAAATACAAAAAAAAAAAAAAAATACAAAAAAAAAAAAAAAACAAAAACAAAAAGCAAACGAACAAAAAGCATTCTACCTTCACAAAGAGAGCAAAGCGAAACGAAAAGACTCTATTGAACTAAAACAGTCAACTGTTTACGTCTAACGTTAAATTCAGGAGCTCGATGTTTTACTAACAAATCCTGTTTTAGAACCTCTTGTTCGAAAGCAAAATATTTTGAGCAGCCAACCAAAATAGTTCCTTTTCTTTTCTGTAGATGTACAAAGCGATCGCAGGGCTTGTGGTTCACTGTGCTAGTTTGTCAAAGGTGTTGTTTACAGAAGGCAAAGAGAAACCCGCGAATCCCAGACCGTTGCCAAATAAAGGGAATCTATAGCACAAATACTGTCAGGTGCTCCGCACCAGCAACCCGGAGAGGCGTTTCCAAATGTCACAAGGTTAAAACCAGAACAGAACGAACATCTTTGCTAATTTTTAGTCCTGTTGAACATTCATGGAATTGTTAATATGACTTATATAGACCCACACAGGTTTTATTTTTGTGTCTTTAAAATGAAAGTCCAAAATATTTAAATTTTATGGTCAAATATGCAGTCGACAGCTGCTACTTTTTTCTTTATATATTAAATTTCTCATATGTCTTTTATTGTTCTAATAAACCTAAGCTTGTGTGACCTCCAGTGCATATTAGACCATTCACTGTATGAAAGAAAACATGTTGGATAAAATTTGTGCGTTTTTAATAAAATTAGAAAATGGGATGTTTAGATAAGTGGTGTTTCATTGGGTGCCTGAGAAACCAAAGCAGCCCCGAGAGCCGCGCGTGCAGCTCAGTGCCCTGCAGAGCCCAGCAGCGCCGCTCCGCGCGTTGCTCAGCCGGCGGGATGGGGTGGAACCGGGCTGTGCTGAGGGCGAGCACTGAGTGCTCAGTAACAAAAGTGTTTGAGCAGCAGCAAAAGCGTGCGGATCTGTGCTTGTAATTGCTGAGAGGTCATTCTGTTTTTTTCCTTTTTTTTTTTCTTTTTGTAATTGGCTGGTCTGCGGAGCAGCAAATCCTCAGCGTGGTTATTCTGTTCTTATTTCGGAGCTGACAAGGACTCAATCGCTTGATGTTGCAGTATTTGTGGAGCGCTCGGCAGGGTTTGGCAGGAGAAGCACGCGGATTTTCTGGGACAGAAATGAACCAAAGGAGGATTTCCTGCAGCCCGGAGCCGCGCAGGTGTGGCGGTTTGTGGCGGTTCTGTTACGGCTCCCTGCAGCAGCCCTGCAGCTCGGGCGGCGTTGGAGGGTTCGCTTCGGCTCTGCAGCATCGCAGCTCAGCGCAGCGCCTTCCACCCGCTGCGATAATGGGATGGCGGGGCGGTAATTGCGTCTTTCCCTTCATCTCTCTGCTAATTGTGATTCCGTCGGGCTTCTGTTTTATTTTCTGTCGGCGCGGAAATGCGCTGTGAGGCTCAGATTTCTCCGCTCTCAGCACTTGGGCGCTTTCTCTCTTTGCTCTGAACTCGCGATGCTCTCAAGTTGTGCGATCTGTAATTTCAGTGGCAGTTTTGCTCCCCACGCCGTTGCTGTGCCCCCGTCCGGGTGAAGCAATAGTTCACCTTCAACACAAAACGTCTTTTATATATATATACATATACATATATATATATACTATAAAGACAAAAAGCAGCAGGGATCCATTGGTAGTGTTTCTAAACAGTTTATTAAAGGCAGGGAGACTTCTTAACCTCGAGGCTCAGCGCCTGGCTCATCCATTTGCCTTTTGTATCCTTGCCGTGATTTTTCCCTCTGTTTTGCATTTACATGAGCATACAAGGGGTAATCTCTTCATTACAAACTTTTACTTCTCTGTGCAAACGCTGTTTATAAATACTGCTATTTGTGCTACCGGTCTGTGCTGCTGTTTTATTGTCCAATCAATTATTTTAAACGAGGATCTCATTTTGCAGAAATCATGTCTGCCAATTGGTTTTTCCCTTTTTATTTTTTTTCTCCTTTTTTTTTCTTTTCTTTTTTTTCTTTTTTCCCTGCACCGGGATGTTCGTACGGTTTATTCATGCTAATTTAGGCAGGGATGTGATGTGGTTCAGTTTAGGTCACCGGTTTTTAAAGGGACGCAGGAGAGCCTGCCTTGTTCCCCACGCTGCCGCTCGCTCTCGAAGCAGCTCTGCCATCACAAGGAGCCAACCCAGCAGTGGTTCCCATGCTCAAAGCCAAACGTGCCCATCACAGCTCCCGGGATGCAGCGTGGAGGCCCCAGCCCTTTGCAGATTTGAATTCTGTGCTCTTCAGAGCGGCGCTGGGTGTTTCTGAGGACCCTAATCCAGCAACAATCGCAGAGTCAAAACTCCTTTTGAAATCATTGTGGCGTCGGGTTCTTGTAAGTCCTCGTTTACAAGAGCGTTTCCATTGACTTCAGTAGCATTACTTGCGTGAATGGAGGGCTGCAGGAGGAGGCCCTCGGAACACATGTGCTGCTTGGAGGACTTTTAGTGCGCATATTAATTCTTCCACTGCAGCAAGGCGGCCGTGCCACGTCCATGGCTGTGTGTGTGCAACGTGCTTCCCAAAGTGCGTTCAGAATAATGGCTCTGATCTTTTCTCCCTCGGCTGCTCCTGGTTTTGGTGCCGTCCCCCCCCAGCAGAGCGCGGTGCCGTGGGGCTGCTCGGTGCCCACACTGCAGAGCTGCCCCATGGAGCGGGACGTCCTTTGGCACGGACGGGGATCTCTGCATACATGGGCGACGCTGAAGGTTTTGCAATCCCACACGTAGGACTGTACTGCTTTATTAGGAAAAAGGACACTGGGAAGACATTGTGAGTATTATTCATGTTGAGCTCGTTTATTTGAAGGAGATACTTTGCAGGATAAAGCGCCTTTAGAATGCAGTGGGTTCACAGCGCTCAGAAGCGCTGCTTCGGCCCCGCAGGGCTCCTCTCTGCCCTCCCTGCTGCTCTCCTTCCCATTCCCACTTTGCTCAGGCCCTGGCGTGGGGAGCGGGAGGGGATTTGTAAAGCCGTGCACCCCGAGAGTAGGAAGGTACTCAAACTCTGATTTGAGGCCAAATGGTGTATATTATTTTAATGCGTGTATTTGTAGCCAGGCGCTGAGTGACGGGTGCATGATACCAATCTATAAATAAATATAATTTACAAGTATCAGCGGTGATTTACATGCTCCTGCTATTCTAGGAAGTGGCCTAGAGTTTTTCCCCGAGCAGGAATGTTGTGTTTAAGCCTTGCATGCTCATACATACTAAATATAAGCAATCAGTTTGGCTTTCTGTTCCCATCCCAGCATACAGACTAAGGTATACTTTCCTCTCTGTTCAGCACAATCGACCGCTGCGTATCTGTAGGGCCGAGGCAGATTACAGAGGTGCTTTTATTTATGTCTGTGCTCTGTATTCCAGATGACCACAAGATATTCCTGAAGTTCTAACTAAAATTAATGGGACCATTAAAGAAATATATTTTGAGTACGAATCCATTTGGGATTGCTGTCTGCCTCTTTCAAAACGGTATTTGTTGTGCTTTCAGTCACAGACCCGGCTTACGACGCCGAGTTGCTTGTTGTCTGGAGAGCTCATTAATGGGAGGAAGGGCAGCCCTGCGTTGTGTGGCTGCTGGGCAGGAGTGTGCCGGCCGCACCGCAGCCCCAGAAGGGCATTCTCACCAACTGCACTGTGCTTTACCCACCTAATCCGTGAGCTGGCTGCTGCCTTGCTCCCATTGCACACATCCTCAGTGCGGAGGGGCATCGCAGACCCGAGCTCAGGGCTGTGTGTGTGCTCTGATGGTGCTCGGTGCACTCTTTGGGCAGCGTTACTGGGAGCTGTGAGAACTGGATTGATGTCCTGCTTGGTTTCAGTACCAACGTGCTTCCTGCAGAACGGCCGCTGTTGGAGAGGCTGATGGTGTCTCACTGTTTGGCACTCAGTGCTCAGCTCCGTTAACGGGACGGCGGTGGTTCGAGGGCCGGAGCAGTGCCTGTATCAGAGCTGCAGCCACACGTGTTGGGTGCGGGGAGAGGTGGAGGGGGAGCCTCAGGACAGAAGCTGCTCCGTGGGGCTGGGCTGTGTGTGCTGAGGTTTCCTGCTGCGTTCCTCTCGGTGCTCCAGAGAGCGCACACACGTGGTTCACCCTGGGAGATTTCTCTGGGGCGAAAAAGAGGTTTTTGCTCCATCTGAAAAGGTTCTGTGGCTGTTGCTGAGTGGCCTTAAAATTCCTGTCTGCTAGGAGCATCCTCAGTCCGTGTGTCTATGCGGATAAGCTGTATTCACCATGTTTTTAGGTGTAAGAACAATTAAGAGTTGATCAAATCTTGGAAACAGTTGTGGTTTTTGACTGAATGATCATTAGGGATATTGGAAATACTCAAATAAATACGAAGTACATTAATAAATCCATCTGTAAGTCGAAACAAATATTTATAGGGAGAGATTTTTATTACAGACGTCTAAATTCGCTGCAATGTATTTCCTTGTAGCAGATGGGGTTGGTGTGAGCTCTTTCCTTCTTCCTCCATCTCCTTCCTCTTCTTTTTCTCTTTTTTCACCAACGAATCAATCGCTGATAGAAAAAGAGCATCTAAGAATAAAATAGTGCTGCAAAAACGAGAAAAGGACGGATTGGAAAATGACACTGGCTTGCCAAAATGTAGGAAAGAGCAGCTCTGTGCTGGCTGGTGGCCGTGCTGGGGCACACAGCATCCATGGATGGGTCACGTCCTGCTGCTGCCAATGCCACACAGTGCGTGTGGGTGCTGCTGCTGCGTGGGTCTCCCAGAGCCCTGGGACGGATGGCTGCTTTTCTTTATAGATGTATTTAAGAAATGCACTGAAAGAAAAAGAGGATTTCTGTGAGTAACATGTGAGGGTACAGACACAGCAGTGTGAGCCCTTCGCTGCCGAGCTGCCTCTGAATCGGGCAGTTTCCTGGAAGATGAAATGTTCCACCAATACGTGGGAGAAATGGAAAGTTCTGCTTGTAGTGCGAAAGTCCCTGTGTTTATCTGTGACGTGCGTGGAGTCTGTTCCCCTTTTAGCAGATAAGCGTGTAAATGAAAAGTAAAATGAAGAGCAAGCATGCCGAAGAAACGATATCGGGTAGTTTGATGGCTCCTGACTGTAGCTTCTAAGCTTGGAGGGCTTGGTGGGATGCACTGCAGGAACAGGCTTTTGTGATGGTCTGAAATTCAAGTGTTTGGATATCGTGTTTGTCCAAAAAATGGTTATGAACCAAATCCACAGCAGCGTGATTTGAGGGCACGCGAACCAGAAATTAAAACTGAGTCTGAGAGCCTGGTTTAATGACCACACTAAGTGGAAGGCAAAAAGAGAGAGAATGGACTGTGAAGAAGGAGCCTGTGCAGGTGGAATGTTTTAACAACTCCGGACTTTAATACCACAGATTCTGCTTGATGTCCTTATCTGAAGCCAATCTTTTACTTACAGAAGTCATGCAACTCGCTGTGCATTGCTTAGGGATTGCACTGGGCATGTTCTGATGAAGCACTGCCTTTGTTGAGGGGGGATTTATCATCTGTTGGGGTTGGGTTGGAAACATCCCTTCTTCATCCATGAAGTGCAGAGCTTTGAAAATGCAATTATGCATGGGGCAATCACCAGTGCTTCTGTGGTTGGCTGAGTACGTCCCAGGAGCTGCTCAGGTAAGCATTTGTTTCTGCTCCTTCACTTCCTCTGGATTTATTTCTCCTGCCTTTGTTTGTAACAGCATCTTTTAGTCTGGAAACAACACGGCTGTGAACTTGGAGGGGAAATAAAGCAAAAGCAAAAGTGGTTTGCACCTTCTGCTTTGGAAATCTGTGCGTAACAGTCGTGGAAGAGCCTTAATTTCACATCAGAGCAGCAACAAGCAAACCCACCTAAAATACAGTGCAGAGCATCAGAGCTGTCACTCAGACCATGAGAAAATAAATACAAAATAAAGCTGAAATAGAATCGTAATATTGGACCGCATAAAATCCAAGGCTTTTGTTTGTAATGATAACGTGCATTTCCAGCGAGCATTAGTTTTTACATAACTTGAGATGCAATCCTAACAGCAGACGGTACTGCAGGGGTTGCTAAGGAGCCGTAGGGCACCGGGGAGGGGAGAAAGGGGCGAAATGCCCCCCGAGCTCCTCCTGCGGGTGCCGTGCGGGCCGGCAGGGAGCGGGAGCCGCCGGGCCCGTAATTAATGATATTCCTCTGCCCTCTGTAGGACGAGCGGCTGCACTGAACGCTCCTGCTTCGGGGGAACCAAAGTGAATCCCGGAGCCGTGGAGAAGCGCCGGGCCTGGCCTGAGCCTTCCTGTGCTCTAATTAGAATGCATGTCGGGATTAATCTTTGTAACGTTCAGAAGCAGATAAGCAGTGAGGGAGAGCCGGGTGCTGGCAGGAAAGGGACGAATGAACGAATGCTTGATGCAGTTGAACTTTGCAGCTTGCTGCTAGCAGCATCAGAAACCCACTGGTGCCACCACAAACATGGGGTCGAAACAGACCTCATGGGGCCCTTCCTGTGCGGGTGGGAGATTTGGGCCCCCGTCTGCAGCTCATGTTTGAGAAGCCGATTTGGGTCCATTCTCACTCTCTACAAGAGGTGCACCACCCTCTATTCCCAGCCACCGTTTCCAGTTGCGTTTGGGGGCTGGGAGGGGGTTCCCAGCCTCTCATGGGGTCGCTCATCCCGCACTGCTTTGCTGGGGTCCTGCATAGACGTGTGGGATGCAGCACAGGTGTGGGCAGTGCTCCACAGCTCACATGGCAGCACTATGCAGGTATGTGCTGACTGGGGGGGAAAGAAGAATAGTAGCATAGTGAGTTATATAAGACAGCTGTGCCGTAAGAGCCCGTCATTCTCTGCTTTCCAGCTCTGGAGCACTCAGCACGTACGAATTCTCACGACACGCTTGCGTAGGGTGAGCGTTCTCCCCGTTGTAGCGGTGGGAGGACAGCCCGACCCGCCGGAGGGCTCGGATGGTGGATTTCGGTTTTTTTATGGCGGTTGTTTCCGCTCGAACCACCGCGCGCACTTTAACGCAGACAAAAGACGAGGGGCGCGGGACGCACCACTGCCGCGCGCGGAGCGCTTAGGCCACGCCCCCACAGAGGCACCGCCCACACCCAGACCACGCCCGTTCGAGGCCACGCCTACTCAAGACCCCGCCCCTACCGGACCCTGCGCTCCGCCAGACCCCGCCCCCTCCGCTCGGGAAGATGGCGGCGCCCTTAGCGCAGCAGCTGGAGGAGCTGCTCAACCCCCGGCCCGACTTGCGAGACCCCGAGGATGACGCGGAGGAAGGTGAGAGGGGATCGGAGAAGGGATCCGTGCGGCCGGGGCCGGGCCGGAGCCGGGGCCTGTTAGGGGGGCCGCCGGTTTGGGGTGGCACGTGGCGGTGCGGAGCCTCAGCCGCTGCCGCCGCCGTGGGGGATGGGGCGGCTCGGGCCGGAGTGCCGCCCCGCTGTGCCTCGACCCGCAGCGCTGCGGGCTGGGAGCCCCGGGCGGGCACACGGCTCTGCACGCAGCCACGCGGCGCTCCGCGAGCTCAGCGTCCAGCCGCGGCTCCGCGCGGGCTCTGCTGCAGGCCGGGACCGAATCCCGTTGGAAAGTTCTAGAAAAGCGGCCCCAGAAGCGTCCATCGGAGCCGGGCGGGCCCTGCTGAGCACCTGCGGCTCTCCGTGCTGGCGGGCGGGGGAAGCGGCGCTTCGGAACAGCGGGGAGGTACGAGAAGAGCAATAATTGCAGTGCGGTGGTTTTCTCTCTTTAGCCGTCCAGAAATGTTTGTGCATTTATGTGATTCGGGTGTATGGGCAGAGGTTAAAGTGTGTGGGAATCGCAGTTTTTCTCTTTGACTCGTTGAGCACAAAGTGAAGGCGTTCAGTGCTGTGAGTCTTGGGCACCACACTGCTCCCAAAGCGCCCCGTGAAGTGCAGGGCTTCAATGGGCTTCACCTGCACAGAGCTTGCTGTGTGCTCTCTAAAAGGAAAAGGAGATGGGGAGAAAGGTGTGAATGCAGGCAGTGCTCGTTCAAAATAAAGCACTGCCATCCACCTCACCTTTACAGCCTGTTTTTGTAGGGGTGTGAGGAGTTTCCCACGCAGGAGGATGGCTGCTTTCTGCAGCTGCTTCTGGCCTGGAGTTCAGTTTAGTTTAGACAACCTTCCTCCATTTTTATTTCTTTTCCTGCAGCCACAGTTGCTAAAGTGATTGACAGGTTTGAGGATGAGACTGCAGATGACATTTTACCTGTTGGTAATATACGGAAAAAAGCTTCAGCCTCTCTCTTAGAAGCTGATAAAAGGTACAGCGGAAAAGCAACATCTCGCAAAGCCTTGCAGGAAGAGCTCTGGGGAGATGCTCTGTCTGAAGAAGGATCTGGTAAGAAATCTTATTTCTTTACACTTTTAGTTACACTGTTTATAATTTTAGCATGCCAGACTGAATTAGGACCGTCTCAACTGAGGTGAGGAACTTTAAATCCTTGGCAGAGGTTTGTAAAAAGGTACAAATAAGTTGGATGTCTTTTTGGAGTGCCCTCCTGAAATTCAGGCCATTTTGACCATAAGGAAAAGGAGATCCCCAAAAGAGGGCTGCTGCCTCAGGGTGAGAGGGGCTGTGAATATCTCTGAGCCCTGGCTGAATGCTGTGTGGAGGGAAAGAAGTAGTTGCCATTTTAAGGCCCGTAGATCTTGAAGTCTGCAAGTGTATCTTATTTTAAAGATATGTAAAGCAAGTTGTGACCACCTGGTCTGATTACTATGTCACTAATTATTGTCACAGAAGATGAGAGTTGAGATCTTTTCCTGGATATAGTCTCTTTTTTTTTTTTTTTTTCCACTAATTGGTCAAAACAAAAAATGAAACAGTTTGCTGCTCAGATCGGTAGCCATTGTTGATGCGTGCTGCAGAGTGACAGATCTTTTTTCTCTTTGAATTAATAGCTGAAGAAACCTTAGATGAGTGGTATAGTGGCAGTGAAGATTCAGAAGACAATGGCAGCTTGGGCAGTAAAACAGAGGAGCAGGCCAGCAGTGCTGGCAGTGACCAGGAGGATAATATGGAAGATGATGGAGAGAGAGGTTCCTCTGCCAAAGCACCGAAGTTCAGTTTCCAGAATGTCACGGACTTTGAGAAATTTGCAGAGGGGATGGATGACGTTGGGAGCAGTGATGGAGAAGATGAAGATGATGCCAGCATGGAAGAAGGAAGTGATGATGAGAAATACGAGGGGGAAGACCACGACCACATAAAAGGCACCAATGACAACGAGGATGACGGGGGGGTGATGACGTTCTCAAAGGGACAAGCAAGTGATGAGGTGGAAAAAGGAAAAGCGGTGAAGAATCAGCTCGGTTAGTGCATGTTTACTGTGTGTTTTGATGGGATTCACCTTGCTGACACTACAGATGCTGCCCATGCTAGAGGAGACACTGCAGCACGTTAACTTGCTGAGTTGCAGCAGCCCATGTCATTTGCAGATGTTGCACTAAACGTGCTGTGCGTGCTGGTGTCACTATTCCTACAAAATCTGATGTTATGGAGTGTATCTGCTGGCTTAATTGAACCTGCACTAAATATTCTTGTAGTTGGGGTGGGAAGGGGGACTTTACATTGTTAGTTCTGTGCTGTGGTGCTGTGCTGTTTTTCTTCAAATGCTGAAGTTTCTTCCAGTTTATTCAGTCAAATTACCAGCGTCCATTTACAAGTTATTCTTCTAACCAGAGAAGCAAACAGAATTTTTGTGATTAGGATTGTGGTCAGGATCACTGATAGGATGGGGAAGGGGTGCTTTGTGCTTTGTCTTGTGAAATGAAATGAAATAACGTTTTTTTTTCTTTCCCTTTTCTCTTATGAAGCGTTGTGGGATCAGATCTTGGAAGGCAGAATCAAGATGCAGAAGGCACTTGTAATAGCCAACAGGCTTCCTCAGCCAGATACTTTCCCCCTTTTCAGAAAGGAAGGTGGACAGGAATTCGACAGTGCTGTGGAGAGCTGTAAGAATTCTTCAAACTTCTTACTTTGTGTAGAGTCTGCTGTAGCCAATGTGTTTTTACCTGTGTGAGAGAGCATTGATAGGGAAGTGAGGGCTTTGAGTTATGTATGTTTGTAATATTAGCTGTCAGTTTATATTGCCTTAATTGTTAGTGTATGGGAGCTGCTGAGTCACAGCCTGGACCACTGATTGAGCACCTGGAGAAAGGAGCCAGTCAGCCTTGGGAGCACAGGTGGAGGCAATTCATCTGTGCAACCAGGAGGGGTGGAGCCAGGCTCCACTCCTCTTAAATCTCATTTAAGGGCTGACTGCCACTGAGGAAGGATCTGTAGTAAGATCTTTGTGGAATGCTTCTGCAAGCGTAGATCTTCAGAGAGAGGTGAGCACCCTTCTTTTTGAAACAGCTTCTCCTTGCACTGGTCCTGCTGCTGTTCTGATCAGGTGCTGTGCAAGCATGAAGTATTTCTGACCCCGGACCAAGAAAGTGTCTCCCATCAGCCATGTCTGTGTATGTCTAATTGTTCTCTGGCAGCCTGTGTTGTCACTTATGTGATGTTGGTGAGCCTCAGCTTGGGTCCTGCTGCTGCTTCTACTTTTTGTGGGTACTGAAGTTCATTTATCTCTATTGGATGTAAGGAATAACTGGCTTGGTTATCAGTGCTCAGTGAGGAATTGGGGCGCTGCTTTGTCCTGAGACACTGTGTAGATGCTGGGTCTGTGATTGCAGTGATTTGTCCTAACCAGGAGTAATGCAGCACAAAGGAGAGGGTTTGTGCTGTCAAAGCAACAGCAAATACCATTTCAGTTTGGAGTTGCTTCAGATGTTTGGTTTTTAGGATCACTATTAATGATACTGATCTGATGAGACTTGTAGTAGATTCTCCAACATGGCAAATACCTGCATGTTCCAGCTGATAAACACAAAGTATTCAACTTTAGTGCATTGTGGATCTGTTTAATTTGTTAATGCTTCAGTTTGTATGTGCAACACTGATACCAGTGTGTTTGAGAGACTTTGACCTAGGCTGGCACAAGTTATCTTAAAACCACATTAAAAACTTCTGCTGTGAATCCAGCCTGACCCTGGGCCTTGCTCCTGTGCCAGGGTTTGACTATTATCTTACAGCTCACACCTGACCTGAGCATGCAGCTAATCAGCTTATCTGGAGTTATAGCAGGTGGGGCTCTTTGTTTTAAAGTTAACTCAGCTGCTTTAAATGAAGTGATTAAGGAAAAGAAGGTGAGCTCCCAGCAATACTAAGCTGACCTTTCAGTAAAACGCATGTTATTAATGTGTTTAATGAGATGCATTACAAACTGCACTGAGCACCATGTTTCATTACAGGTCTAAAATGCAATATCATTAAAGACCTTTAACAGAAACAATGGTTGACATTTTGATATTTCCCATAAGCAAAATACATCCAGGAACACGTAGTGTAATACCACGCACAGAACAGCAGAGAGGTTAATCTGCCAGTTGTCCAGAACGTTAAAGGAAAATCTGTGTAATAGCTGCACTGTGATCCCCTGCCCATCCTGTTTCCATAATCCAGACAGGAAAGTCGCAGCAGTTTGCTCTGCTGTTCCAGGTGATCTGTATTCAGGTTCCAGGTTGAGTGGGGAGGCAGCAGAACAACCCACCTGGGTGGCGTTAGCAGGGGACGTGCCTGGGCTGATGGGTGGGGAGTAAGGAGCTCAGGAACATTGTGATGCTGCTGTGTTTGTTTGTTGTAGCATTTGCTGGTGTTCTCTAAGGGTCTGAGTTTAAACTTCTTTTTATATTTTTTAAATACAGCCTGTAATTGTACAGTAATGTAGGTTCCAGCAGCTGTTTGTGATGATCTGCACTGTTGTCCAAGCAGGTATTTCTCTGTTCTGCAGAGGTGCTCGTACCAGAAGTTGGGAAGTGCCAAGCATGAAACACGAGGCACAACTTTGTGTGTGCAGGTTTTAGGAGAGTCTAGGGATGCAGTGGGTGACAGTGACCAATTTCTCCCCATCTTGGTGGTGCTGGGCCCTGTGATGGATCTGGGACATTGCAACTCAGCAGGGGCTTTGCCCAGCACGTCTGAGCTGTGGCATGGTTTCTGTTAGGGAGCTCGTGCCTGGGTAACAGCACTGTGAAGCCTTAGTTTCAGTGAGTGAAATTAAGTCAATTAAAAAAAAGAAATACTTATATTGTAATCTATTTAAAGTTTTTCTTGACGGACCTTGATTTAGGAGGGCAGTCTCACTTTTCATCAGTCAGCTTCCAGAAGGAGCTCTGATTGAGAGCTTTGGTGGGTTCCATACAAATAAGCTTCTAGAAATTGGATTTAATAGAAATGAACTTCTAGAAACTCAATTCTACAGAGTGAGGTAGTGGGCTGGGTGTACATCTCTGCACTCCTGTGTTCTCCTCTCAGTTGTTATCAGCTCGTGGGCAGGAGTCCATTTTCCAGACAGGAAAAAGAATGAAAGAATTGGGCACGAGAAGGTTTAAAAATGAATCATTTTATCATGGGTTTAAGGCAAGGCTTTGTGAATGCTGGATGTTGAGCTTGTTCCATTGCACGTAGCATGCTTCAGACTTGGATGGGATTTAAGATAATCATGACATTGACACTGTTTTGGAATGGATGATCCTCTCCTTTCAGGGAAGCCTCAGCAATTCCCTCCAAATCCACAAAATAAATCTGGCATGCTTTCATGATCTCCTCTGAATGAGAGGAAATGATCTGGTGTGTGAAGCTGCCCGAAGTCCTGGCTCTGTGCTGGGAGTGCTGCAAGCTCTAGGCACACAGGTCTCTTACACCTCTTTCAGAGCTTCCCTAGCAAGCTTTTGGTGTTATCCAGAGCCCTTCCCTTGCTTGTGAAGGTTCTGCTCTCTGCCTGTAGGAAGGATGAGTTTGTTGAGGTGGAAAACAGCCCTCCTCTATTTGCCTTGCTGGCGTGTCCCACTCATGACAGCTCTTTGTGCGGCTGGTGGTGGCAGCGAGGCTCCCCAGGGACTGACTGATGGTGTTAAAGAGCAGGCAGCAGTGATGTACGTGCTTTTGCAGTTTTACAGCCAAACCTGAGCAAAAATGGTAAGGTCACACGTGTTTCCCAAATTCTGAGGTTGCATCTTAGGAAAAACTCTGATGTTTAATTTATTATTTTTGTAATCTTTTATGGAAACAAATAAAAAAAAAAGACATACCTTGGACAATCTTGGATTCCTGAGATCTCAGGTTCTGGTGGATGATTTACTGCAAAATTGCTTATAAATTGAAGTAGAAAATGTTTTGCAGACCTGGCAGCTTTCAGGCTTCACACCCATTTGTCACCCAGCATTTCCCTTTGTGTATAGAACAAGAATTAATTAGGCTGCGCTGCAGGAAAAGTTTATGGCCATAATTTATATAGGATGAATTCCTGTTTAAAGAGACAGCATTGCTTTGTTTGCGCCGTGTTACTTTTTCTTTTTTCCTAATCTTTAATTATATCCCAGATTATTTTTTTTCCAGTCCTCCTTTTTACCTGCACATGGCAGCTGTGCCCGTGCAGCTCGTGTTTCTTCCTGCTTTGCATCCATGGAGAGAGTCGGGGAGCTCTCTTAATACCAAAACCACGGCGGCTGCGCTCTGGAGGCAGTGCAAATTGTGAATGCACTGCACACGTGAGCTCCCACAGCTCGTGTTTGTGAGGTGCTGCTGCCCAGGGCAGTCTGTTTCTCCAAGATACGTTTGTATTCTCTCACACCGTATCTCCTAGTCTGGTCCAGGGCTTGAGATGTTGCCTCCATTTGGGGTCTTGCACGTTCAATTAATGTTTTTCATAATCAATGCAAGTCAGAATTTGCAATCTGCTCCTGATTTGCACATTAAAGAGACCCATTAATTAAAAATTCCAATCCCTGGCATGTTCCCGCAGGATCCTTGCATTATTTACATAGAAAAAGAGTGCAAGGTGCAAGTTTCTGTGCTGTGTCTCTGCGCAGATTGCATGCTTGCCATTCATGTTTCTGTGTATGCTTTCAGGCAGGAGGAAGGTTGGAAGTAGATGTTGTGAAAATGGCACAAAAATTACCTCAAGGGCAGGAAGGAGTCGGGGCAGAGGTGGAAGCCGCGCTGGTGAAGCCGTATATCCAGTGTCAGGAATTAAACAGTGCCAAGGTTTGGATCTCATTCAGTAACAAAAAGCCACAGCTAGCTCTGGGGAGGGGGGCAAGCAGAGCTGTAGACAAGATCTCTTGCTCTCAGCAAAGGCCAGGAGCTGGGGTTGCTCTGTTGTTGTAACTCCTTTCTCTTTACAATCCTGGTTAAAAATACCTGGGGATGTGACAGTGATGCTTTGTGATTCACTAACAATAACGGGGGTAATGCGTTATCTTCAATTTTTAGTTGGAGAGAAAGCTAAGTAAGAACGTACAGAAACTCATGTAGGTCTCTTGCATGGGTCTCATGTGGCAAGATGCTGATGCACACTGGAAGACTTAAAGGCGATCAGTATTTTGTCATACCCATGTCCTTTCACTTGCCTACAGTTAGGCAGCTCCATGAAATAGAAACTCCCAGCTAAATGGTGTTTTTTTGTTTTTAACTTTGGCTCTGTCAGTGGGCTGAGAGGAAATACCAGACTGTGGGTTTCCTCAGTGTGAGTCCTGGAGAAATGGCAGAACACAGCTGTGACGGGAAGCAGGCAGGGTCTGTGAGAGTGGGTTGGCTCATGAGAGGAGCAGAAGTGGTGACAGTGCACCTTAACTGTTGTTCACACTTCGAGTAACTTCTGCACAGCCCCGCGAAGATTGGTGGTCAATAAGAAAATCTGAATGAAGTGAATCAGATTAAAATGTGTGTATTTTAAAAAAAAAAAAAAAAAAAAAAAAAGCAACCCACAGCATAACTCCCCTGTGCTCGCAAGGCTGTTATCACCAAAGCTGCCTGGGTTATTAATGTGTTAGTGGAGCAGCAGCTCCTCCTGGCAGCAGCCTGAGTTGCTCAGCACAGTGCCTGAGTGGCTCCTAATGGTTACAGCATTGCGTGTTTTTTAAATTCTCCTTTAAATTCTGCTGGAACTTGTGTGTCTCTTCCCAACTCGCAGTGATATTTGAGCTTTGGTTTGTATTGTCTGTGGTCAGCTTTATCCTCTTCTCCTGGTCATGATGGTGTTTTCTCTGTCCGTGAGCCTCTGGCATGGTGCCCATGCACAGCTCCAGAGCTCCTTGTGCTCAGGGGCAGCGCGTAACCCAGAGAGAAGCCCAGTGTCCTTGTACTTAGAGCACTGGTATGCTGTCTCTCCCAAAGAGCAGTGTGGCACGTTCACACACAGAGATGAGCACTGAAGGGTGCAATTTAGTTGTAGCTCATTGACAAGTAGGGCTAAAAGGTGCGCTAACAAAGCGTGGTGGTGCTTGCCTGGAGCTGCACAGCACTATCTGGGAACCTCTGGGAAAAGGAGGTGCTGACCTTTTGTTCCAAAGTATTGTAGTCCAGTCCAAACATTTCACCTCTCTTAGAAACGTCTCAGTTTCTGGGATGGAGTGAGGTTGCGTTTGCAGTGGGTGCAAAGGGCTGTGATGGCCTCAGGGCTCCATGGACCTTTGTAATGGTGGCCTGTGTTGGACTCCTGATTCCTAGGGTTGGTTTGCTGCTCCACTGGCAGCTATCTGGCTTGTGACTGAGTGGAGCCCTTCGGTGGAGAAGGCCTCTGAATGATGAGATAGAGAATCCCACTTGCATTGAAGACAGTGGGAAAGATTCAGTTTGCTTTCTCTGTAGTTGATCTTACGTTCACAATGATTCCCCATCTTTAAAACATATTTTTATTTACTATCCGTGTAAGTCATGTCCAAGAAGTCGATTAAGTATTGGCTAACTTGAATAATCATGGAATCATAGAATGTTTGGGTTAGAAGGGGCCTTAACTAACACCTAGTTCCAATTCCCCTGCCACGAGAAGGGTCACCAATCACAAAATTGGGTAAGATCAAGGCTAAATCAAGCTAAGATTCCAGAGAACCTGTCACCTTCCCTGTACAAGAGGACGTGTTTGGCAGGAGGTCGTCTTCTCACTGGCAGCACAATGCGTCACCCCCTGCCTTGTCACTTTGCACACCTGGTTATAGAGAAAAGATGCCATGTGAAATGTGCTTTATCAGCATGAGCTTGGGATTTCTCAGAGAAGCCTGCAGGAATCAGCTGCCAATGATTTTAGTCAGAATTTTGTTAGCATCTCAATTCATGGATCACTCTCAAAGCTGAGATGTAGCCCATACGTACATCTGGAGCAGATAATGCTGTGATACAGTGCAAGGTGGGTGTCACAGGGCTGCAGGGGGAGGGATTGAGGCACAGGCAGATTATGTGGTTTCCAGTTACAGGATTAATTGGTGCTAGGCGAGATCATGGGCTTAAATGTATTCTTGCTTTGAAGATTTTGCTGGGAGCCTGCACAAATGTGTGACAGCGGCACTGAGTTTCAAGCCTGAGTGTAAATTATCGTGATCAGATCTAGCCCAGTTAACACTGGTAGTTCATTTTAATTGAATTGTATTAGTCTAGACACTTTATGAATACAAAAGCATTGTGCTTGTTGGTTCATTAGGTGGTGAGTTTGGTTTTAAATAGGTGTGGATGCAGGTATCCCCAGATTTCACCTTTCTCTCTGATCCAGTAAAGAATCTGTTCAACTCTGCGTGGGACCGAGCCAAAGCCTGGTGATGTTAATGAGGACTTTACTGTCAACTGAAATGAAGAAATAAATGAGGCCAGCTTTTGCTAAGAAATAGGATCTGTAAGGATGGGCAGCCATTCTGTGTATGTGGCAGCAAGAAAGCTTAGAGAAAGCTACAGTTGTCAGCTCCACAGCTCTGTTTTGTCTGTGTGCTTATTAGTTGGGTCGTGGGGCTTTGAGGTTTTGTACGTTCATCCCAGTGTGGGGTTTGGGCTGTGTGAGGCACCAGAAGCATATTTTGGGGATTGTCCTTACTGTCTGTGGGCTGAGCAGCAATTCTGCACAAGGTATTTATTTGAAGTGGAGTTTGGGGCTTTTTTTTCAGAGCAAAACCGCTTGCCCTTCCTTGCTGATTGTCAAGGCTGTTAGGCTTTAGTGGTATTTAGTCATCTGGAGCAGAATTTGTATGTGCTTCTCTTGTACAGATGGGCTAAAATTGAAATGCTGCCATTGTATAGGTTATCTCCATAGCCGTGTGTGTTGGATGCTGTTCGTGTTTGAGGCTTCTTTAAATTCTAGTGCAAAAAAAAAAATAAAATAAGGGAAGGATGTAGTTGTTGACCTGATACATCCGAGCTCCAGACCATGGGATTTCACCACACTTCAGGAACATCAAATGGGTTTGCTTACGCTTGAGTTTCTCAAGATAATTAATAGTTAATTAAATGGAGTTTAACTAAATACTTGTGCACGTTAGTGTGCGTACCACACAAACAAGATGTGGGAAAACAAAGGCTTGCAAAGCATCCAGAGAGCATGTGCAAATGTCAGCTAACTCGAATTAATTGGCAATTGGTTACCTGGAGATGGAAACTCACTGCTTGTCATGATAAATGTAATTAATGACCCGGTATTATATGGGGAGGTCAGTCTTGATGGGCTACTGCTCCCTTCTGGCCTTAATATCGAGATAACTATGAAATTTCACATTTCTTCCTCCTTTCTCATTCCTGCCTGCGCACTTGGGGAATCCTGCCTGGCACAGACTGGAACGCACAGTGTCAGCTTCTTTACACTTACAGTAATGTAAAACATCAGTTTTTATAAATCTCATTTTTACGAGCCCTATCCCTCCCTGCTTCGGGCTGATATCAAAAGATGACGGTCGAGGCGAATCAGCAGAGCATGAACTTCATGGAAGTGTTTCTTTCTCTCCTTTCTCAGCTTTCCCCCTCCCCCAGTCCCCACTAATAACATCCTCCAATACCGAACCTTTATTCTGTTGCTGCATCTAGTTATTTGCTTTACTTTTAGCAAGCTCATCTATGTCTGATCCTGTTGTTCTTACTGTCAAATGCAGTAATATTTGAGTGAAAGGAATAAATTGAGTCCATTCTGTAACTTTGGGAGTGCGTGAAAGCAGTTTGCAATATTGGCTCCTTTGTGCCGAAGGAATAAAATTTTCCCCTCTGCAGAGACTTCTGCATCATTTGCATTCCAATGGAACCAGCAAATTGGGGCTCTGCTGCGGGGCAGATCTTTTCATCACCATCAGCAGAAAGGTAGGCCTCTTTCCTCCCATCCTTCATAAAGAGCCAGGAGCTCGGTGTCTTGGGAAGCGTGAAGGGAACGTTGCTCCAGTTATTTCCTAAAAACAAGCCGGGCAGACTTGAAGCACTTCGTGCTCGCACTCAGCTGATGATGCTGAGAAACATGTTCAAGTGTTGGGTGCTGCGCTGCCCAGGGCTTGGCGCCCTGCTGGGCTGCCCTGCTGCTCCTGTCTCTCAGCTCACTGCTGGCCTTGTGTCTCCATGCCACCTCTGTGTATGGGGGAAGCAGACAGGACAGCAGGCTGCACCAGGAGCTGCGCTGTGCTGCTCCCCTGCAGTGCAGTAGCAGACGGGTGGTTGTCCTGAGCTCGGTGTTGTGGGATGCCGTACCTGGAGGAGCCCCTCCGCCCTTTCCAGGCTGCGAGCATCACTTTGCTGCTGGGAATAGAGAGCGAGCTCCAGAAGTAACACTGACAGACTTCAGAATTACGATACGGTGGAGCTCCGGCGTAATTCTTTGTTGAAGAAGTTAGAGGCCTAAAATGTTAAGGCTTATTGTTATTCTGAGTTGATAATCTCTGCCTTGCTTTAATAATTTTTCCTCATGCCTGGATAGCCTGCGAGTTGCACAATAATCACTCACACAGCTTTGTAATCAATGCCCAAAGTAATAGGATTCCGCTGGCCAACGGCAATTAATAAATTTGTGTCTTTTTTAAAACACTAGCAAGTCGGGCCTGAAATACGACTGACTGGCTTTCCTCATTTGCATATTTATTGCAGTGGAAAAATTCTTGCCGAATGATTGATGTTGAGCCTGCCTCTTGAATTCCAAACAGCACATTATTATGAAATGAAAAATGCCGGCCATACAGTTGATTAAAGTTGAAGACAGTGGAATCGGTGTTTTTTAAGATTGTGGGAGAATTAAAGGCATATTTTAATAGATGTTGACAAGAAGTGAACTAACAAAAGCAAAGCAAAGGATTTGCTTGAAAAGATTTAATCAAACGTGTTTCTTGGGGGATTAATTGCTGGGGATGACTAGTGCAAGTGGCTGGCTGGTGGATTTGAATGAGAAGTATTGTTCTGGGGCCGGCGTATTGAGTGCCATTTTGACCTGTAGTTTAACTCCTGTCCCACCGCCGTTTGAAAGCAGAGAAAATTTCCCCTCTTCATCTGAATGTTGGGATAAATACGTGCACCTGATAACAATGCTTTTCATTATGCACAGCTGCTATAATAGAACCCGTTGGAGCCCTCATTCCTGTTGGCACGGTGTGACCGGTGCAGCTCGCGCTGTGCGGTGGGGATGTGGTGGCTTCCCATGGTGGGACGGAACCCCCGTGTTTGGCAGCTCAGCCCTGGGAGGTCTGTGATGGTGTTACCAGTTTGCTGGGCAACGTGAGCAGTGTCTGTTTTGCCCATGAGCTTCCAAGTGCTGTCAGTTCCCAGCTGCCTCTCTCAGCGCTTCTCCTTCTGTGCGTAATGCATTGAAATCCTGGAATTTTGCCCCAGTTTTTAGGATTCCATCTCTGACTGCCATAACCACACATCTGTGGCTCGTAGCCCTGTGCTGGATGGAGGCAGCCATGCAGGGAGGAGCCTGCCTCGTGGAGCTGCTCCAGGAGCCTCGCTGGTTGGATCTCTGTGAATACCTCTGAAAACGTGGCCTCGAGGCACCCGCTTTTTCCATTGACTTGAAGTGTCTCTGCGTGCAGCCACTCCCTGCTGCTCCACGCCAGCTGCTGCTCTCTGCAGCTGCTTGGGAAGATGAAATGAGACCCCATTTTTAGAGGTCATGACAAAGAGCATGGATGTTTATCTGCACGTGAAACTGCCTTGCTGTAGAAGCACTGAAATGACAGTGATGAGAGCCGCCAGGGCGAGCAGGGGGATGTGCTGGTGGATTGGTACCTGCAGCCAGGAGCTGGGGATGTGGCAGCAGAGTTGGTTTGTCTGTAGCCACTAGCATTGACAAAACTGATTTCTGTGGTTTGAGAGCAGTAGGACAGATTCCATCTCTGGTGGGGCTCCTGACACTTTGATACATGGCAGTGCTATCCCTGAATGGAGCTAAATACTCCAGGGCTACTTTCTGAATGGGTGAAGGGATGTATAAAATGAGAACGTATGAGAGAGTATTAACAGAAAAGCACACTTTGATTTACTGGTCCTGGCTCACAGCTTCCTTGGTGGATTGATGTGCTGTCTGCTGAATCTGGAACAACTCTTTCACTCCTGTACACAAAATGAAGGGGCTCCCATAGACTCTTAAAAGTGACTCTTGCAAGTTAACATCTTACCCAGGCACTCCGAGTCCCATTGAAGCTGGAAGTTGCATTCAAGCTACGTTTGCTGTATATTTGCTGCAGATGGATCCTGCTCAGCATCAATTCTCCTTTCCCATGCGATAGTGTTAGAAAAGCTCTGATGGAAGGGAGGGATTGCCTTTGTACTAGGGTTAGTTGGCCACTCCATGCGTGGAGTATGGGTTGTTTGGGGATCCGAGTGGCTCGTATTCCACAAAGGGATCTAGATGCTTTTGTGCTGGGGCACCTGTCCTCAGAGAACACGAGTTGGGCATACAGAAGTAACTTCTGCAAAGGGAGAGAGTTTTGTGTTTGTTTTCATTGCTGGTTTATGGCCCAGCGTGAGGGCAGGTGTTAAGCTGTACAGAGGTATTAGCTTTGTTCTGTGCATGGAGCAGGAGGTAGAAGCCATGGTTATCATGTGTGAGGACCGCTGGTTGGTTTTCTTAATGTATTGGTGTGTCTGAAAGCTCCGTGTCTGTAGCTTTTCTGATTGTCTGTTTCAGATGATGAGCAGCATTAAAAATGTAGGTATGTGCTGGGAGGGTTGGAGAGCAGGAGGGTTAGTGCCTGGCTTTCCTTCAGAACAACCCAGCGTGCATCTGTGGAATGGTTTTGCTTTACACAGCCTTCGTTCACGAGTGACTCAAGTCTTCTCCCCAGTGCAGGCAGTGTAAAAGCAGATGAGGGCGTTGGAGGGAAGAGGAGACAGGGAAGGGAAGGCGAATGGGAAGGAAACAGTCCTTCCAGGAGCTGTGTGTGAAATGAATAGGGCTGTGTTGGGTGAGGAGAAGGCAGGGGAAGGTGGCGCTCAGCTTCTGAAGTTGAGTGTACAGCGCACTTAAGCACCCAATGTTAACAGTGAGAATACCATCCAGTAATGCTATTAAATACACACGAATTGAAAGCAGGAAATTACTCAGCTGTAAGAGGCTCACGACGAAGCTGCTGTCTGCAATAATTAGCCCTCCCACCTGGTTAGATGCACGGTCATTGTCTTCCCTGCCCTCTCCATCCCCTTCACTCCAAATAAAATTGCTTCCCATCCCCACTTCTGTTGGGGTCTGTATCTCATAGCCTGGGGGAGCTTGAGCCTGTCTTTATTCCTTGCCTGCTTGCCGTGGCCCTGATATACCCCAGAAGAGCTGGAGTGCTACTCCAGTTGTAATTGACAGGATCAAAGCTGCCTGGGGTGCATTAGCACTGCTGCTGGAGGATAGACAGCGGGTAGAAAATAAACAGTTTCGGAAGCTCTGGGGACATTTAGCTGTGTTGCAGGCAGCGGGAAGGATTTTGCTGTTGTGAGCTGTGCACTCAGGGTAGGGTGGGGGCAATTTCCTTTGGAAATGATGCTTTAGCTGCAGACACGTACAACAAATGCATTTTTAAGGGCTTTTGTCTGTTTGTCTCTTAGAATTGTTTTGATGCGAGCGCACAACTGTTTTACAAGTACAGCAAACCTAATCCGTTAATAGGTTTATATAGAAGAGCTGTCAGAATGTATCTGTAACGAACCCTGGGCTGGGGGAGTCCGACTGCTGATCTGCAACAGAAATCTGAAATCTGACAGCGTCTCCTCTCCAACATTGCTGTTAGTGAGGTCAGGCCATGATCTGTCTGAAGTTGGTGACAACCAGACGATATCACAGCGGTCACGTATTGAGAACTCTGCGTGTCAGGGCTGAGTTCTTCTTGTGCTGCCTGTGTCCGGCTGATGAAGATCTGCTGTTCACTCTACCCACGTCCTCCATTAACAAAAGAGGAATCGGGTGGTGAGAATAAATATAAAGGGATCTGTACAGCTCCCTTTAGGTTTTAGATAGAGGCGTGCTCTGTGGTATTGCCTTGAAGAGCTGAGCCTGTGGTTGATGTACAGCAAGGTACAGAAGGAGTGTTTGTGTACACCCAAACACTTGTTTAGATCAGGATATTCTGCAGGGGGCTTGCTGCATGCCATAGAAGAGCTATTTTTAAAGAACAGATGTGGCAGCAGCGTGCAGTTAACCCTTCCCTACAGCCAGCTCCACTGTATGCCCTTGGAGAACATAAGGTCATTGGAACAGAGATCATTTTCTCTGCATCCACATCTGCATCTGTTTTATAGATACAGAAAAATTACCAGCTCTGAGAGCCTTTGGATAGGGAACATCAGATCAACCTTCAGGATTTGTGGCCAGCAGTTCTGCTTTCCTGATCAGAGTCCTCTCATTAAACTTGCCAGGTCATTGTTTAAGTTTTCCCCGTAGATCAGATCTTGCTACATTTAATTTTACTTACAATCTAATTTCTATCACCTCCTGCGTGGTGAGCACAGCAGCAGAGAAACCAGCAATAGTCACAGCCCTGCAGGAGTTCGCTTTTTCTTCGTGCCCTCCCTCCTCCTGCTCCCTATAGCACGCACATTATGTGCAAGAGAGAGAAGTCAGAGGTCACATGGAGAGGCGATGTGTTTATATACATTTTCCTCTGTGTTGCTTCATAATATTTGGCTGAAACCGACCTCTGTCACGAAACTTAATGCAAAGAGAAGTTAGTTAGTCAGCAGAGAAGGCTGTTGTCAGATTGTGTGTTGTGGAATGCTTCTTCACACGTTCTGTGTTTCTTCAATATCTCAGTCCTTCAGGCTGTGCGGACTGAATGTTTGTCAGTGAAACATTAGATCAGTGTACTCCCAATGTGCAGCCAGGCGAAGGTTTAGAAAGCAGCCCTCCCTCCCATCCTCCCTTTTTGGGAAAAAATTGTTCTTTATCAATGTGATGTTGTTCAAGATTAACAGTTATAAATCAAGGTGAAGTTAAATCCACAACTCCGGCTGGTTGGAGAGAAACGTTTGATTGGACATGAGGCAGCAGTTCAGGTTTGAGAAGAGAAACTAGGCTCTGCAAAGCAAAGTTTTTATCAAAAGCAGCAGTCAGTAGAAAGTTGTCGCTTGTGTCTCTTGTTCTGCAGGTTGTAAAGCCATAGACACATTGCTGGGAGTACTAGTGGACATTCAGGATGAGTTGCTTTATCAATGCCCGGGCACAAGGCACCTGGTAGATGGAAAACAATCAAAACCTGAGAGGTAAATACAAAAGAAGATCTTTCTGAATCCTTTGCTCTCCGATTAAATGAGAAAATGCACAGCTTTCCTGACCACGCTCGTTCTGTTTTTCTCTCCATTGCTGTTGGATTTGGGTGACAGCCATGCTGGGTGAATGACGTTCCTTCCACCAGTGTGGGAAGTCTGTTTTGTAATCTTTCTGAAAGCAGAGGAGAGACTAAACTGCAGCTCCTTCCCATCGGTATCACCGTGGAATGGAACAAGTCTGACTTGTAGCAAAGGGGCTGCTGAGAATTCACACGTGTTGCCTTAGTCCGGCGCAGGGTGTTTAGTCTGTATCTGTTCATTTTTTAGTGATGATGAAATTCCCAGCAGCAGCGATGAAGAGCCAGCAGGTGAAGCTCAGGAGAAGAGGAAGCGCCCTCCCAAACGAAAGCTGAAGGCGGAGGACTTCCCAGAGTTCATAGCCAAGAGGTACAACGACTACAGGACGTACCGGAACAGCATCCTGCAGAAATGGCATGAGAAGACAAAGCTGGCATCTGGCAAGATGGGCAAGGTGAGTCTCTGTGCGTGCCATCGTGTGGTTGGTAGGGATCTGTGGAACAGCACTTGGTTTGGAAGTCTCCTGTCGTGGATATTCCGAGCTGAACCAAGTTCTGCTTGATCAGCAAGTAGTTCATGTTTTACAACACGATTAGGAGTTACTATGCCCATCCTCCTTTACAGCATGTATACTTTAATAGTGTGGGTAATCGTGTCCTCATAGGATCCAGGTTCTCATAGCATCTGTGAGTTTAATATTAATCATTGAGAAGTTCATCTGAAACAGAGCAACAAAGGCATTTTATTATTAAGCCATGCCTCAGGCTACCTCAGGTTGGGAATGGAAGGAGAAAGAAATAAAAAAAAAAAATCAAAAACAAAAACAGCAAAAATCTGTGCAACAAAACCTGAGCCCCCTCCTCTTGGAATGCTGTCTGCTTATCCGCTGACATGGAAAGATAGAGGAACATTGCTGCCTTGAGGAAAAGCTTTCTGCATTATCTGACACTAGTTAATGTTGTTGCAGGGTTTCGGCGCCTTTGAGCGTTCAATCTTGACTCAGATTGATCATATTTTGATGGACAAAGAGAGATTGCTACGGCGGACACAGACCAAGCGATCAGTGTACAGAGTGCTGGGGAAGAAGGAGCAGGATTCCCATCCAGCCCCTGAATATTTGCCTGAGAATTCGGTAAGGGTGCTTTGTCTGTATGGCTCGTGCTGTAGAACCAGTGAAACTCTCTGCAAAACAATTAGCCTTTAGCAGGAAATATTCTTGTTTGTGAGACTGATGAAGAACCTGAGCGTTGAGTCGTGTAATGCAGTGACTAGCAACGGTATGTAGACGTTTCAGTTCCAGTTTTATGGTGTGTGTTACCTCTTGTGCCAGTTCTCAACAGCATAAAACCACGTTTGGTCTCTGACTGCGCCCCTCCTGTAGGAGCTGGTGGTCACTAAATCTGCCCGAGGCAGTGGCTGCAAAGCTTCGTTTTGACTCTGGAGTTTAGAATCTTTAACCCAGAAAGTCACAGAAAATCATACTGCATGTCACTACAGAGTGTATTGGTAGTACGTCGGTTATTAATTTAGTATTTAAGAATGAATAAATACTCAATTCTGATAGATCATGTGGAATTACTGCGCTTGCAAGATGTATTTTTGCCGTTACATTACAAATATCTGTAGCATTTTGCCAGTCAGACTTTGTGTAGTCCTATTTATTTCCTAGCAAAGCTATCATAAATCTGCTTTGGCACTGGCAGCATTTCTGCCTTGCCTTAAAATGTATTCCTAGTCCTTAAAAGCTTTCTATGATGGGAGCTGTTCTCCATTCCTTCCTATTTTCAAGTGTTTACAAGATGCTACATGTGAAGTTGTCAGAGCTGGGGATGAAAGCATGCGAATATGAGTGTTCAGTATTTCCTTTGTATTTCCTTCTAGGAAGTCCTCCCTGAGACAGATTCCAACAGGCACCTAAAGGACATAGATGAGGAAATATTTGATGATGATGACTTTTATCACCAAGTAAGTGTCTGTCAATCTGTGTTGGCATTATGACTGCACTTAGTTTTGAATATTCACCAAGCTAATGCAGCTGACTCTGTGGTCTGAGTCTGTCTGATCAGTGAATGTGAGTCAGCTCTTAGATCTGCAGTCTCTGTAGATTGTTCAGGAAATTTTCACACTCAGCTTTCCGTATAGGGCTCAAACTTGTGCTGTGAATATGAACTTACTGCTATTCCTGGTGCTGCTGTGTTGGAGAATCAGGGCTCTAGCATTAGATCTCCATCCGTGATTCTCACAGATGAACATTGCTACACAATAGAGAAAAATTACTGAATTATCCAAGGGTGACTTGTTGTTGTTGTTGGTAGAGTACAGTAATGAAAAATGATTGTAGTAGATCCTAAAAAGCACCGAAGTTATTTCATCTCAACTGAGCTCATCTGCTTAGAATGGAAAAACGGCAGAGCTTCTGTGCAGCACTTTCCTTGGAGTTAGGCCAGGTTGGATTTGGGCCAGCTATTCTTTTTATTTGCACCATTCTTGGGAACAAGGTATCTGTGCTTAAGCGCAGGAGGCTGAAGCTGAGGAAAACCTTGTGCTTGTAATGTATTTAATAAATGGCAGTGCCAGCTTCATAAAGTACTGAAATTGCCATGTGTTGAGGAGTACGTCTTATCTCAATGCATGAAAAACTGCTTTTGCTCTGATGATCCACGGAGTGTTTTCATGTCAGGACTAAACAAATATAATTATATTCTTAGAAAGGCAGACATTTCCAATCTGAATTAAAACAGGTAGCGAAGTGTGTGGGCAGTGAAAGAGAGCTGTCACCATGTAGCTGTGCTGGGTTGACTGATGTAGCCAGAAGAATTCAAATACTTCCAAAATTTGGGATTTCACGTGCAGAGCCAGGACTAGAGGTGAAACAACATGGTGACACAGGTCTGGGGATGGGAGAGCACCTCCCAGCGTGGTGTTGGCAGCAGTGGCTGAGGAGACCAAGTGTGTTATGCAGTGAGATGACATTGTCCTGGGATTTGGGGTCCAAGTGAACTGTTAGGACAAGAACAAACACAGTAAGTGCAGTAAAATAGAGGAGTGGTCAAGGAGAAATGTCTGTGAGTGACAGCCTTCAGACCTGTGCAGGTTGGGTGCTTATTGACTATGGAATGTTGAAATTTTTGTAAGAAAACTAGCAGTGGTCTGTCTTCATTTCTAATAACTTTAACTTCGATAAATCCTAACTTCAGAATTATGACTAGTTACAGCTTAGCTTTTCCCCTCACTGGTTAATTGGGGTGCTAGGGTTAATCTAAATTAAAACTTAAACTAATAGAGGTCATTGAGGGAGGAGAATCACCTGAGTAAAACAAATGGGTCTGCCAGGCACAACTGTGTCTTGGCCATTTCCCAAGAGGGAAGTGGCAGCAAATTGGAGTTGTTTCAGCATTCAGGAGAGGTGAAGGATGGGTGACACCAGTTTAATGTTCGGCACCTCCGGAAGCGTTCCAGATTGCATTCCTTGCTGCACCAACTGCTGCCTCCTGCAGCACATTGAATGGAGGCGGGACCCGCCGACAACATCTGGCTGCACAGCAAGGAATGGGTGCAACTTCTGAAACCCCATGGACTCTAAATATGGCGCTTAGCCTGGCGGAGGCTTTAATCACTTACTACTCTTTGGCAGCGGGCTCCGACAGCTTATCCTAGCCTCGTACATCACGCACAGACATCTGCTGAGCCGCGAGGCAGCTACACATTCATTTTCCTTTCTTGTTGTTGTGTTTTTTTTTTTTTCTTTCCATCCCTCCCTCCCTTCCACCCTTCTCCTCCCGTCCCCAATATGCTTCTTGGGAGAGATGATCTGTAAAGATTACTGCTTCATTGTGTGCGAGTAATTGTGGGGATGCCAGCCCCTTGACAGACACGGCGCAGCACCTGTTCCGCTGACCTGGTTAATTTCTTCTGTTGAGTGGGATTTGGCAGAGATTGGAGCTGAAGCCAATTCAGTGATAAGGCTAAAGAAAATGGCTGTATGTTTTCTGTCACCTCCCAATTAAATTGGTTTCATAAAGTGCTTTCCTTTATTTGTCAGGGTGGTAAGCTGAAGCTGAACATTGCATTCAGAAAGGGTAGAGTGCATTACAATAGAGTGCTGACAATACAGAGAATGTGTTTTCTTTCAAACGGGTCATAACTGTGCAGTGCTTTGTGTGCGTATGTGTGTGTGTGCTTGTCTGTGTGTACACGTATAAATATTGGGTGGAAAGGGCACTGCTTCTTCAGCAGTAATGGGCAGCAACGTGGTTGGAGCTGAGGCTGCTCAGGAACAGTGCCCTCCATGCATAATACTTATTGCACAGCATATGTGTGCATCTAAATGGGGGCTTTTGTCTTTGTTTGTAAATTTAGGTCCAGACCTTTTTTTAGTATTGCTTTCATTTCTCTGAATGCCGTTTGGTAATAATTTATTTTGGTTGCTACTTATTGCAGAATGGTGAGATATATGAGAGGAAAAAATGTGGGTAAAGAAGGACGTGAGACACCAATTCCTGTATATTTCAGTGCAAAATTAAGCAATTAAAAATGAACGAGATCTGATCAATGCACACAAATTAATGGTAACAGAATGCCTAGCTGTACTATTTTATTATAGAATATAATCCCGAGCTGTGTAATGAATCTTTGGATAACCATAATTTTCTTGTCCAGACCTTGGAGGCTGATGGAATTCAGTATGTGGGGCTGGGGGACCTTACTGGGGTAAGGTCGGGGTTGAACTCTGTTCTGTTGTTGGTCCCTCTTTGCCTTCTCTCATCTCCTTCAGTTGGTGATAAGCAGTTACAGCCCTTGTTGTGGCAGCCCAGGCTGAGTGCTGATGTACGGCTGGGCTGAATGGTGCAAGAGCTGTTTCCAAAAGATCCTCATTAGTGACAGCAGCTGAGAGGCCAGACTCCATTTCCTTTCCTCCTAAACTCTTGTTGGTACGTGATTTTAAGGAGAAGAAAAAGGCTGGATGTTTTTAGAAGTCGTATTTACATGGAATTCACTACGGCCAATATTGCAGCATTGGGGCTTAACATTCCGTCCTGCTGCCTGAGAGCTGCTGCTCTGCTGTGCTACAGTGGAGATTTTATTATTACCTTGAAATGCTTCGCTAAAGAGAGAGTGGAAATGGGTTTCTTTCCGACAGGAATTAGGGTAGTGTTCAGATGCTAAGAGTTGCACTGATGGCAGCTCTTCCCAGAACAAATGTTCCTCATTGATGGCAGCAGGTACGTCTAAGGAGAGGCAGGAGTATATGTAATCCCTTTTTCTCTCTGTTCTCTTGCTCCCTCCTCCCCCTGATGTGGTTGTGTTGTACATCACTGTCTTTTCTGACAGCTTTCTCTGCTCCAGAAATGGTACAGAGCTGGGGATGGGAAGGGGCAGAGAGCTGCCCTTGGGCTGCGGTTTGCTGAGGTTTGCTGGGACACTGAATGAGGTCTGCGTGGCAGCTGAGGGACCTGTTTGTGCCTGGGCTTTGCTCCCAGCAGTGGGAAGAGCTTTGTTCTGTTTGTTGTTTGTGCTGCTGTTCCGTGGGGAAGGAGTTGATGTCTTGGAAAACTGTGGAGGAGCTGTGACTCAATTCTTGTTCCTTGTAGAGTGGCATCTCATGTACCCACACACAGGGTCAGAGCTGGCAGCAAAACGTGCTTCCTTGTTCCTAGCTTTGCATTTGGAATTCCTCCTCTAAACTGAGTGAGTGCAGGTGAGCTTCTGGCTCCCTTGCTAAGGTATCTGTAGCTCGCTTTGTTCCTCTTCTGGGTTGTGTGCACTGTACAACTTCTTAAGGCTCTTTACACCCTTGCATCCCAGCCAGGAGTGGCCCTGAAGCAGTTCCCAGTCACACGCCGTTTTTCTCTCCCAGGTATTTGATAATGCCATAAACAAGTGATTACTAATCTAGTAACTATTACAAGTTGATAATGGCGAAGAGTAGAGAGAAGACTGGCTTTCTGACAAGCTGGTTTACCTTAATTAAACTGGTGAGTGATTAATATGGACAGCTGATCCTGTGACTTTAATGAGACGCGTTTTGAGTTTGGTGTGAAGAAGAGACGTCTCGAACCGTCCTGCAGGTTCATGGCAATACAGTGCTATTATGCAGCGTGTGTCTTTCAAATGCCTGGGTTGATGGTTAATAACACGTTTTAAAGCTTGATTTGAAATGTTTCTTAAGGGGATATGAGAAAACACGGGTACGCCATCCCTGTTTTGTCCAAAACTGAATTTCAGCAAAGTTTTTTTTTTAAGGTGACCGTCCAGTGATTCAGCTTGTGCTTTTGGTGTGTATGTTGTAAACAGATGATGGGTAGTTAGGTATTGAAGTGTTTCATGGGGAATTAAAAGTAAAATTTGGGCTGTGCTATAAATTTTCTCTAGAGCTGCTGGAAATCCAAATGGAGTTGTGACCACGCAGTGCCAGCTTAAAGGGGAGGAGGAATGTCTTGTTCCGTGTCCAAGCAGGGTGCACTATGAGGTGCATGCTTCATAGAAACCACCGCCTTCTTATTTATGCTGTTCTTAATAATTGTAAAGTGTATGAGAAGGAAACAGAAAAATAATGTGACTTACCACGTCTGTCCAAAGAATAAAGGAGATAAAAGAAATAAATTAGAAAGCATTGGAATGGCATTGATAAAAGGCCATGTTGTCAACTTTCTGCTGGGGAGCAGAGTGATTTTGCATTTTCACCACCAAGGAGGGTAAGCAGTTGGTGTTCCTGTTCTTATTGCTTTACTTGGACTTCACACGTTGTCCTCAGCTTCTCTGCTCCTCACTGCCCAACCCAGCCAAGGGCAGCAAAGGAGCACATGGCTCTGGTGTGCTGTAGCAGAAAGCTCTGAGCCTTTCCTGCAGGCTTTAATCACATCAGAGAAAAAGTGCTTCTCGTGTTCCAGTTCTGTTTCTGAGGTTTGTAAACTAAACTGTACCCAATGGTATGCTACTTTTGCAAGATAGGAATGCAGAGTGGTCTGTGAGGGTGTAGAAAAGGCCCTTTTGTCACAAGGCTGCTTTGAGCTCTGTGTAGCTCTTTGTTCCAGCTGGCAAGTCCTCAGTCTGCACATCAGAAAGGTCAGCAAGTGTAGTACTAAGAACACTGATAGATAGTGCATGAAAATGAGACCTAACCTCTGCAGTGCAAATTGACCTCTGAAATGAGAAATGAATCTCTATTACCCTTGAACAACACCCTGATGGCATTTCTAAATCCCCCTAATTTTGTACAGTGTGCTTGCTTCTCTTTAATCAGCAGAGAAAGGAGTCCTTGTGAGGTGAATTCTTTGGAAAGCACACATCCTTGACTCCAGTGTGAGCTTTACCAAAGGCTTTGGTGCTGGTAGAGGCAGGCACATGGCTTCTCCTGGCTTGGAGCTGGCAGCTGAGCTACAGGCTGTGTTTGTTTGCATAGCAGAGAGAGTTTGGGTTTCTGAAGCTCAGGGAAGATGGGAAGGGGTGAAGGAGGGAAAGCAAAATAGGATATGTTTCAAATCAAAGCCTTTTGATGCTGAAATTGCCTAACTCAAACTGTCTTCACACATCAGAGCTTAATTCTGATAGTGATTTACCTACACTTCCTAGTTAATAATTAGCCATTGGGAGACACCATATATCACTCCTAATGGAATATATGGGGTCTAGTGATAGTTTTCTGTTTTGACTAATAAATTTTAACCCGAATCTCCAAGCTTAATGAAATATTACAGCTTCGGAAGTGTTTTAAGTCTTGTGCTGTGAAAACAGTGTTACGTTATTCAGTAAATGAGTTTATCATTCATTCCGTACCCCGAGCCCTGGTGGCTCTGGAGCATGGGCTGAGTGCAAGACTCTGAACTAGAAAGCGGAAAAACTAATCAAATCCTTAAAGACCAAAGGCAGCGAGGCAGGTCTAGACTGACTTTTTCAGCAGTAGCCTCTGGCTACATCCGCTTTTATTTTAGTAACCATTGTTAGCATGATTTATAACGTAAGCCTTAAGACGTGCACTATTTAGATATAGCAAGATGCTGCACAGCTTTTATTTCTCTTTCCTTGTTTCCCTCTTGTGCCAGCTCCGCTGTAATTCCCCCTCACCTTTGTCTCCCCTGCCTCACCCCAGCCTGGCTGCTGGGGCTCCTTCAGCGCAGCGTTCAGCATCAGTCCTGAGGTCAGCAAGGCTCAGTGCCCCTCGATCTGCTGGACGGCAGGGGAGTGCAGAAGGGGCAGCTGCCTGCAGGGCTTGTCACCTGGTGGTGCACAGGGTGCTTATGGTGTAGCTGCAGGTCTGTGGGGTCGGTGGGCCGCCAGGAGGGTCAGGTCCTGCTGCAAAGCCTTGCTGCTCAGCTCGGAGGAGTTCTGCTGCCTTTCCTCTGCCTGCACAGCTCTGCACTTTGTCTGCACGTTGTGCCAAGGAAGTGAGATGAGAAGAGACAGTAAACACATCCTATTTCCAGCACAGGAAGAAACCACTGTAACATAGCTGCGCCGTTCCTTGCCACTGTTAAAACCCTCCCTCCCACCTTGCTTTTGACAGAATATTGACTAGAAACCAAGATCCCATTTCTGCTTAGCCTTAAGGGCAGCTGTTTACAGAGTGGCAGTGTTACATAGGTTTACTGTGTCGTATGTCTGTGTAACACTGGATTTGGATCTTGTATTTAGCTGCCAGAAGTGACGGTGATGGAGTGGGAGAGATAAACTGATAGATTGTGTGCCAGAAAGATGTTGGGAATCAATCAGATAAACGGGGCAGAGAAATAGCTTGCTGTTTTCTAGTGATAATAAACCAGAGACCTCAGTTCCAGGAATTTTTAAATGTAATTGCTGCAGTAATAATCTCTAAAAATAAGCAAATAGAAAGAAGTAGTGGCAGGGTTTTAATTGGACTGGAATTGCACTTTTTTTTTTTTTTGATACTTGAGTGTCACTGGTATAGAAATTTTTAAAAAAAAAAGTCATAAAATGATAACTGCCTGCTTTGATGGCATTTTTTGTGGGGTGCTTGCCTTGCACCTTCATTCCAGTGGTGCTCAGGAGATGCAGTGAGTTACGCAGTGCCCAGGGGCAGCTCTGGCATCAGCTGTGCCAGCAGGCAGCACCCATAGCTCTGTGGCTGTTGCTCAGCTGGGTCTGACTGTGGTGCTCCAACCTTCCTCCTGCAGCAAAAATACAGGGGAGAAGGAAAGTGCCACTCATCCTGTCTTTAGTACGCTTGTTGGGTTGGCTGGGCTTCTCATTTCCAGGGCTGGTTCTGGTTTGGGTGCTGAAATGGGGGCATCTAGAAGAGATCTGTGCCCCTGTGTTTCCGAGGGTTTGTTTCTGTTCTCTGTGTGGCTGTGCAGGCTCATCCCGAGGCACAGCACGTGCCATCTACAGTGAGGGTGATAAACACGCAGCCCTGGTCAAGTATCCAAAAAGGCTGTTCACAATGTTCTTTGCTCTCAGGAAGCGAAAAGGACAAAACCTAACCCTCAGGACATGAAAAGAAATGGAAAAACCTGCTTGAGCATTCCTGCTCTGCCTGTAAAAATTACATTGCTGTTCTGTTCCTCAGAGTGTGAGCGCTGAGCAGCGCTTGTGTTCTGTTTTGTGAAGCAGTGTGGGGCAGAGCTCTCACTGCACATCTTCCAGCGTTCCACCCCACGTCAATAGGAGTTGTGTACTGCAGCCTGTGAAAGCTCCCATGTTTTCACACTCCTAAAAGCCCAACAAACAGTAATGATCCCTGCAGTACAAACTCAGCTCTTCATTCTGCCCCATGGTGAGGGGCAGCCGTCTCCCTTGGGAAGCTGGGGCAGCGCATTCCTCAAGTTTCTTGAGGAAAGTTTTATTGAACATGTTTGCATTCACTTGTCTTTGTTGTGCTTCTAACAAGGATTGCTGTCTTTCTTCCAGCTCCTTCGAGAACTGATAGAGCGTAAAACCACTTCATTGGACCCCAATGATCAAGTCGCCATGGGCAGGTGAGTAGGAAGTTGTCTGCAGCATCACCAGCTCCTTCCCAGCCCTGAAATGCAAAACTGCTGGTGAGCTTCCAGTCCTCCCTGCTGGGAGAGGAGCTATGGGAGTGTGTGTGTGGGGAGGGGGGGAAAATTCATTAGGTGAAATTTTGGAAGTGAAATAACTTTCATCCTTGTAAAATACTACCCAAATTTTAGTGCAGTGTGTCAAATGTATTTTGTGTACGTCTGAAATACTATGGAAAGCCATTCACTATAATTTAACACGATATAGACAAAATTACATTTAAGTGGTGATTACATTGTACATTTATCTGACTTTACAATAAAATAGATTACAGTAATTAAGATTATATTAAGATTGCAGTAATTGGATTTTGGTAGATTTTTTTCCCCGATGTTGAGTTTTCGTTGTATAAATCAGGTGAGATGACGCTCATTTTCATAGAAAATATATTTATAACTTGGAGAAGTTTTTCCCTGCTGAGAACTTTTTTGGCTTGATGGCTTTCTGTCTGAGCACTTCGAGCCCTGCCTTCTCAATTCCATTGGGAATCAAGCAGCACTTTCTGAGAACGTTGAGTGCTTTTCTTTTTTTTATGTAGTTCTCCTTTGTAAGAGGTGGAACGATATGTGGGACTTCCTGCTGGATTTTCTTCCTGCTGGTTCAATAGGCAGAGATGGTGGGAAGAAATACTTGCTTATCATTTCACCATGCTATGCAGAACTGAGGGAGGCAATAAATTCAGTGCATCTCCTGCACTGTGGTGATTCTGTTCATGAGGTTGGCATAACCTGTTTCACCTGAAGTGTCAGTTTAAACGGGTCAGACCATCTGCTCCATTGTGGGCTTTCTGCATGGAGAAGAAGTCTCTCTAATAAGCAGTGCTGAAACAAAAGAGTACCTTTAAAAGATATATTTTTAATAGGTTTTAGCATTTGTATTTGGTAAATATTTTTTTCATAATCCTAAAGATTCTTGAAAAAAAAAATAATAATCTATAATCATGAAAGAATAAAAAACAGAGCCAACCCTGTGGCTTCCATGGGTTTCCCTGCAGATGAAGAAGGCTCAGTGAGCAGTGATCATCTCATTGGGACCAGCAGGACCCAGCTTGGAGCCTGGTGTGGCTGGAATGAAAAGTGCTTCTTGTTCACCTGCCACGTTCTTGGAGTGACTCAGTAACGTGGTTGTTGGGGTTTCATACTTGTTGTCCTGAGGTCCTCATCTCCTTTATTTTTGCAAATGCAGCAATCAGAAGAGCTGAGAAAGGCCTCGGACCTCACTGTGCCTGATGCTCGTTTGCCTTGTGGTTTTAAAAATCGTGTAACTGTGATTTTACATTCCTCAGACAGTGGCTGGCCATCCAGAAGCTACGAAGCAAAATAAAGAAGAAAGTGGACAGGAAAGCCAGTAAAGGAAGGAGAATCCGGTGGGTGACAGCTTCTGCAGGCAGCCTGAAGTTCTGGTTTTGCCAAGTAGATTTGCACTGCAGCAGGTTGGCTCTGGGGTGCACTGGCACACTTGTTCATCCCCTTCAGGGCAAGATGGCCTGAGACTTCCTCTGGGGAGTCTTAATGTTCTTTGAGCCTGAGGTGAGGGGTTGGTTGGATGCAACCTGTGAGTGCTGCCAGATCAGTCTTAGCAACAATGTTTGTTGGTCTCAGAACACACCTGCAGGGGTGTACAGATATCCCTAAGCAATTTGGGTTGCAATAAGCACTTCTTGTGCAATGTATATTTAGCAGGCTGAAATGTGGAGAGCAGCTTGAGGGGAAGACCTGTAAGCAAGCCCAAGTGAGGTGGATGCCTGTTTCCCACTGACAGTTGGAATGTAGAGTCTAAACTCTATTTTCAAGTCACATCACAGCTTTCTTTAGCTTCAGATTCTGATTCCTCAGTCAGTAATGCGGGTTTCTCATGGAAGAACTGTCCATTCTGCAGGCTAGAGAGGGAAAGCAGCCTGGAGAAGATAGTTGCTTGTTTTATTTTTCCCCTCTGCAGAGCAGATATATTAGTCTGCCTGAGTTTAGCATGACTGCATGATTTGTAGTGAAGGAGGTATTTGTGGCAGGGAGGCATGCTGAAAAGCTGCACCATATCCTGAAAAATCTGCAACATTAACCATCCTTTTGTGAGTAAACTATAAATCGTGAGTTGAGATGGCATCTGATAGAAAGTCAGTGGAGTCAGTCTGGGTCAGGCCTGGCATAGCAATTTTTAAGATAGATGTCATAAGATAATTTATTAAAAGAGGGAAGAGCTACTTTGTTGGCCTGAAAAGCCTATAATTATTGACTATCAATATTCTTTTCTGTCAGCATCACACGTAATTGGATATATTCATGATTCAGTCAAAACTACTGACAGCATCACACAACTGAGTCAGGCTCGTAAACCTCCAGGAACGATGGGGGATTCTCATTGTGAGCAATCTGTGTGCTTCAGCATTCCTGAGATGGGCCATCTTGCTGAGTCCATTGCCTCAGATCTTAAGTGCCTCTTTATTTTGTCCTCTGAATGAAAGTTGCACTGACCCCTCAGGAAAAATGTCAGTATTAACACGGAGGTAAGCTCCAGCATCTTGTTCAGAATAGTCCAGTAGAGCCCAAATGGGTGTATTTAAATGGATGTCACCCTAACCACATTGCTTCTAACATTGCTTAGCAGATGTTCTCTCTTCCCCCCCTTTTCTCCCTTAGATTGAGGTAGTGGTTCTTACATTTCTTTTCATACAGGGATTGGAGATCCTGGGAAGCAAAGTGTCACACGCTGCATTTCATCCATCTCTGTAATTCTTCCTTTTTTAGCAATGTTTTTCCAAACCTTCAATGTTAGAGCGTGTCCAGGTGAAATGTGCCAATTCACTGCGTGGTCTGAGCATCTCCAAGTGCTTTCAAAAGCATTTGCCCTTGTGGCTTGACATGAGGACCTGTCCCCTTCATATGTGGGGAGGTTGAGGCACCAAGGGGAGAAGCAAGCCATTCCCAAAAGGGTGAGCTTAGGAAAGCTGGTGCCCAGCCCTGTGCTGTCCTGCTCAGACGGTCCTTTGGTAGCTGTGGAGGAGCAGTGTGTGCACACCTTTGTTCTTGTCAGTGATGTCTGGTCCTTTGCTGCTGCAACATGGGATGTGGTCCTGTGGATGGAGATAGATAGCTTGTATCTGCTAGAGCAGGCTTTCCAAAGTCCTGCTTATGAACACATGGCAATAATTAGTTCTGAGCAAACAAATTTGTGCCAGAGAATTTATCAGAATTGCTCAGTCCCAACAGCACTGTGCAGCCTGTAAGCTTTGAACTGTGGGAATCAATCAGTTGTTGATGTGAGTGAGCTGTTTCATGGTTCAGCCTGTTGACCCACTGTCTGTTGCAGCACTGGCACGTGGTGCTGTGTCTGTTCCCCAGTTTGATCATACCGTGTTAGGTCAGCACAGCTCCTTCCATTCCCAGAGAGGCCCTTGTGTAAGGGTGAGCATGTGCTGTGCCTGAAGAGCCATTCTGAAATATTCTTGTAAGTTAAAAAATCCCCTCAAGGGAATGTTCCTGCATAAGCAAACAAAAGGGAGTGCAGAGGTGACAGAGAGAAAAGGTGATTCTGGGCAAATGCTTGTGAATCCTTTTGCCTGCTATTTGTCAAGCTCTAAAAATAGCAGCAACTTGGATAAAACATTTCTGAGCCGGGAGGTGGTGTGGCAGTGTACATCAGAAGCTGCTGGTTTGGAACCTCCTGCACTTACACACGAGGATCTGAAGGCACGTTCTCGCTCTGTTGAATTGTGCATGTCAGGTCCTGAGCGTAAGTTGTGAACAGCTACTGCCAGCTCCTAGCACAGGGCAGAAAGCAGGAGGGGATTCCTGTATCTGTAGGTGCACCGCAGCTAGCAGAAGTATTTTGGTGGGTCAGAAGCTGAGACAGATGCAGAGCTGCATCACCTTGGGCATGCCCCTTCTGTTCTTTGGGGTGGTCTTTCTCCTACCTTCTTCTTTGCCTCTTTTTACATCCTGTGCTTCAGAGTTACTTGAGGTAAAAGTTTCCAGCTATGGGTATTGCTAGGGGAGAAGGATGTTGATATCCTTTAGGTCCCGTGCTACCAAAGAGCATGGAAAGCATGATAGCAGATGGATGCTTGGGAATACCTGATGCTCTGGTGCTTCTGCTGCCTGCAGAGGTCTCTGGGCACAAGCTCCAGAAGGCGATTAAGACTCCAGCTGAAGGGCAGGCTGAAAGCAGGAGTTCTTGTTTCTCTGCCTGCCTTTTCAGGGCTGTCTGTCTGGGAGTCTGATGAGGTGCTCACACACAATTAATGGATGCTGTATGTCCTCATTCTAGCTGTGTTGAAAAAGGGATTTGCTTGTTAGTCGTCCATTCAGTTCATTGTATCATCTGATTATTCTTCTGTCCATGTTATAAGAAAGGAGGAGGAGGGAAGGGAGGGAGAATTGCCAACTGTCAGTAGTAACTCATTAGATATCAGCCACCAGGAGAACCAGCACTTCCTTTGCAGGGGCTGATATGTTTCTATTCAAACAGCAACTTTTCATTAGTAGTTACTAATGTGCTGCCTGCTTATTCCTGCCCTGTTTAGGTATCATGTCCATAGCAAGCTGGTGAGCTTCATGGCACCTATTGACCACTGTACGATGAATGATGATGCCAGGTGAGTAATAGATTAATTATGTTTCTCAAATGGCTTCATGACAGCGTGATATTGACCTGTTCTTCAGTCTGTCGCCCTCTCCATTTCTTCTTATCAGTTAACCATTTGTCACTGGCATCATAGCCTGGGTGTCTTGGCCACATCTGTCCAGGCAGTCTGCCTGAGCTTTCATGCTGTAATTACTGTGACACCAAACAAGAAATTTTCATAAATCTCGGTACCTACGTTTTTACTCCTGCTTTAAAATTACATGGATGCTGAAATCTTTTAGTTTTGTGGAATTATTCTAGAAATTGTCAACTGTGTCACCTAACATCTACTGGTATGATTGAAAATTACAAAGGATTTGTCTTCTGACTGAAGTGGCAGCTATTTTAAATTCTGTTCAGTGTGCATTTTGTAGTGCAGGTAACAGCTGGGATGGTTCTGTCAAGATTCAGACAAGTCCTAAATGTTGCTTGTGTTTATCGCTGTTTAAGGTGAGATGTTTTATTAGAAGACTGCACTGTTTTAATTTGCTAATTACTAAAGAGGGTACAAGTTAAGTTTTGTACATAGCTGCTAGACAGTTCTATGTAGACATGCATAGTTCTGCTGTGTATTATGATTTTTTAACTAAATCTTGAGGTGGGCTTCTTGTGGGAGGGAGCTGCTGTAATCTTTACAATGAATGCATGTCAGAGGCTCGAGCAGTGCCTTTCCCCTGGGTTGTGGAACACGTCTGTGCTTTGTGAGAGTAAAATGTCATTTGTCACTTTGGGAAATGGAAGCCGAATACCTGCTGCTCTTAGGCTGTTGCCTTGTGGGATATTTCACAGACTTCTGGATGAGAACTGTTCAGAATGCTGGCACTAAGAGACATCTTCTGTGCACTGTTAGACCCGTGCTGTTTTGTCCTAAGGAGTTCAGGATGTTTGTCTTCACTTGCATACAGTCCCTATTGCACTGCCCTGCAGGTTGGGCAGGCATGCAGGTTGCTGCCCTGTCCCCACAGTGAGGGAAAGCTCCGTTTTGTGATGTGTGTGACAGGGGGAGGTGGAGAAAACAAAGATCCTGATCCTAATAATCCAAGGGTTATCACAGTGTGCTTCCTGTCCCCAGAGGTGACGTTGCTTCCTCCTTCGCAGTCCACTGCGCTCACTTGTGTTCCAGAAGTTGTGCAGAAAACTCATTCTGCAAGCCAAAATTCTCCAAGTGCATGCAAATGGAAGAGCAGCAAACAGCTGGACTGTCATTTGGCTCAATGGGCTTCTTGGGCCTCACTACACGTCCTCTGGCTGCCATCCTCATAACCCTGCTTCCCCTTACCCCTCAGCAGGCACCTGCAGCCCTCCTGGGAGTCCAGCTGACCCTCAGAACTATTAGAGCTAATGGGGTGCTGTCTGTGTGGTGCTGTGTCAACACAGTTACTGTTGTGGTAGGGCCAGAGTGTTCGAGAGCATCTCCTGGGAGTTCTCTGCACTTTGGAGGGGGTTATTACATGGCTTGCATGTTTTATGGGTTCTTTGGTGGCAGCAGTGTGGCAGCAGCTGCTGCTGCTTACTGTCTGACTGCAGGAACTTATTCCTTACATTAAGTTTATTAGTTGCTTTGGAGGCCGCCACACCTTCTGTTAATGGCATTTTAGTCACTTATCTCTTGGTGCTGCTTTAGCTGTCTAGAACGGAGCTGCCAACTGATGTGTTTGCACACCAGCAAGTGGGCCTGAGGGCTGCATTGCGTGTGCAGCTGTGTCTCATTCTGCCAGGATTGGGCTTTCAAGCAAACCCTGGGTAGGACAGGGCAGCACAGGCATCAGGCTGGGCAGTTCTGCTCACAGTTCTGCTCGTGGCCCTGTGGGTTGCCTTGGATGGTTGGCTCAGTGTGCTTCTGTGGCTGTGAACGGATGCCTGGAGGTTTGCAGAGAGGAAGTGTAAAAAACAGTGGTTTAGTAATAGCAGTATTATCACTTCCTCGTTATAAGCCAGCAAAGCTTTTGTTTTAGGTGAGATAGAGCACCGTACTTCTCTAACAGCACACAGCCACATTGGACAAGAAGAATGCCACATGTGCTTTAAACTGCAGGTGTATTAATAAGAAGGAGCCAAGCCTGTATACATGAGAGGGAAGCAGACACGATAACACCTTTCTTCTGTGACAGAAGAAGGTAACTTTATTGTTTCCACGTGTGAATTACTACATTGAAAATGCCGTGTATGCTTGACAGGGATGTGACTGTGCTCTGAGCTGTTTTTTTTCTTGCTCAGGCACTTAAAAGACGTGACCCCAAAGTAAACATGCATCAGAACAGCAGAGTGCTCTGTGTTGCAGTGTGAGAAGTGTAAAAGTATCAGTGAGCTGTGCATAAAGAAGAGTAGCAATAGAGCTGGCTGCACATTCCTCAAGTTCTACCAGTGGCCACAGTGTCAGGTAGATACCTGGAAAGTGGCAGTGAATAAATACGGATGTGCAGATGTGAATGGGCAGAGTGGTGCTCAGGCTCTGGTTCTGCTGGGGCTGTGCCAAGCCCTCACAGCCCAGTTGCAGCCCCTTCACCACTGGGGCAAAAGCAGAAAGGAGTTGTCTGTGACTGCAGCACTGTGTTGCCCAGCCCCTTTGTGTGTGTTTGCACAGATAACTGAATGTAGGGATAAATCTGAGGCCTGGTTTTCCTGTACGTTTGAGCCATCTTACGCTGCTCTGGCTGTGCAGAGAAGGGCATAGCTTCTTGGCACAACTTAAAATCGTGCCAGGTGATGCTGGGGCTCACCTGAAGGCTCCTGGGTGGCGTTGGTGTGGCTGTGGGCAGCCAGGACTCTTGGGCACATCAAGTTTAACACTGGCTGGGGAAACAAGGAGCAAATGTTTGAGGAGAAACAACCTGTGTACTGTGTGGGGAAGGGGATGGATGGTCACTCCAGAATTGTTTTACAGCCTGAATTTCAAAAAAGAAACGTACAAGTATAATGCTGCCTTTGTCAACATCACTGCCACGTTCTTTCTTATTCTTGCTGCTGGTTGGAATAATAGCATTCGTGCAGGCAATTAATCTTCCACTTGCCAGTTTTTCCATGCACCCTACGCATGGGCATGGCTGTTTAACCTCGTGCTCACATATATTATGTTGTAATGTGTGGGACACTGGTGGCCTCGAGCTCTCCTCTGTTTTAACCCCTCTCTGGTAGTATTTTAAAACATACACTGGAAAGTGATTTTTATGGTTATCTTGGGGTATATGTTTATAGACTTAAATACATTTATGGTACTCTTGGGCCAAGGTTCTCCTAATCGGTCCAAGGTCATTGCTATGTAAATGGACCTGCCCTGTGACAAGGAAGCTGAAGGCAAAAGCTTGAATGTGAGTGCCCTGCAGTGGTGGATTGGAGGAGAGTAGTGGGCTCAGAAAGGAATGGATCTTTGTCAGAATGGCATCGTGTGGGTGTCACCTCCTGGCCTTCCCTTGAAATGTGCTTTTCCTGTCTTCTCCACCTGGGGTCCCTCCTTTGACACCAGCAGCTGCAACAGAGCTGGCGAGCTGCCCTTCTTCTCTACTCTGTACCTTGGGAAAAGAGGCACAGGAGGTGACAGACCGAGCCTCGAGGTTCCCAGTAAAGGTGTGCAGGTCCAGAGCCAAATGAGTGCATTTTCGTAGCTGCAGGAGTGGATCCTCCAACCAGTGTAGTTGTGAGGTCGGGTAAGGTCTGTGCTCCTGGGAGGACGTGAGTGGATTCTGGTGGTGTTACATCTCTGTCAGCTTTGATATATGGACCTTCAGATCTCTGCGCTGTACGTGTGTGCAGCAGAGATGAAACGTGGACATTTTGGAAGGAGGTCCAGTATCAAATTACTGCTCTGTTTGAGGAACATCCTCATCATTTTACCTCTGGAGGATGGGGAACTTGTGAAAGAGGCATTCTTTAAGGACACAGATGTTTGGTCCTCACGCCTTTATCTCCTGAGACGACCCAGGTTATTCTGACAGGTAAAACAAGATTGTGCAAATATGCAACAGTGATCTAATCAGCTGGAACAACAGCAATATTTTAACTGGCGCTACCTTTTAACAGCATCATTAAGGGCTCTCATTACTCTTTTATTAGAGGCTCACTCTATTTCTTATCAGATTACAGAATGAACATAACTCATGGCACTGATTTGATCTCTTGTTAAAGAGGATTACAGCTTTGCATTAACTTGGATTGACACGGTTTATAATTTGCTGTTGATACACATGCTGGTGGTGTCACATGTTTGACCCCCCTCCCCACAGCACTGCTGAGGAAAAGGACACCCATACATCATCATTAAAGATGGCACTGGTGCAGGAACGGGAGGCGAGGGGAGGCCTTCCTGCAGTAAGGCAGGCAGGACAAAAGAGTGCATCCTCAGTGCAAGCTGAAGTTCAGTGCTGGCTGAAGGGCAGCTTTGGGATGGGTCCTTTCTCACCTAAGTTAGCCCACAGGTTGCTGCTTTTGGGCAGAATTGATCGTGCACCAGGACCCTCTTTGCCTGGCAGAAGTTATGTGGTCATCGTGTCCTTGCTTGTAGGAGCTGTGGGCCGTGGGGGCTTCAGGTCCTGGCTGTGTGCCCCTGCTTGGTACGAGAGCAGCCGACCTGCTGTGCTTTTGGCTGCTTTAGTGCATGCAGGCTGTGTCTGCTGGGGAGCAGAGTGAAGGCACAGCTTATCCTGCTGCCAGGGAGCTGTGGATTAGAGCTTTGCTTTTGGATTCAGCCAGGATGTTGCGTGCATTCCCAAGCAGCTTTCTCACTTTTGGACTTAGTGCTGTTGCTCTGTCGCAGTGTGTCTTGCAGCAAGCAGAAGGGGGTACGTCGTAGGAAATCCCGGTATTAAAAGATTAATTTACTTATGTGACATAAGATTTTAACGTAAGAAAAGTATAATAAAAAAAGTTGGTGAGATAGCAGCCTTTAACGTAGCTCACTTTGTGCTGTGGGTATTAAAACACCGTGAGACGAGATTAATGGGGGAATTTGGGTGCTGAGATTGTCAATCCAGAACCATTCATCACGACAGAAGTCCCTGCCAGCAAGCAAAGCATTTCTTCCTGAAACAACTGCAGCTCCTGTGCTGCGTGGAACAAGCACTGGCAACTGCCAGTGAGAAGAATCCTTCCAAGTTTGTACAGGCACAGCCTGGAAGAACATCAGTCCAGGTTTGCACCTGCGTTGTTGTGTGAAACAGAGCAGCGCTGGCATCGGGGGCTGCCTCTACAGCGTGACATTTTGGGCATCGTTTGTTTGGTGGATTTTGACCCCATAACTTTTGGCTCAGCCTTAGAAGTCGACTCGTGTCGATGCTGTTATGTGCCCCAGGTGGCCTTAGGCTGCAGTGCTTGGAAGGGCTGCTGTTGGAGGAAGGAGTCACCATACGTTTGGAGGCTGGCAGTAGTGAGGTGGTATCCGTGCCCCCAGCTTGTGCCAATGGGCTGAAATCATCGTGTCCCAGTGTCTGATGTTTGACGTCCCTGGTAAGAAGACAGACGCCTCTGTTATGGAAATTTCCTGTTTAAAGGGAAAAAAAAATAACCTGTTAAGAGCTGCAGGATGATTTGTCGTCCTTCCTTTGTGAGACAATTTGTCTTCTCCTGCATCAAATCTGTTATAAAACAGTCAAGCTGTGAAAGAGGGAAATCATCCTAGGAATATGGGATGTTAAGGCACACAAAGAATGGTCCCTCCGTGTGGGGTGTGCACAGCGTTACGGTGCCTGCTCTGCTCAAATGCCCATCTGAAACAAGGACCGAGAAGGCAACATTTTATGGATTTCATGGGGAAATTAAAGCTGCTAGGAAACGTGATGGCAGAGCGTGCTGGAGCTTTCTGAACCTTTCCGTCTTTTGCTGCTTCTCCTGCCACTTTTGCATCTTTTATATGTCATGTTGTAAAGGCTCACATGAAACTGTGAATGCTGTTGGGACTGAAATCAGGATGAGAAAGCTTCCTCTGCTGCAGTTGCTGATTGTGTCGCATGTGAGGCCGGTGAAGAGGCAAGAGGCCGTGTGCTGGCTTCAGGGGAGGGTGGGCAGCACCGGTGATGGGTGAGCATTGTGAAGCCTGGCAGATTCCACGGGCAGCAGCCTGGCTGTCCACCTGCCATTTCCCACTCCATGGCCTCACTGTGCAGAGTCCCTTTGTTTAGGGCAGGAACCAGCTTCCTGAAATGTTATAAATCTCGTGCCTGGTCTCAGGAGACAAACCAGAGGTCACATGTCACCGCTCATAATTTAAAGCCATGGGGCTAAAAGCATTTGCACGGACTTGAAGGACCCAATCCTGACCTGCCTGAACGAGAGGGAATAGCAGCAGACCTTTCTGAATCTCCTTCAAGCACTGGGCACGGCGATGAGAGCCGTCTGCTGTGTAATTTATAGCTGGAGTTGTGTGTCTGGGGTTGGGTGCTGGGAAGTGAGGGAGAAAGAGAGAGAGAGTGCCATCTCGTGGGGCTGCCATTGGTGTGGGATGGTCATCGTGTCATGGGGCTGCCATCAGAGTGGGACGTTTGGCACATCATGGGGCTGCCATCGACACAGAGCGGTCATCGTGTTGTGGAGCTGCCATCAGTGTGGATCTGCTGTCATCCTGTGGGCTTGCCATCATCTCCCAGGCCAACCATCTCGCTGTCCTGCTGCCCTGCAGCCCCACATGACCCCGCAGCACTGCAAGCACACCGCTGTGCTTTGCGCTGTGTTTTTGAGGCCCCTGGCTTTCAAAGACCCCCGGTATTTGAGTGCTGCTCTGATGAAGGCTGCCACTCGTTTTGCTCCCCATCAATCCTAGAATTGTTGCTACAGAAGTGTCAGAGTGGGAAATGCACGTTAGGTGTGTGAAAGCAGAGCCAAATCCCATATGCTGCGTGCTGATTTTGAGCAACACTTTGGGCCTGAGATTGAGCAAGAAAGCACTGCAGCTTATTGTACCTTCCTGGGTTCCTGCTGTGCTTGCTCGGAGCCCAGTAACCTAAATTTCCTACTAGTGGACAAAAGATTTCTTAGGATACAGATGGAAAACTTCCCAAGCAAATGACAGGCAGCCTTCTGCGTTCATCAGGTGTGTGCTTTTCATCCTCCATTTCTTGAGGGGTCTTCATGCTGTCTCTTCCACTGGTTTTTGTGAATTAAAAATGCGTTGTTCCTGGTGGAGGATGTCACGAGCAATGGGGTAGTTGTAGTTATTTCAATACTGCTTGGGGCATCTTCTAAATTATCTTTTTTTTTTCATCCTGGAAGAGGAGAAGAAGGAAAAGGTACATGGGAAAAGGCACAGCGATGCGTTGGAGGGTATTTTTATAGAAGCAGCACAGCAGTGACTCGTGGCAGTGCTGTATTAATAGCACTCTGAAAAGAAAGAAGAAAAAAACCCACCAGAAATGGAATTTTTCCCCTTAATTTTGTTCTTCTACCAGCGTGCAGAACTGTATTTTTTTTTTTTATTAAAAAAAAAGGAAATGGCATGAATGTAATTACACCAAGTGGCCCGGCGTTGGCCGTTCGGTGCTGTGTGGGGATGGCTTTGTTTTCCCTTTTGTGTCTGATGGAAGAGGGGCCGAGCAGTGGAGCTGGGGAGAAATGCCCAAGTAATGAAGGTGCCGTGCTCACACACATGCTTTATGGCACATGGCTCTGTGGCTCGTGATCATTTGTTTCCAGAAACGGGTTTTATGATAATACAGTAAAAATATTAAATTAGAAAATGCCTCACTAAGGGTGATAAAACCTTACTACAGTGGAAATAGGTAATTATCCCCTCTACAGCCTAAATGACAGTTTAAAAGAAATAAAAATGTTAGTGCTCATTACTTGCTTTTGTAGGTTGCAATAAAGGGTAAGTTAAATTTTAATTCAAGGAAGACCCCTGCATCGACCTGCTTCCTCGCACTGCACCTGAGCTGTGGGTGCTGTTCACTACTCAGCACGGCGTTGGCACCGCTGCCCCTCGCTGCTGAAGTCATCTTCCCTTGTCCGAAGGCAGCAGCCTTGTGCTGGGCTGGCTTGGCTCAAGTCGGTGGCTCAGGTCTGATGGTTAATAGACGTGGGTGAGGGAGAGAAACTGGATGTTTTTTAGCCAAAATCCGGGCTCATTACGCTTAGCCTTAAGGGGGCTGGGAGTATTAAAATCCACACTTACCCTGGTGAATTGAAACAGAGACAAGGTTAAACCTGGAGGATTGATGAGTTTTACTCTCTGCATGGTTAAATCCTGCTGAGGGGAGATGCTGTGAAAGAAGGGCAGCCTGGATGGTGGGAGGAGGGGGGAAAGGAAGAAGGTTGTGTCGTCATGTTTTCTTTAGCAGGGCAAAACGCTTGTTTTGATTCAGATCGGAGGGGCCCTCTGGCTTTGCATCCCTGCTGGGTGTCTGCCCATGCTTTCCTGGGCTGTTCCACGTTGGGTTTGGCATCGTGCTGGGAGTAGAGGAGCAGTGCAGTGGGCAGGGAGGTGCTGGGCTGGCACTGCTGTGCTGCCTGCAAGGGCTGGATGCTGCCTCCTGGGCACCAGCTGTGTCTAAAGAGTTGGGAATGTGCAGAGGCTGTGCTGTCCCTGAGCAAAGTGTGGAGGGAGGGAGGGAGCAGTGTGTGAGCTGTGTTGATAGCCGAGCTCCAGAACGCTCACTGCTGGAGCTCAGGGCTCTCTGGGTGCTGCTCACAGCGCTGACCCCTGCTGTCTTGCTCTCTGTAGCTCATCACAGCTTTCCAAGCACTCATTCTGCTTTCTAGAGGTGCCCTCTTGCTTTAAGGCAGGAACTCCTTCAGGCTCTGCACAAGAGCTGTATCCCCACGCGTTCATTTGCAGAAGGTAGAGCAGCCGACTGATGAATCACTTTCTGCACTGAAATTAAGAGATGTGACCCAGGGGGTTACGAAGGGCCCTGTCCTTGTGCTCTGCCTTTGTGCCACCACTGAGCTTCGTCCTTTGAAGCCACCGGTTCGTCCTGGAGCAGTGAGGAGCTCTGCTTGCTCATCCCACACCTGAGTACAACCAGCGTATTTCTTTCAAAGGGAAACTTGCTCCTGTGATTTCAACTGCTGCACACGCGACATTAATTGGAATCTTGTTGCTGGGCCGCGTTCGTTGCTTTTCAAGTACCATCAAGTGCAAGAAATTGTATGGGAGGTAAATTGTAGCCCCACGCAGGCTGTCTGATTGAATCTCCTTATGGCTCTGCAGTCTCAAACATCCCGTTAAAGTACTCCGTCGTGTTCTCTGACTTGAAGGCCCTATGTGTAAAGGGCAAACTTTCAGAAAACCTACAACCTGTCTGGAGCGAGTCCTGCCCTTTGCTTGTGTTTATTAATGAAGATCATTAAATGCATTTTTAATTATAGACAGGCTTTCATTCCAGGGAATAACATCTCCCTCCTGCCTCCTCTCCCCAGGACGGAGCTTTATCGTTCGCTCTTTGGAAGAATGATGCGGCCTGAAGACCCTCAGCGTGGTTAGGATCCGGCACTGCCGCACCTGCAGGTTCTGCCCCATTCTCTTTGCAGCTTCCTGGCCTGCTCAGCACCGGCCAACCGTTGTGCCAGGAGAGGGATGTGCTGTCCCTGCACTTCTATTAAACCCTCAAAGGTTTTTATTTTGAAGATTGGTGGGATTTTTATTTTATTTTCTTATTTTTTTTGAGGCGTGCATTTCTGTTCGTTGGCTGCGGGTCTGGATTGGGTGACTTGATTTCCACTGAGTCAAGAGGATTTAAATGTCATTTACATAATTAACGTGGCCTTAAAACAGAGGTGCTCTGCCTTGCAGCAGCCCCAGCTCCCAGTTCACATTCCAGTTTCAGAACGGCCTTTTTGCAGCCATGGACGTCACCCAGCCTGTTGGTAGGCACGCTGTGGGGACACTCGTGGGGGTACTTCTGCAATTAGAACACATTGGTGAGTTTTTCAGCCCAGCGTTGATTGTGGACACTTAATTATTTCTGCTGACTGTGACTGTGAGCCCTCTTCTCTTCGCTGTGACCGTGACACACTTCTGAAAGATGGCAGCACTAATGCAGAGCTGCCAGAAGGCATCACGCAGGGTTTGTGGGCTTTCTGTAGCCAAAGGCCACAGTTTGGAAATGAAACCTCCATAAAGGGAATCTATTAGCCTGCTGTGATCAATGTGAAACCGAGGTTATCTCGTGTAAATAATACGTGCATATATGTGTATAATGAGAATGGCCATTGCTTGTGACCACAGGAACTGCACTGTCTTTGTTCTGTGGGATTTAATTAAAGCACTTTGTGAATGGATTGTCCAGGTTTGGTTGGTGCAGAAATGGCACCAGCAGCTCTAGCCTCTCTTGGGCCCAGCAACAGCCTGTTCTTAACCAGAGGCTGTGGTGTCACTTTGCACAGAGCTGCCTGAGCACCAGCAGAGTGTTCACAGAGCAGCTGGAACTTTGCTGCAGAGCCTTGGCTGGTGCCTGTCGTGATAGTGGTGTGGGGCACAGCCGTGCAGAGCAGTCATGGGGCCGGGGCTGTACAGCAGGAGCTCATTGCCTGCACTGCTTCAGATTTGGAGTAAGTTTGTAGATTTGCTATATCTAAATATGTGGGCTGACTGCAGGTCTGAGGCATAACTAGATTACGACTAGTTACAAGCATGCAGGCACTGCTGCAATTAAATCAGATGATACTGTTGTCCATGTAATCTCTGGATTTCCCTTCCTCACACAGCAGATTTGATGTGGTTTCACAAAAGCACTGCCAGCACTGTTGGTTCCTTGGTTGGTTCCTGCAGGCAGGACATGGGGCTCAGCCCTCCAGGGGACGATGGGTGCTGGAGCAGCATTGCTGTCCATAGGGCCTGGGTAAGAGCTGCTGTACGGCCTGGTGGCTCAGCACAGGGCAGCAGCAGTTGAGATTTAGTAGCTCCATCAGGTCCCCAGAGCTGTCTGCAGATCTGGTATTAATTAATCCTTTTTACACCTCTTCATTACAGCTTTAAGTCTCCTTTCTAGTTACCTGCTTCCAGTAAATAGCTTCCTGGCACGTCACACGGTGTATTGAGCAGTCTGCCACAGCACAGGAGAACGTGCTGAGCTGCAGAGAGCTGGGGCTGCATGTGGCACCTGGGGCTGGAAAGTGGACAGGAGGATGTGGGTGCTGCTCTGCCTCGTCCCACCGCCGGCAGCTTGTGAGCAGTCCTACCAGGTACAGAGGCACCTCTTTGGGGAGAGGACTTAATTTACTCAAGGGTCCATGACATTTCGGTGTTGCTTTTTTAATGTGGGGAAGGAAAACTGTAATTGTCCAGTTAAGCCCAGCTCGTGTGTGCTGCTGCTCCTTTAGGTACTGTGCCTGGGGGTGCTGTGCTTCAGGAAGCTGTGGGCCTGTGTCACATGCTGGCTGCACTCTGTGGGGCTGCATCTCAGCTGCTTGTCACTGTGCAGAGCACAGCCTTCCCTGTCTCGCAGCTCTCTGGGCAGGCTTTGCCCCGTTGCCCCCACGGACTGCTTTCCACAGCCCTTTCCATGTCGGGGTGCTGCTGATACGCTCTCCTTCCCCACAGGGGTGTGAGCAAGGCCATTAAGCCAAGAGCCATGTGCAGCACCGCACCGCTGCAGAGTCAGAGGGCCAGAACCCCACATCCATCCTCTGGGTGCAAATCTGGAAGCGTCCCCATAAGCTGCAGCGTGTTGGTTGCCAGCAATGGGCAAAGCAGCACTGCTGCAGCCCCACCAGTGCCCCAGGTGGTTCCCCTGCCTTCAGTGGTACCTGCACTTCTTTCCTGAGCGGCAGCAGAGCTGTGTGGTCGTCTAACATCATTAAAATCTCATGGTTTAATAACCGCAATTCTGAAAGGCATCAAGGGGAGTAAATTGGCTGCTTCCAAACTTGGTGTCGGTGGAATGGTTTCACGCTGCTGGCGCTGGCAGGGCAGGCATCACGGACGGCTGGCAGGGAGCGCCGTGCCCCTGCCCTGTTGGGGTTTGCTGTGCTGGCAGGAGGGCAGGCTGCGCTGCGGGGCTGCTGCTCTGACTCCTGTGTCCTTTAACGTGGCACCAAGATTCTGGGTATTATTTTTTTACATTTTGAGAGCTGGATGTAGCGTTAAAAGGGTAATGTGGAACACTTTAAATGTGATAACTTCTCCTTCGTATTGTTGGAAGAGATAAGAACCAAAGCCCTGCTAAGCATGCTTTTGAATTCACTTATCAGTGTTTAAGCAGGCTTCTCTGCCCGCTGCCCCCACCACCTGCACGGCCCGCAGCTCCAGCCTGCTGCCCTTCACGGGGAGGTCAGCACTGGTTCCAGGCGCAGGCAGGTGCTGCTGCTGAGTCCCTGTGCCCTGGTGGCAGCGGTCACTGTGCAGCCAGGTGTCGGCAGCAGCTGTGTGCGCTGGTCAGGGAGGGCACAGGTGTCCGGTGTGATTGCAGCTAAGTTTTCCTAATGATGCCAATTAACGGCTGCTGAGATTTATTTCGCTCCCCGATGGAATATCCGTTCTTTATTCATTCATGGTGCAGCTGCTGATGAGTGCCTGCACACCCGGCCCAGTGCCTCTGTGCAGCATCGCGCTGCAGCCAGGTGTGTTGTGATGGGGAACGGGCTGCGAGTGCTGGGGCGGCGCCGAGGGCTTCTCCTCATCCTCTCCCCCCACAATAGCAAAGAATTTCAACTTTCAGACAAACAACTTCATTTACAAGTGTGTCTCTAATTAGCTGCAGAATTAGTAAAGCAGAGTTTTCCCCCCATAGATCGGCCAAACCCCTGAGGGAGGCTGTGGAATAGAGAGAATCGCATTTCCAATTATTTTGTTGAATTGCTAATTTAGTTATTGTGCCTGGCGTAATTGTGATGGGTATTGGGTGTGCAATTCAATTTGTTTTAAATATTTGTGGGAAGGCTGATCAGTAATGGAGCTGACCTATTTCATGGCCCAAATTGAGAGAAGAGACTAAAACAAAAAACAGCTACAAAGCCACAGTTTGTCTCAGTTTTTATTTTGATGTCTCTCATCCCTCTTAAGACTGTTGATGCAACAAAAGGTTTACATTAAAAGATGATGGCACTTTGATCTCGGGCTTTTGAGAGCTTACAGCTTTGGTACTTCTTTTCTTGGCATTTTAATATGTAGATATTTTAGGCTAAAGAGTTTTAAATGCATTTCTGGAGTTCAATAGCCCCCTGTTTCCCCCCTCCCCCAGCCGTATTATGTTTGTTAAGGTGATTTGTGCTTTTACCCATCAGGATTCTGGTTTGAGAAATGCACAAGATAACAGCTGGGATTTTCCTGGCTCACGTTGTCCAGTTGAACACATCACACCTTAACCTTTAATAGGGAGAACCTGGAAGAAGGTGAGCAGGGAGGGTGTGTGGCTGAGCTGCGTGCAGGTCATGCCCAGTGTCTGTCACAGGGCTGCTGTGCCACCTCCCTGGGGGGGCTGGTTAACAGGGGGCTGTGCCAGCACCTGCAGAGCTGCAGTCACTCAGTGTTAAAGAAGAAATCTGGGGATGGGAGCGCCTGAGTGAGGCTCAGGGACGAGGGGTGACAGACTTACACTCCTGGCAACAGCGAGAGATGTAATTCATTCTTTTTATTAAAAGAAACTGAGGTAAGTGAAATACTTCAGCACCAGCAAGAACAGCGTGTACTGAGGGGGGATCCCGCAGTGCCAGACCCCCCACCCCGCTCACAGCCCGACCCACACACACATGGACAGGGCAGGGCACTGCAGCACTCACCAACAGCTGCTTTACCCCCAGTTAAGCAGTGCCTGAGCCCCTAACACTGGGCTGGAGGGGGCTGCTCTCGCCCAGCAGGCAGAAGGGTTTGGCGGCTGCAGCTCCCCCCAGGCACAGGGCGCAGCGTGGTGGCACCAGGACCTCTCCCATTAACAGCTGCAGAAAGGCTGGTAGCAGATCCATGTGTGACAGACCTCAGTGTGCCACCACCACGTAGCAATTCCTGGTGAGGCGCCCCGTTCTGCCTGGCTGAGACATTCTCTGTCCTTGTGTCCGGCTGCAGCCTGGATTGGCATAAGTAAAAAGCATGTCTGGGGATTGTTTGGGAGGGAGCTGGAGGGCAAAGAAGAGTCTTTTAAGTTAAAGTTAGGGTGCTGAACTAACAGGATGAGGTTTGTCCTTTGGGTGGCAGCTCCTGGTCCTCTCAGAGAGCGGAGAGTAACCAAGGAACCCCAGCACTGCACCTCAATCTTACAGCATTCCAGCTGCTGTGCACAGAAGGGAGCAGCAGGTCAGAGGGAAAGAGCACAGGCGTGAGGCACTGGCTTTGTAATTAATTCTCTCCTAAAAGCATCCCTTCTCATTCGCCCTATGCTAAAAGAGGAAGTGTAAAACCTGGAATACTTTTAAGACAATCATTGGTGTAAGCCCCAGTTTTACTTTTCGCAGAGTTCCTCTGCGAAAGAGGAGCCCCTCTGCTCCTACAGTGCTCAGATGGGGGCCCTGGACTGGCTCAGCTCCTTGCAGGCAGCCTGCAGCCCTTGCCCAGCGTGACTGGAGAGGTCACTGCAACAGGTGGAGCTGCCACTGGGTGTTAAACAATGTGATTACCAAATTGCACCTCCCCTCCCTTTTTCTTTTTAATTTCTGTCTTCTTGTATGAACAAGGCAGTTCTTGTGCTCTCCAGCAGCTCTGGGGTAGAGGTTGGTGCATAAGAAAAGATAAAAGCTCAGGTGTGCTGAACCAAATTTGCCCCTTACACTTCTAACCACATCTGTGCGTTGGACTCATCCCCTCCCTCTCTTGCCTTGGCGGGTTGTAGCTGCTTTTCTGCTTCAAGTCACCTATCCACATGGAAAGAATTAATGAGCACTTTTAAGTATATGCAACAGTGGGTCTGCCCCAGGACTGTTACCCCTCAAAATAAGTAGGAGAGGAAGAGCAGAAATGGGCAAAAGCCACATTTTTACTCCACCTCCACCTTCTCCTAGAAGGGCTTTTCACGCCCTGATTTGCCTTTCTGATGGAGCTGTGCACACAGGCAGAGTACACAGGGCTCCAACCCCCCTCTGCCACGTCCCCATTCCCGAGTGCTGCCCTCGTGGTGGTGGACACAGCACTGCCTGCCCCCACGTTCTGTTGTAACACAGATGTTTGCAACAAAGCCCATAGGGGCTGATAGCAGAGCTGCTGCTCAGCCACAGAACAACACACACAGAGAAGTCTTCAGCAACCGCTGGGACGAAGGAGCTCCCGCTGCTCCCAAAGGCAGAGCCCATCCTCAGCAAATGCTCCTGCAGGTAAAACTGGCGCCTGCCAGCGCTGCAGGATGTGTGTGAGAAGCAGCCAGGGGCACGGGGTGCAGTGTGGGAGCCCCACCACTTTGCTGTGCCCAGAGCTCACGGTACTGCTGTACCCGTCATTGCCCGGCCGTGCTGCTTTCGGTGGCAGCGGAGCAGCAACTGCTGCGTTGGTCCAGTCCCACTTTGTTAAATAAATACAGTACAGTTAGACAGCTGTAACTCAATCCCGCAGGCGCTTGTGTTTATACATCTTCCTCGTGGCTCTGGCCAAAGGACACGCTTCCTCTGGTCAGTCTGATCTGAAAAAATAAAAATGTCACTCTTCCAGCATTTCCCTGAGCCTCCTGTCTCGGTACAGTGGTTGCAGTTGAGCAGACAAAGGGCAATTCTGAGCCTTTTTTTTTCTTTTTTTTTTTTTTCCCCTCCACTGTACCGAGCAGGGGGGAGTACAGGAAATCGATGCTCTTATGTTGAAGAAGGAGAGTCCATTGTGGAGAGGATCCGCACGATCTCCGCTCGCTGGGTGGGTGATATATGCTGGGTCATGTGCACGATCGAATCCATGGCAACCTCCGGATTGGCCTGGACCAGGCTGCAAAGAGGAAAGAGTTCAGTGCTGGCAGCCCCAGGCCTCATCTGACAGCTCTGTCAGGGAGTGCTGACAGATGGGCTCCTCGGAGAGCAGGAAGCAGCGGGCGCTGCTGGTAGCTGACTGCAGGCTGGGCAGTGAGCTGCTGGCAGGGCATGGGCACAGCTCCCTGCTGGGCATCACTGCAGCACAGGCAGAGGAATGGACAGGAATGCCTGGAGATGCCGTGCTGAAGTGGGTGACATTGCTGTGCATGTCAGAGCCCTCCTCTAACACACAGGAGTCAGCTCTGTTAGATCTCTTCAAATCTAAGGCAGGGCTCTGCTCGTGGAGCTGCAAGGAGCGCCTGTGCCAATGTGATGGTAATGCTTAGAGGCAGGAGGGACAGACCTGATTCACCACTGCTTCACTGTCGGAGGGGTGTGTTTGCTATAGTTCTGTACTAGAGTCAGAAGGGATTCAGCATTTTATGGCACTGAGCACAGAAGCTTGCCTGCAAAGACTACAGCTGGAAAAAAATCAGTGGGTGGAAGCCATGCGGGTGCTCACCTGCGGATCTGCTTCAGGATGTAATCCCTGGAGATGTACTTGATGTTCTCATCCACAACCGAGCGAACCCCTTCCTCCTCCATCAGCTGCTTCTCCAGCCACTCCACCAGGTCCTTGTTGCTGTCCCACAGGTATGCCTGCCAACAGAGCACACTGTCACCCCCTGTCCCTTTGCTCAGCCCTGGCTCAGCAGCACTGCTTGCAGCCACGTAGCGCTCTGGAAATTTAATTCAACTCGAGAAGTTCAGGGCTCAGATGCTGACCTGGGGGCAGGGCAGCTTCTGCATGGCATCCCAGGCCCAGCACAGCTGCACAGCCCTCCAGGAGGGGGTCCTGGCAACAAAACCCCATTTTCTTCTGCAAGATCATTTCACCTGATATTTGCGAGGTAGTTGACTACATAATAATTCAGGAGTGTGTTAGGTGCCTAATAGCCTTCTCGCTCCTCTCTTCTCCTCTCATTTTCTTTACAAATCATTTAAGAACCGTTTTGTTAATGGTTTCCGGAAAAGCAAGTACCACCATTAGCACTCATTCATATTTATGTCATTTTATTTGGGTAATTAAACACAAAGCTCGTCATTTAAAGGTGCACTATCCTTCTCTGTTATCACTAACAAAGTCAAAGTCAGAATGACAATGAGCTCCGCAGTCAGGGGGTGGCTGGGGCACAGGGGGACCCTGCACTGCACAAACCACCACCCTGCTTTTGGTTTTATCCATAGAAATTACGTGTGTGGCTCTCTGAACCTCGTGATGTCATTTCAACCCAAAGATTCTGCTTATTTCGTTGTTTTTTTTTCTTATTATTATTTTAAACTCGTTAGTTTGTGCTCCTTGCTGCTGCCCCCAGACATGGCAGGAACACTGCCTGCATACAAAGTAGGGCACTTTGGAAGATTTCAGGAAGGAAAGAAAAGCCCAAGCAGCCGCCTTACGGTTGCAGACCTGCATAAAGCTAGATTTACCCAAGAATCCCAAAGCTGTTACTTTAGGAGAATATTTAATACTCTTATTAATCATTTTTAATCCGTTTGCTTTTAATTAAGAAACAGCATGATGCTTTCCTATCAACATATGCCAGGGAGCAGATTAATTGTGGCTTAAGATAACTCTCCTTGATTGGTGTAATGTATTAGCTAACGAGATGCCCGCTTTTAAAGACGCTCAGACACTACCTTGGAAAGCCTGCTGCCCTCCAGAGAGCACGTTCATCCCCCCTGCTTTCTGGAACCCCTGAGCGTTTGTGACTTTAAAAATAAAATAAAATGAAATAAAGAACTGAGATCGGAGGATTGCGACAAAAACAACCTAAGAGCTGTGCTGGGGATTGCTCTTTAGAGATTGCCAGTTCAGAGTTGGAGCACAATTAAAGACATCCTCAGCACAGCCATCGGATGAAGATGCTGCTGAGGTGATTCCCCCCCACCCCCCAATTCCCAGCAGCTCAACCTGGCAGTGAGTTGTGCTCTGCCTGCTGGCACACTGCTCTGCTGGCGCTGAGCAGCCCGGGGGCCATGAGATGGTGGCAAAGAGTGGGATGCCCATTTCCAGCTGTGCCAGCACCTCCATGCTGCCTTCCTCTCAGGGCCGCCCTTCCTTGCTCTGCCAGCAGAGCTGCCCACCTCTTTCAGATGCTCACCTTTTTGTAATGGTAGTGCTATGTAGGTAGAATCCTATTGAAACTGAGTGTTTGTGCTCTCCTGGCCTGAAATACGGCATTCCCATGAAGTAACTCATGATCTGGAACATCCCCAAAAGTTCTCTTTCATCACCCAAAATATCTTTGGACACTACACAACTGAGAACCAAAGATGAAGTCCCACTTGGGAGAACTTCATTGGACTTACACCCACGGAAGACCACAGCCTGGCACAAGTGTGTTTCCACTTACCTTTACTGTCCCTTCCACTTCCACAAACCAGCGTCGCAGCATGGCCTGGATCTGCCCGTCGGTCAGCTCAGGGTTGGCATCATGGATCTTCTTTTTGACCACGTCTTCCAGAAGAAGACGTCTCAGCCTCCAGTAGAAGAAGGTACGAGAAGTTTTCCAGTCTAGAATGTCCTGCCCAGGACAGAGATGGAGAAATGAGTGAGGGGCAGCATTTCCGTGGAGAAAAGCTTAAGCCTTGCTCCGCACTGACGTGAATGGCTCTCATTCATACACCCAGTTGTGCCACTCACACAACAAACACAAAAACGTCTCTGCTCAGCCCCCCCACCCTGGTAGCAGAGTTACTGCCCTGAGCCAAACCCCAGCACTCACCGTGATGGCACCCTTCTCCTGCATGCGGCCTGGTGTGTCATGCAGATCAGCAAACTGCATGGCCACCTGGTGGTAAATGGGGATCAGGAATTCCTCCCGCTCCTTCAGCTTGCTCTCCAGGTCTTTTCGGTCGGCAGCACTCAGCTCAGGGGTACCTGCAAGCAGGCACAGCCACAGGTCAGCCACCTCTGACAAGTCGAGGCAGAAGAGCAGAGGTTGTCCTGTTCCTGCACACGGGATGCCTTTGGCCAGGAGAAATGCCAGCCCATCAGCTCCGGGCAATGCCAAGAGCTCCTGAATCAAACCAAAGTGCTCCAGCCTGGATTTCCTGCCAATAGTATTCAGGCAAAAGCTCCAAAGCGGAGTTTCACCATGGAAACTCTATTTCATTTAAATGCCAAATGAGTTGAGTCATCAATTGAGTGACAGATTTCCTGGAATTGCTCCTAAAAAAGAATTATGTTCCAGCACAGCATTCATTTCAGCCCAAAACACGGGCGGTGTGAGACCACTGAGCACCACTGCGTGCTTTCCTGCAGGCAGTGACACCTCACCACGCCGTCCACTTACCAGCAGCCAACACAGCTCCCAGCCACGGAGCAACATGATGGACAGGAAGGAAGGCTGTGCTGCGACACCGTCCTCTGACATTCATAATTTTTCACTTGTTTTGAAAAGACCAAACTCCAATTAACAGTGATTAAAACACCTTAACTTCACCTTGTGAAGTACAGGAACCAGACTAAGCCAGGAACTCTGCCTCTGACACTCGTGCACGAGGTCTGCATGCAGAGGCAGTGATGTACTGAGAGCCAATCTCAGCTCAATTCAAGCAAAATTGCAGTCAGAGCCAAATTCCACGTTGGTCTCACTGCCCAACTGCACGGGGCTGCGAGAGCGATCCTGCACAGAGGGCAGCAGAGCCACAAAACAAAAGTGAGAGCAGTCGATGCGAAAGCAGGGCCAGAAGCTCCGTCCTCAGCACCCCATCAGCCGGGCATCCCGACTGCTGCATGCTGTGCCAACACCGAGCGCTCTGTGTTTCAATCTTTATCATTAGGGGAGGAATACTGATTAACCACTGAGCTTTTCAACACATCTCCCACCCCCTCAGCACCTCATGGCCGTGCCCCTGCAGAGCTTCCTTCCACCTGGGCGCACACAGCACTGTGCTGCCCGGTCCCTTCAGCAAAGCTCCCCAGCCAAGGCGCACATCTGAGTGCCTACCAATACAAATGCTGCCTAACCTTTCCAGTGCAAGTAAGAAGCTTTTAATTAAGAGCAGCGACTCTCATAACCTTCAGAATAAAGGATGGGACGTATTTATCCACGTTCAACTCGCCCGTTCCTCCAGCCCTGTTCCAAATGGCAATGCGTGCACTTGAGCCCACGCTGCTGCTGGATCCCGGCCTCCATGCACGCAGTGCACCCGGAGCAGCCAGGCCCAGTAATGATTTAGGTGAGATTAACAAATATGTCAATGTCTATTTTCTGCTTAATTTAAAAGCGGCGTCTATAAAGATTTTTGACTTCTGAACCCTGTTCTCCTGAAAGAAAGAAGGTAACAATGAGGAGGGGGGATAAAGAGTGATTATCCCATCATCGATCGTTTGTCAGGAGCATTTCTTATTCACTGGACTATTGTAAAAAGCTAAGCTCTCGATCAATCCTGTAAGCCCCCCGTACAATTAAATATCTTGGAATGGTTTTCTTTCTTTCCAAGCAGATCTCGAGGCCTCAGGGCTTTTCAGAGCGCTCGGGCCTTATTTATTTATTTCTCAGGAAAAGTCTCCTTCCACAAATCTCACTTGGCAGGGGGAGCAGGCTTAAAATATGGGATTCCTGTGCTCTGAAGGTACCGGACAGTTAATGAAAGCGTCACCGTTTAAATCATAGGAACATTATAGACCTGGAGGTGTGGATCAGCTGCTGATCAATGGGGAACAAAGGAGCAGTGCTGTAGCAGGGGGTGCAGTGGGGATGTTAGGGAAGGAGGGCCTCCCTGCTCGGCAGGAACGTGGGGCACGCTCAGGTGGTGCTGGAAGTGCCCTCAAGGTGCCACCAAGTGCCTCTGCAGCAAAGCCCAACCGCAGCACTACGTATTTCCCACCTCTTCATCCCACCATTTGGATCGATGGCAGAACTGCCTTGGACTGGCTGAGAAATTACCCTGGGGAAGCAGCATTCGTGTTGGGAGACACAAAAGATGACGTTCTGAGGGGAGAGGTTCGGGATCCAGCAGGGAAGGGGAGCCCCGCAGCCACCGACCCGCATGCAGACGGATGGGAGCTCCGTGCCGTCAATCTGCTGGCACGGCTCTGCGATGCTGAGTCTCCATTTACGCTGCTCTCCAAAAGTTAAGGGGAGGCATCGCAGCAGAGAAAGCAGCACCTAAACTATTGTGATTTGTGCCCCATTAAACAAAACCCCTCTGCGGGAGCAGCCCCCCACCTCCAATAAAGCTCCTGCCTTTGGGGAGCGGCTCCGCAGGCCCATGAATCACAGCCTCCCATAACATTGAGTAGCAAAGCGCTTTTCTTAAATATGACCAGTTTAACAGGTTAGACAAAACGACTTCAAGGAATGTTATTGTAGGTCCCTCTGATTGCAGAAAGCCAGGCAGCTTCTGAATCAATTTGATGGTTTATGGTTTCTAAGCTGTTAAAACGTGGGATTTTCTCCCTTGCCCTCTGCACAGCCTCAGTGTGGCAAAGTCTTTCCTTGGCCATCTGCTCACCTCAGACATCCCCAGGACCCGGCACAGGCACAGCTGCACACCCACCGGCCCACCTGGGGATTTGCTGCTTCCCAGGTAGCACAGTAAGAGCCACCCAGTGACATCAGGACGTGCCCATTTTAACCCTGGTCTCGACCGCCCCATACCATTTCCAACACCTGCAAGAATCCCCATGAATCTCACCTTCTTTGCCTCTGCCTCTCCCCATCTGCTGCCGGACAGAGCTGGGGACAGGAAGGTCACTGTGAGCTCACGTCCCTGCACAGCGGGCGGCTTTGGGCCATCGCTTGTTCCTTTAAATGAGGCTGCTTGTAATTGCTTCGCTAAATATTCAGCAGGATTTATGTTACAAAGGTGCAGTATGCAATAGCAGTGAAGGTCACACGTGCCTGTGACATGGGCTTGAGATAGCCTCGTGCAGCTGCACACGCGGTGCTCTGCCCTGGTCCTGTCCCACTCTGCTCTCAGAGCTCTGTTAGCAACACAGCACCTGGGCCACGTGGCAGATGTGGGACTCCTGAAGGTGTATTTGGGGGAATCCATTTGGGCCCTGCAGGGTTCAGGGATGCCGATGGAAGAGGTGGCAGCTATCAGCACTTGCTCGTCTGGGCTCCTGACCACACAGTAACGATTCAAATGCAGCAGCACTTGCAGACAGAAACAAAGGCAAAAAAGTTACAGCTGCACCAACTGTGTTTGTCCCAGACTTCCTGAGAGATGGCACCAGTACAGCACCATTTTTCATAGTCATTGCTCAAGAAAACAACCAGCATTTTGATTAATTACAGCACAGAGCAACAACCCACCCCCAGAAAATAATTATCGGACCTCTGAGCCACAATCCTCCTTTCTGAGCTGGAGCTGGGAGAGGGCCTGGCCATGGCACAGTGTCCCCACTGCAGGCTGGTGGCTGTGTGAGCTGCCTTTGCATTCCAATGCAGACAGAGCCCTCCTCCCACAGTGCACAACTGCACCCGGGCACACAGCTCAACACTTCTATCAGGAGAACCACAAATACCTGATAACGTAACTGAGTCTCTCTCTAACTGGAACCATTCTGCCATCCTTTCACATTCCACCCAATTTTTGCTCACATTACACCATACAACAGAAGCACTGCATGCCTGGGATCCGCATGGCAAAGTTGGTATTTATTCCACTCCTGCCCGTTCCGTTGTAACAAACAAAACGAACGGCATCGCTGCGCTGCTCTGAGCTGTGCCCATGGTCCCCCTCACCTGGGGGCCGCAGGCAGGACCGCCCTCCCTCCTCCCTGTTTGGGAACAGCACAACTCTGAGTGACACCGCAACACAACGCGGGGCTAATAAACATTTCAGGACTAGTGCCAGGGAATTGATAATGAACAGATTTATGTCAAATGATTCGATATCTGCCGGCCTCCGCTGCTCTCGCACTCCCCCACTGCGGCCGGAGCGCGGTGCAGGGAGATCCTCCAAGGGGAGCGCCGGCCCCGCTCCTCGCACCGCGCGCCTCCCGCTGCAGGCAGCTCGGGGAGGGATGACAGCCACTCAGGGGTTAAAGAGAGGCAGTGAACCCCCAGCTAATGAGTAAGAATTCAGCAGGCAGTGTAAGATAAATGGAGCTTTCTCTGCTTCTGCTGGAGTCAGCATGAACTGCGGCCCTGCGGCTTGTTTGTGGCAAATGGAGTGCGCGAAATATCAAAGGGCAGTGATCCAGAAGAAGACCGACTTTGACAAATTTTAAATTGGCCAGAAAGAAAACCAGCAAAAAAAAAAAAATAAAAAAAAATTATGCAATTCAGTGTGTCCTGCAATCTTAGCTTTCCTGCTATGGTACGGAATTAGCAGCAAAACAACAGCAATGATCGCCTGATGCTGGCAGCAATTACAGCCATCTAAGTGAGATGCTTATCAGTGACTGAAGCTTTTAGAGCTCTCCCTACGTACAGTTGTAAGTGACTTGCTCTTGTGCTGCAGTCATTTTAATTAAAGTGTATGGAGTTTGCCAGGAGTAATTGCCCTGTGCAGGAAGCGGTGGCAGAAGGGCCCACACGGCTCCTGCCTCCTCCCCCAGCCCGGCCGGGCACAGAGACCCCCAGCAGACCTGCCCCCATCCCTGTCCCCACGCCTGGGCTCTGGGCGGCACACTGTGGCTGCTCCCAGCACGCCATGAGCTCTGCTCTCTGCTTCTGCCACTGCATCAGGACTGGGATGTCCCCAAATCCCTGTGGCAGCTCTCCTGTGTGGGCTGCTGGGGACCAGGAAGGCAGCACCAGGAGTGGAGCTGGGAATTGTGGCCATGTGGGGAAATGAGCTGCAGTCCCTCACCCCAGTCATGCAGCCCTGAGCTGCAGGGCCACCAGGACCCTCTCCTGGGTGTCCATGGCTTGGCACAGTCACACTGTCAGCTTCCCATTGGATGCCATCAGTCTAACATAGGGCCAAAATGGGTTTTGCCACAGCTACAAACATTCAGATGGTTTTCCACTCCAACACAGGCAGACACAGGCAGAACAACACAACCACGGGACAGCTGTGTCCCCTTCCCCTGCTGCAGGAATGCACAGGAGTCAGACCAGCTCAGACAAATCACCAGACCCACACACTGCCCACCTGCTGCACGCCCAGAGAGGGAAACAGAGACTTTTAAACTACCATCAGAGAGAAAAGTCTTTGATGCCATGAAAGACATAAGCAAGAAGCTGACTTTCAGCAAGCGCTCTCATTCCCAACACTCCCAGCACCCTTTACAATTACTGTTCTCCTCCCAAGGCGTATCTGAACACTTGTTTTGTATATAAATTGTTGCACTACCATAAATTAAAAAAAAGCCAAATAATAAAATGTAACTGCAGCAACAGAAACGATTTATCAGTCATTTGCAGAACACTTCTCCTCCTGAAGGATCCCAGAAGGCTTTATAAATTCACACCATAGCCACGTAGCCTGCTTCCTCTGCTAAAATGTACTCAATTTTGGAGGTAAAAAGAGGCTCTGTAAGATTATACTCTTATAGTAAGAGCCAGTAAAGAACTCTTTAAGGAGTCTATTCTCCTGAGAGAGAACACGTCTGATATTAAGTGCATTTTGCTGAACACTCCGTATTTTGGGCTGTTGGGCATATACCAGGTGTTGGGATTGTTTGGAGTGAAAGGCACCATAATAACACAACACACACGGTGGCATGCCGGCTGCTGAGCACGGCAAATCACCCCATTTACCAAGGAGGTGAGGAATACGTTTTTGCTTTCTTAAAACTGAAAAGCAGACACTGTTACCTAAAACCGCCTCGGGCACACAGAGACAGTCCAGCAGCCAAAGTGTCTCTGGCCAAATTCTTAATTACACCAAATGACACCAACTGAGAGTTCGGCCAAAAATTGCTCAGATGGAAACTGGAGCCAAGCATCTGTAGCCAGCGTCTGCCGCAAGGCCCCATCAGTTAAATTCAGCTCACAAAGCCACCTTCCACCAGCACCCCTACGTGCACCACATGCACACCGACCTCCTCTCACACACCCACAAACGCAGCCTGTCCCACCTGGTTTTCTTCCCAAGTTAGGTGACAGTCAATAAAAATGATCATGAATTTGATCAAATGCCTGAGTGCCCCTTCCTAAGGCCCATGCCCACCCTGGTCAGGCAGCAGCAGAACGCTCCGCTGCCCCGCACGTACCCAGCCGCTCCGCCAGCCGCATGTAGACGGGGTCCACTCGCCGCATCGTCTTCACCAGGTCCTTCCTGCGGAACTTGATTTCCACCGTCCCCTCTGGCTCCAGGATTCCTCCTCTGATCGGTGATGGGCAAAGAGAAAAGAAAGGCAAGTTCAGGTCATCGGACAAGGGGAAAGACAAAACGGGATGGTTTGATGTTGTCTGGAGAGTGTGTAGAATGATGCAGAGAAGGGAGGAGGGAGACAAAACAAAGAACGAATCTCAGCTGTGGTTTACCCAATGCCATGCACACGAGTGCCCACCCAGCAGCACAGAGCGCATCCCGGCACCAGCACTGCTCCTGGCAGCCTCTGTCAGCTGCGACCTGAAAGCTTCTCTGAAAGGTAAAGCCTTGTGACACATCAATTAACGAAGCACGTTCATTAGAGGAGGAGAAGAAGGTCAGTGCTGAGGTGGTGGAGCAGCACTGGCAAAGGGAATTATCACCAACGCACTGCAGTGTGTAGGGACAGGACGGCAGCGCTCCCAGAATTATCTTTTTGGCTACAGGAGCTGAGGGCAGCAGAGCCCTGCTCAGCACTGCCAGCAAGCAGGCTGTGTGCCCAGAACCTGCCTGCTGCTCCTCACGGCTGCAGGCGCCATCCCCAGTAACTGTGTGCCTGTCCTCCCGGCTCACCCCATCCTGCCCACTGCAGACAGACCAAGCAGGACTGGCTTCTTCCTCTGCGTGACTGAGCATCACTATATTTTAGAGATTCTCATTTAAAAGTGTTCTTCCAAGAGCCTGTCGCTCCACATGCTGTAATGAGGACTTCACTTTCGCAAGCAAGTTGTAGTTTATGAAATGAGCGCAGTGACCCAGAGAGGTGGCAGCGCCCCATCCCTGCAGATGCCCAAGGTGAGGGGATGGGGCTCTGAGCACCACTCTGGCTGTGGCTGTGCCTTTAGCGGTCCCTTCCAACTCAAACGGTTCTATGCCCCCATCGGAAGGACAACACCAGGGGATGCTGCAGTGCACACCGACAGCTCCGTGCCCGGCACAGAGGCTCTGAGCAGCCCTACCTGCTCTCACGGTCCGCGTACATCTCCATGTGCCGGGGGTTGATGGTGGGGTCGATGACGGCCCAGGAGCCGCCCCTGAGCTCTGCCTGCGGTGGGATGTAGATGAGCACAGGCTGCCGGTACTCCCGCAGGCCGTCCACGATGTAGGCACCAAACTTCAGCACCTGGTCGTACATGTCTGCAGGAAAAGGACACAGCGTCAGGCACAGTGGGTCAAACTGGAGAGAGTTTTGGTCAGCCCTCCTCCCCCTGCTGTGCTACAGCTCCAGCGGTGCTGCTGGCCCAGGGCAGGGTGCCCAGGAAGGAGGTGCACATCTATAGACCCTTGTATGTCCTTATAAAAAGCAGTGAGAGCTGAGGGTTCAGACGTGGAATAGCTCTCCTCCCCTCTTCTGGCTTTACAATCTATCCAAGACACTCTGCTGAAATTCTGAAGAACTCCACTGTGTACAGACAAAGCATGGGAAGTATCTGCCCCAAAGGTGATTTACATAAAAGAGAAAAGAATGAAGGCTATGAGAATTTATATGAGATGATACTGCTTGTAATGGATGTAGTTTGTAATGGAAACAGGCAGCCTCGAATACATATATTTTGTTACACATAATTATATTTGGAAGCATCGAATCAGATGTATAAGAAATGAGAAACACTTATCAGGATTATCTGGTCCGTCTCTTTGTCCACACAGGACCCCATCCTCTGCTTCTTTCCAGTGCTTCTTAAAGCCTCCATTTAGAAATCCCAAACCACCAACTCTCATTCTTCAGGGCCATTTCCATAGCATTCAGCCAAGTTCTCCTTCCTTCCCCATCTCAATTCATTTCCCATTGTTCCTTCTTGCATCACCCCACACTCCATCCACACCTGCAGTCCCAGTCATGAACAGATCGGCGCTGACACGCACCTGAAATCCTCACATCCTTTGAGAAAGCCACTGCTGGGGTAGGACAGACTCCAGCCCCGGTCTGCACATCACAGCCCCTGGTTAATGGGGAGCATCAGCACACAGTTATCCCCAACTCTTTGGGCAATACTCACACAGTAGGAGTGCCTACAGAAAGTGTAGGTACGTATGTACTGGTACCACAGGCTCTGCTGTGCTCTGCCCAGCTCACTTGCTGCTCGCAGTCCCAACACCCAAGAGAAGGAATTTCCTAACATTTAAGAGAAGCCAAATGCCAATGAGGAGGAGGATGATCTACTTCCATTAGTTGTGACTGACTCTGAATTCCAGCAGAGCAGCAGGCCTGGAACCAAACAGAGCTCCAACCTTTCCTGAGCAAAGAAAAAGACCTCAAAAGGGGTGACAAATTTATTACTAATTACACAATTATTTTATTATGTAGCACTAGTAATAAACCACTTGAAGTACTTTCAGCTAATTCTAGTGTTAAGAAAATAATTGCTCGATTCAAATTATTTTAACTGAATTAATTCTTTACTAGACATTTTTTACTAGAGCTACATAATAAAATAATTATGTAATTAGCAATCCATTTGTCACTCCTGCCAAGGGTATGTATTTTACTCAGGTTAAGTCCTGGAAGGGAGGCATCCCTTGTGAGAGGACGTGGGGTGCAGCAGAGGCAGCGCTCCTGCAGCCACGGCTCCCCACGCACACGGCTGCTCCCCTGGGGATCCTGCACTGCACTGCTCCTCTTCCCCGCTGGGTCCCAGCACGCCGTGCCTCTGATTTTCTATATGGATTTTCACGAACTTCAGGTTTCTCTTGCACACTTAGAACTTCCACCAAGGCCATTTTCCACCTTCCCAGATGCCCCTTCCTGCCTTCAGACAGGCTATAAACTCCTAGCTGCTAACACTAGGATTAGCAAAATCAAAATTAAACGCGAGATTTCTGAGCCAAATTTCAGCCCTGTACTCATTTGAAGCCGAGCAAAGCAGCAACGCTGCAGCAGTCCTCCAGGAAGAGCAGTGCCTGCAGTTCAGCAGGGCAGAGTGCTCACAGCACACCTCCCCACGCCGTGCCTGCGGCGCACCGACCCTTCCCTGTGTGTGCAGGGGCAGTGCTGGGAGGCAGCAGGCAGCTTTGTGCATTTGGGGCCGCGTGCCCTGAACCTCTGGAGCTGGAACGGATCTCATCAGCTTGGCTGGATTAGCAGATAGGACCCGAAGGTAAACACCGGGCGCACGTTGGCTGCAGACACATAATGAACCTCGTAAACCCATTACATGCTGCAGCACCGCCGTTCAGCACCAGGTAATCAGAGATTTAAAACAGCCCTTTCCTTCCGCTTAGATTTTTTTTTATTGTTATTTATAACCTGTCCCAGGGAAAAATAATAAGTGAAACATGAAAACCCAACCGCGAGTGACCCTGTAGCACAAGCAGCGCTGCCGTTAATGTCGCGGGGATTTGCATGCTATCAAACTATTCATGCCGAGTCCAAGACCCCGGTGCTAATTTCCAGTAAATTTCATGCTTGATGTCTCCCCGTCGTGGGTCACCGCCGGTTCGCCTAAATAAACCACTTCCAAATGGCTCCTCCATCTAAATATTCAAGCCAGTTTTTATAATTTAATTTTGCATTATGCTGAGGAGCCTCCTGGCCAGGCAGCGCTCGCTGGGGAAGCGCCGGCGCGTTGTGAGATGCCTCCATTTCTGTGCTTCCTTTATTTATTTTACTGCCCGAATCGGACCTCCTAGGCCGACGAGTAAAGGGGCTGGGCTTTTTTCCTTTGCTTGCTTTTTTTTTTTTTTCTCCCTCTGCTAATGTCAATTTTCAGCATAGCAAGAGCTGTCTCTAATCTTTTCCTACTCATTACACACAATTTTGGAGTCATTTTACCCACAGTGCAGCCGGCTCCTGGCAGTGTGTTTGTGTGCACTGAGGGGTGGCATAATTGTTTATTTTCCCTCCCTGCATAATCCCCAGGCAGCGCTGAAACCAACACTGCCAACACGGCCCCGAGGAGCACAGCGAGCATCAGCAGGGAGCAGGGCTGCCACCGCCCCAGCAAAGGCCAAGCAGAGCAGCCTGGCACAGTGCACCCTGCGGCAGCTCTGTGTCTCCGTGCTCTGCCAGGAGCTGCTGTGCAGGTCTCTGGGGATGCGCAGTGCAGCACTGGCATCTTCCCACAAATGAACACCTTCTTTTCCACCCCGGGCCTCCGGTTGCAGCTCAGAAGCCACCCAGTTTCTGAGGAACACTCACACTGTCACCACGGCAGCCCTCCCCAGCGAGAACTCCTGCTGTTAGCAGGCCTGTAATGTTCCCTCTGTGTGCAAAGTGCTGCACGCGGGTAAAGGGCCGTAATCCTTCACTTATTTAAATTTTATGGTATCAATCTCACGTTCCTGGCACTTCACAGAATTTCAAGCAGCACTATGTGATACAGAACTCTAACTGCCAGTACATTAACTGAGCAGTTTTATAACTGCGTGAGCAGGCACTGCCACAAAAAGGACTGCCCAGGACGGGGAGCCCATCCCTAGACACACAGTGCTACCAGTGTGAGAAACCATCAGCAGGACAGTGCTTCCACTTGCTACAATGTGCCCTTCCATTACCCAGTACTGCTGGCTTACCCAGCCCCAGTTCTAAACTGAGGCAGAAGGATATAAAGCAGAAGAGGTTTCCTGAGATTACTGCTTAATTAGCCCAGGCTGGCAGCTGTAAATTCTGTCAGCAACTAGCCCACAGTTACAGACCAATCACCTGTTCTCACTGCAGCTGGTCTGGTCAGGTCCTGTAACCCTCCATGAGGGTATGTATAAAAATACAACAGTGTTGTTACGCTGAAAAGAACCTGATTTCAGATTTGCACTTGGCACATTTGGTGTTATTCCCACACTGGCTGTTAAAGACAAGAGCCAAGAAGGAAGGAAAGGAACAAAACCGCCCAACAGGACAACACCATCAGGGTACAGAAGTGGCCATTACCTTTCATGCCACCAGAGAAGCCTCTCCAGTTGGCAAAGACCATCAGAGGCAGCCCCTCCCTGTTGAAGTCGTTGATGGCCTGGGCTGTCTTATAGGCAGAATCAGGGAACCACACCTGACCAGCCTGCTGGATTATCTGTGGGAATGAGAAAGATGAGCAAACCCTGTTACCTTAGCAGTCAGCACAAAAAAAAAACCAAAACACACAGAAACGGTTGCAGCACGAATTGCAATGTGGAACCATCAGTGCAGAGCAGAGCACACAACATGCACAGGATCTGCTTGTCCACAGAAAAACTGGGACAATCCTTCTGTCACCAGCATCAAAAGGAGTGATGTTGCTGATTTCCCCATGGGGAGATGGCACAGGAAGCCCGATGCTGAGACTGCTGTAACAATGTGAAGGAGAAAGAAAAGCACATGCAAAGGAGAAGATGCAGAAGACATGATGTAGGGCCACAGCTGTGAAATCAGGCAGGAGAAAAGCAAAATGTCAAAGCAGCAAGAGCATGAAACACTACAATCACAGCCAGGGAACAAGGAAACCATGTTTCCAATGCCCCACTCCCCATATCTCAGCCCACAGCAGAACTACGGGGGAATGCGGAGCAAACAGCCAACACAACCATCCCTGCTGCATCAGCTCCCAGCCAAGGACTGGCTCTACTTTGTGTCCCGTATTTGAAAGAAAAAAAATCCCACCGAAACAAATGCTCTTTTCTCAGAGACGTTTGCAGAGGACAACCACACACACTCAGCTCACCTTGGCCTCTGAGTCCAGGTTTGCAGGATCAGCAGGGATGCTCAGCTCCACTGTTCTGGTTTCTACGGCAACTACTCCTACAGGTATTCCTCCCAGCCTGAAAGGAGGTGAGACACATCAAAATCTGTATTTTCTCTGTTTCACAACTAGACAATTTTTCCAATTCACATCAAAATACTCAGAAGAGACAAATAATGCATGCAAATGGAGGAGGAGGAGGCCGCACTGCGGCCTTTTTGAAGAGTTTAGGCGTGCAGCCGGATAATTTCAGAGCTGAATTTAGGGTTCTCACAGCAAAACCCAGTTCTAAAAACTGCCACGTGCCTCACTGAGAACGAAACAGAAGAGAACTGGCTGCACCCGTGCTGCTGCTACGACCCCCTCTTGCTGGCGGCGGTGCGCAGAGGTTTGGGGCCGCCTGCCTCGCTGCCTCCATCCCAGAGAGCTGCTCCTGCAGCCACCCGAGGAGGGACAGCACAGCCAATGGGCACCAGGGGGCTGAGAACATTCCCATTCACTATGATTAAGAGTCTGCCCAGATACCCGTAATTGCAGAAGCCGTCTTAAATCGGTAACTTATAACTTCTATATTAGGGCCCATGTGACCTAATAAAGAACATCTTTATCCAAGTATTACAGTTATTTATTGAACTTGAAAACAGCTCAAAACAACTTCTGTTTTCCATTATACTTCATATAAATTTTATCAGGCTAGCACATGAAGATGCTACATCTTGTTTTATAGTGTGTCCCTGGACAAGTTGCCATAGAATAATAAAAGACAATTTACAGCCAACAGCACACATATTCCAAACATACATACAAAAGATGAGTTTTGGCAGCACTTATAGTAACAATCCCAGAAGAATATATTTGTATTTGTTTTTTCAAAGTGCCGCTGCTTTCAAAAGAAGTCGGTTTCATTTGTGTTATATAGATGTGTGCACGGGAGAGCCCAGAGCAACCCGGAATTTGTCAGAAGGAATTGCAAGAGGGGCTGAGAACCGGCCTGGACAGAGAGCTTCCAGCTTTGCCAAACCACCGGTTATTTCTTTTCCCTGCAATACTGCTCGATCTAAAAGCCTTTCCAAGATTACAGTACGTCGTGAGATAAAACTTTAGTGTGTTACAGATGGCAAATAAAAATAGTGAAGTGTATCAAAAGGTCACAGGACAACCCGGGGTTACGTGCTGCAGTTAGGAGTGGAGTCTGCAGGTACTTTAAGGTCTTTTCGAAGATGTATGAAGATCAGACAATGTTCTGAGTGGAATGGAATCCCTGGGACCAGCAGAGGTCACAGACACAGAGAGATGGCAGGGCTGAGCTGAACTGCTCAGAGCCCTTTGGTTGGGCAGGAGCAGCCCACGTTCTGATATGGGATCGAAGGAAAAAGCCTCCTCCTGATCACATTCTGCTCTAGGAGAGTCCTCAGGAAATCCCAATCCCATTTTGCCACACCTCTCTGCAGCACAGAGGAAACCCGAGATCATCAGGTGCTGCACTGGAAAATGCTGCAAGCAATTCCATGCAAGTCTCGATGTTAAGCTCTTCTGTCTCTTGTAATTTATTCCAGTTTTAGATGAACTTCTCTTGCAAGGCAAGTGTGACCTCAGAGCACTAAGCTGTGCACCCTTCCTTTGGCCAACAGCTGCAGAGAAGCAGGTTTTGTCTTCCATCATTTTTAACAACCTCTCTCTCCTTTTGGCTTTTGTGCATGTCCCCTCCAAGCAAAACAGGAGCAATGATCAGTGCTTGCTCCATTCGTGTGGTAAAAAAGTATCCTATTCAAGTAATGACTTATTCTTACCATCAACTTGGAAATGAGGTTTCAGAAAAAAAGTAACGCCTGATGAAAACATGATTTCCACAAACATCTAAAAAGTCTCTCAGCATTTACCTTGCTCTGCCAACCACAACTGTCTGTGCCCAGGGCTGCATGATCTCCAGGAATGAGCCATTGTCAAAGAAACCACTCTGCCACTGTCCTTTCTGACCTGAAAGGAAGGGGAAAAATGGAGACATCAGAGGTGGGAGGAGAAATGGGAAGTCAGCATACAGAAGGAGCAACAGAAACTTGCTTAAAAATGCCAACTGGAGAACGTGGTGCTGCCTTTTGATGTATTTATTTATTTAATTTTAAACAGATTATCATACAAGGGAACATTAGACAGCTGAGCATTTGTCTGCCTTCAGCCATCATGTCTTATTTCATTTGCCAGCCTGCATAAAAACAGTCATTTATCAGCAAAAGCATCATTTATTGTTAAACGATGGGGTTCAGATAGCAGAGGGACTTTGCATGCTTTTAAATAAATAACTTTTTTTTTCGAGATAGGACAAACATTTGTCAAAAGGCAGCAAAGTCATTAAAGATGTTTTTCAAAATGCCTGTTTCTATTTTAAAACTCAGCTCAGTTTTCTCTTGCTTCTGCCTGATCTCTCCTGCAAAGAAATGCAAAAAGTTCCGTAATGCTGGAAAATGAGATGGCACATCTGAGAGCTTCACACATTCCTTGGGAAAACCTGAAATGAAGTGCTGCATATTGAAAGCCTGCTCGCTCTGCACAGATACCAGCTGCATCCCATAACCTGAAGCATGCTTTAGCTCCTAAAATGCTTTAGCTCACCATGCACTATCAGATCAATTCATTGGCCCAGAGGAGGCAGTGACTTCCCAGTGCCTCGAGGAAATCAACCCCCTGAAGAGCACAATGCTGCCAAGCACTGCCCACCCAACAGGTACAAAACTCGCTCTGTGGCACCCTGCTCTGCTCTGAGGCTTCATGAAGCTTCTGCCAAAAAAAAAAAAAAGCCAACAAAAAAAACCTCCCAGCTTTACCTCTTGGCACAGAGCTTCTGAGGAATACTTTAATCTGAACAAGCACCTTTGCTTCTGCAAACCCAAGTCCAAAACCAATTAAAAGTGGAGATCCAAGCAAGCTAACCTCTGCTGACTTAAACAGGATGGAGAGTGTTTTATCAAGACCAAACTTGTAATTACTGTGTTCTACATTCCCTGCCTCTGTGGCCCCACTGTAAAATGTGACCATCCATTTCAAAATTATCTCTTTATCGTGAGCCCAAAGCTGATCGTTTAGATTCTGGCCTCGTGTCGGGCGTCAGTTTGAAGAATATCACGGCAATATCTCCTCTAATAAATGGCTTTAACTTTTCACCTAGGAGATATCTGCTTTAACTTATCACAGGGAATCATCTGCTTTCCTTAACGCTTCCACTAAATTAAAATCTGAAGTCACTCGATTTGGAAGGCAGCGCTTGCTGCGCTCAGACAGCTGGATGAATTACTTGAGAGATGATGAAAAAATATTATCCAAAAACAGAAAACTTAGTTTATCACAAATCTCATTTTAGCCTCCCAAACTCGTTAATAACAGCAGGCATAATGGTCACCAGTTTGCAGCTGGTTCACACGCAGGCTGCACAACCCCAAGTGCAAGCGTGGGGGTTCAGTGGTTGGCAGTGCCTGCAGTATATTTACTCTCCAGGACCTGCAGGAATGCTGTGCATGAAGACTTTTGTATTTGCACTTTCCTCTGAACTGCAAAAAGAAGGTCTATGAAAGTAACTATTACTTGTAAGTGTTCCCAGGCACTCAGAATTTATATGCTATTTTTGTATATTGCATCTAAATGCCTTAGAACTAATCATTTCATAAGCTCTGAAATGTACTTGGGCGCAGGCCTTGGACTTCTCTTCCCATTCCAGCCAGCCTGATTCTCTTTAACTACCCACGTTCACAGGGTGCCTGGCTGGGGGCTGGAGGCAGAATGGAATGCTTCAAGTCTGGAAGCAGATGCAGAGATCTCCAAACAGAACAGATTCAGGCTTCAGAATGCACCTGGCTTCACTCAAGTCCTAAAGTACCACAGAAAAAAGATCCAGATTGACAGGGTGAGCACACAGGGCCTCCTGCCCCATTTGCTAACCATACCTTCATTCTTTAGTCTTTGTAATTCTAATTATGCAACAGGCATAGAACTCACCAGAGTAATAATAATTTGATGCTGACAAAGCAGAAACAGATGTGGAGCTTTGAGTGTCTTGAAGCAAGACACAACACAGCACGTCCTGACCACCAAAGATCTACGTACTTGGATTTGGGCGTCCAGCCAGCATCCAGCGAGGATCATAGGGAGTCTTGGTAGGAACAAAGTCTATGGTTCTGTCTATAGGATCCTTGACCTTGAGGATAGGAACAGGGCTGTATACGCTCTAAGGAAAAAAGAAAAATACTTCAGGTAGTAATTTTACATAGCTTTGCACCAAAAACCAAATCTAAAGCACCTGGTCAGAGTCTGCTTTCCACCACATGGTACAACCCTGTAACGTGGGATCTCAGAGCCTTGGTACGAGTCTCAAGAAGCGCTCCAAATACTCTCAAAACCCTCCTTTCAGCATCATCTGATATGCACTCTGCTACACTTGTTCCTGAGCTTCAGGCACTGACAGCATTTGCAAGGCGTTGCAATTTAATTTCTAAAGGTGACCAGGCCATCAGACTCATTCATGCAGTCTTTCCTGAAAGAAGGTGACCTGCATGTTCTTAATACCGCTGCCTTCCTGGCTGCACAGCAGCTAACACACATACATCAGCTGCTTCAAATTACTGCCTCAGAGAGGAACTTCTAGAGTCTTTCCAGGAAAAGACAACCCACTGCTGACATCAGGTCCTGCCACCCAGAGTACTTGAAATAGGACTCCAGGATGGGATGTGATGTGGAAGTACACCCAGCAGAGCCGGGCTGCCCCCATCCCAGCTTTGCAGGTCAGAAGCTGCTCTGTGGAGTTCAGTATCACAACGCCCAACTGCTTCAATCATGAGTCTAAATCATTTTGCTACAAACACAGGATAAGACAAAGCATTCAAAGAGCCTGCCCTCATCCCCAAAGCTCTGTGAACAAAGAGGACATGGGGTGACGTGCCACACTCCTGCAGGGCCAGGAATTACCTTGGGCATGTAGGAAAGCCACAGCAGAATAGTGTAGACTCCTTCAAAATCGTCGCACACGGTGCCGTGGGTCACCCCGTTGTTGTGCATGATCTGGATCCCGCCCAGCTGGTTGTTGGAGGTGTACACCTCCCGACCAAGCACCTGGAAAGGAAAAACAGGGAAGCCATCAGGGGATGGGATGCGGACTGCAGGTGCAGACTGAGGAGATGCCTACAGCAAGTCACGCTCACTTCAGCAGCAAAGAATGGAGCGATGGCTCCCAACTGACCTTCCTGCACATCGCTGAGATCTGCAGGTATGGATTTCCAAGGGAAACTGCACTGGTGGAAAGCTGAGGCAGCCGTCCCACCTGTCCTTTCTGAGCAGCTGAGACATGAACAGGTCTCCTGAGCACTGACCCGGGTGCAGCGAAACCCTTAACTGGGCAGAAAAGCCACGTGCTGCAGAAGGCACAGCAAAGACAAAACCCCAGCTCTGAGAGGTTGGGAGATCAGATGAGTGCTGCGTCTGACTCTCCTGGCTCCATCGCCAGCCTCAGCCCGGGCTCTGCAGCTCTTTTCTCATTCCCCTGCTGTCTCTTTCCATTTGCCCTCTTGCTGACTGATACACTGATCTCTCGGTCACTCGGCTTTCTGCTCCACTGAGTCCATATTACTAATAACACCTCTGCCACGGCCAGTTTACCTCATGAAGGCAGGAGCACATCATTACAAAATAAACTCATAACTTTGACATTCTAGCAAATATATGCCGTTTGTTATTTTTATGGGTTGTGTCTTTCTAACAGACAGAGGGCATTACATACCTGCTTCATTTAGATCTTAAAACCCCCTCGAATGCAGGCAGACAACTCGTCCTCCCCCAGCAACCCACCAGCACAGCTCCGTTGAGGATGAGGACCCCCAGCGCGGAGCAGCCCAAGCCCAGGCAGGGCAGCGCCAAGGATGGGGTGCTCAGCTCTGACTGCTTCCGAGGGCAGAACAGCCGATGTCCTGCCAGGAGAGCTGCAGGGACACGGAGGTGCTGCACTCCTCAGGATCCCATCCTTTGGGCAGAGAGCAGAGGTGTCGAAGGGGTGGGAGAACAGAAGCTCTGCTCTGGCCGTAAGCTGCCTGCATGAGCAGTGCTCCTCCTGCACACACCGGTTCATCGAGGCTGGGTGCCCTGTGCCCGCCACTGCCTAACTGCAAAGGTGCAACACCACCATCTGCCAACTCCAAAGGAAAGCACGGATCTCGGGATGCCAGTCACCAGCCTAGCTAAATGCCTTCCGCAGAGGAAAATAAAAATAAAGAGGATTTAAGCTCCCCACCTATGAACTAATGCAAACGTATGCACATGCAAAATGGGCCTCTGCTGCTGCTTATCTGGAGACCGCGCCAACAGCGCAGGTTTACCGCCGCTGACAGGCAGTGAAAGCAGCCTAATATACCTCCTGCTCGTGGCCCTAAATCCCTTTTTGGAGATGAAGACAGATACGCAGCTCCTTTTCCCGAGTGCTGCAGACATCTCCGTGAAGTGGCAGAGCACTGCGAGGGGCCGCATGAACAGAACCCCCCCGCAGCATTCACCCATCAACGCTTGTCGGCGGCGCAGCCCCGGGCTGCACTGCAGGCTGTGCAGAGGGGTGATGTGCTGCCCCGTGTGTGCTGCTGCAGCTGAGCTGGGAGCAGAGGTCAGGAGGCAGCGAGGGGCCAGCAGTGAGCACAGCGATATGGGGCTGGAGAAAAATGAACACAAAGGCTCATCCATTCGGCTCCGCTAACCGCCTCATCTCTGACCTCGCAGGACTACATTTTTAAAGGCTGACAAGTAATTCAATCTCCAATTAACAATTTTAAATGGTGCAATGCATATTGCTGTATAAATGTTTCTGCAAGAAAATATCCAAGGGTGAAAGAGAATACGTCTGCTGGAGGAGCTCAGAACTGATGCTTCTGCAATTAACCGATTCAGATATTCCTCAATAAGACACACGGTCAGCGGAGGCATGAGTGGGTTTAGAAATGCTCCAATCAGTTAAATGGAGAATGCCAAACCAAGGAAAGACTGCATGGGATTAAATCCCGCATGGAACACAGCACAAGGGCTGAGTGTGCAGAGTGGGTCCCTCCTGGCAGAGGGGTCACTTCTCCAGGGACAAAGATACAGCGACCACAGAGCAGAGATCAGGAAAGGCACAGCGTGAGGGGTGGGAAGGGACAGGATCCAACTCGCACAGCTCTGATACGCATTGCACCTGTATTATCAGTAATGCTTAACCTCTGATCTTTCACCTTATATGATGGGAAGCCAGACAAAGAAGAACACCCATGAACAGCAAGGCACTGGACAGTAAACTTCTGGCTCCAAACTAAAATTCCATCCGCTCACTCTTCTGCCCACCCCCCTCTGACACGCTATCAGTAACGAGGAATGGTCCCACACTGGTTCATTCCGAGGTTTCCCCGTACTGCACTGCAGCATTCTGGTGCCTGGCACTTGGGATAACATCTCCAGTTTCCCATTCATTGCAGCTGCTGACTCCTCTGTGCCTCCATCTCCACAAAAAGATGAGGACATCAGTCAAGTGCTCCAAAGGAGATGGGAGATCTAGAACTGCACGTGTTAAAGCTCAGCCCGTGGCTGTAAGAACACACACCACCTTCCAGACAATGCAACCCCATGTTTAGAAAATACCCCAGCAGAATTGCCACCATCTGTTCAGTTCCACAGAAGCCTTCCTAGGAGGACATCACATCTCTTTCCACTATACAGGATCTTTTGGGCAGTACAAAGGAGAGCAGGGTTCTAGCAGCCCTTTCAGCCTTCAGAAGGCCCTTCCCACCAGCCCACAGCCATGCCATGTGCACGCTGATCGCTTGCTAGCACTCCAACCTGTGCTGACCAGCAGCTCTCCCTGCACTTCTTTGCAGAAGCTGAGCTGCTGGAGCTGAGACATTCACTGCAGAGCTGCTCCGGCTGGAAACTTGATTGGCTCAAATGTTTCATCAAAGATGAAAGATGTGAAAAAATGACAGCAGAGGGCTTGAATGGGAATCATCATGTAACATAAGTGCTGTTATTATTCAGAGCATATCGTGTGTTTATATCAAATATAAGTGCCAGATTTTTATCCAAATAATTTCAATAATTGCAATTCCCATCCCACAATTTATATTATCTGCCAGAAACCTGAAGCAGAAAGGCACATGCACATACTATAAATAGCCTATTTTTCATAAACAGGCAGAAATGATCAGAACGAATGTCTCATCAGAAAACACAATGTAGGAACTTAAAACCTGGCTGCTATTACGTGCAGTCAAGCCTCAACAGATCTTACGGCGTTCATTTCCATCCCTCAGCTCTTCCTCCACACGTATCATGTCATTAGAGGGCAAAAGAGAAGCAACCCCAGGCAGAGCAGTGGGCTGGGGGAGATGCTCAGGAGCGGGTGCTCTTCTTGCATCTCTAATCTACCGGCGTGTGCAGTTCCTGCACTCTTAATTTACGAGCGTTCGGTGGGGGACCCTTCTGACTTGGGAACATATTGGCTCGGTCTAATGCTTGGAGATTATTAAAGTCAGAGCTATACTCCACTATCAAGTCTACAGATCTTTTATTTAGAAGATATGGTGCTCTAAATGCACAAAGAGCTCCCTGTCACCTTCACATTAAAGCCCCTAGTGCCTGGTAAATGGAATTATATAGCTGTCATCTCCTTTCCCCAAAGTTTTAAGAGTACAATGGGCTCATTTTTTCACACTCCATCCCGGCTTCAGAACTAAGAGACCTACTTTGTATTGATTTAAAGTCTCAGAAATAAATAAACCTGCTTCACCAATGTGATTCACAAGAAATTCATGATACACTATTGCATGATATATTTCAAGCTGTGGCTCCAGCTCTTTTTTTCCTTTGGTGAGTGATGGGGGAGGTGGGAGGCAGGGGGAGGTGGGGGAAGCTGACAGCCGGATGGTTATTGGAGATGGCTCCTGACTGCAAATCCAGAGCAGGGCCTGCCGGTGGAGGCCTCTCCTTGCTTTAATTTGGGGAGATCAGAGGGGGAAGGGGAAGAAGCAATTGCACGGGAGGCAGCAGGGGAAGAGGCATCCAGATGGACACTGCTGCTGCAGCTGGCCTTGCCGTGGTGCCTTCTGCCTGATGATCCCAAAGCACCTGGCTAACGCAGATGGCAACACGGAACGTTTCTGGGAGGAAATCACCTCCTTCCTGTAAGAATTTATGGGGGCTTTGGAACATCTCCTCTTCCGCACTGCACAATTTGCAATCCCGAGATGTGGCCAATCAGACAGGATCATGACTGCTTCTGACATCTTCGGTGTAGGACATTAGAAATAAAAGTTAATCCGAAATGAAAATTCAGTTGGAACAGAAGAGCTTTTTGTTTGACAAAATGAAAAAATTCTGAACAAGGAATTCATCAAAATCAGTACCTTTTCCTGAAGAGTTCCCATTCCATTGAATTGGCATTTTCAAATGAAAAATGCCTTGTCAAAAAATTCCTGCCCAGCTCTCCTTTTGCAGCGTAGGGAGACGGCATGTCCTGCTCAAGGTCACTCCAGCAGTCAGTGGTAAATCACAAGGACTCAATACACTTTGCAAACTAAAATTACAGCCCCCTGTTCTACATGGTGCAAACACCCATAAATCCCTTCTGTCCCAGCTAGGGGTTCCCTACTCTCAACAACAGCCCTATAAACAGCATTAAAAATGGTCTCCGTGATACTTAGTGATCTTGCTTTTGGTCATTCCTTTGGCCACCTTCTAAGCCCCATCAGAACCCTCTTGTTCAGAAACCAACCCAGGGGCAGCTCCAGCACAGGACAATGAAACTTTGTTCACTCTGTATCATGGTTTTGGGTTTAACCGTGAGATTTTTCCAGAGCAGCTCCTAAAGTTCCCACTCAACCATCCAGAATGGCAGAAAATGTGTCTCCAATTCACAGCTGAGAAAAGCCATAGGCCATCATCCTGACACGCTCCCAGGGACGCCCCCAGAGATGGGAGGGCAGGACCAGCTATTCTGGGACACATCTGAAAAATGTCTCCTTCCATTCAGCTCCAGTGGGATGTCAGGTGGCAGAGCACTGCACCGAAACGTACCTTATAGGATCACCAGGAACTGGGATGTAATTCCTGCTATGTGAAATGTATGCGGGGTTTAAAACACAAAGAGTTTCCCTAGAAGGTGCAGGGAGAGATTTAGACAGGCAGAACAGGGGCCAATGTGCACAACTGCTGCTCAGTGGGAATAAATACCGCGCGCCCACACCGTACAAGCGCCATCCACACAGATAAACTGATCGAGATCCATATTAAAAATGATAAAAGGAGGGAGGGAAAAAAAAGTCAACAGAAATCTATTAGACTTTCTTCCCTAAGCAAACATAAAGGGACCGATAATGTGATGTCTGGAACGTAAATTGTCTCTAATGGGAACAATACACAAATATCACCACTTAAAGAAAGGCAATTAAAAATAAAATGTAGAAATGAAGGCCGGCGTTTGTTTATTTGCTCTTGTCTGAGCTCAGGCACCCATCCTGCTCACAACTTCTCTAGGCAGAGTGAAGCCCTTTATGCCACCAGCCCAGGTGGTGCCCAGTGCCACGGATGGGACCCTGAGCCCCTGATCTGCTGGGGTGCAGCCAGTCTGCAGCAGGGGTTGGGGCAGGACGGGCCGTAAGGCTCCTTCCAACTCAACCATTGCATGACTCCGTAACTATTCTGACCTCCGTTCCCAAACCAGACTGGCTTCTTAGGTGTAACCTACAGCAGGGGAACCTCCACCACCCAAGGTCCTTCATCTGCTCTGGGTGAGCACAAAGAAGCAGCCTCCACCCAGGAAACCGCAGGGCTCCATCGTGACCCAGTAGTGGGGGAGCCTCTCCTGCCACTGAGCCAGGAGCAGGACAACCTTGGGGACGTCCCCACGGAGCCGCTGCTGTGAGCTCCTGGCTGACACCTCTCAGAGCCCCTTTGGGTCAGTATCCTCCAACAGCCCGCACCCTAATGTGTCTCCCTAATAGTCTTGCTGTGCCTCTACAGAAAGATTCATATCATGCATTAATAATTATAATGCTTCTTTGAATGACAGGGATGGCACTTGCTGTTCTAACTCATATGATTTCTCTCACATGATTGCTTTGATCTAATCCCAAGACTGGAGTCATCTGGAGCAGATACTGAGCTATCCCGCCTTGAATCTCAAAAGAAGAGCTTTTCACATTCTGTATTTTACGGTAAGCCCCCCGAACAGCATCAATCTCACCAGGCCTTTATTTATTTTTCCAGATTGTGAAATTGAAGGGTAAATATTACTGCCTGCGATGCTGAAGACGGATCACTCGCACGAGACAGACTGGCAGGCTGTGAGCCTCCCATTCCTCACCCGCAGCTCCTCCAAGGAGCCCCGTGCCCTGTGCTGCTGCTCCCCGTGTCCCCACCTGCTGCACACTCCAACCCAGCCCCAGCAGCCCCAGGAGGTTCTGCAGTTTCCTCAGCAGCAACCTGCCAACATCTGTATATTGCCTCCTGAGCTCCTCCAGGCCTGGAACAGGCCACAATACCATCAGATATCATTTAAATGAATACGATTTTGAGGACGAAAGAAAGAAGCCCTGAGGATGAAGATACCACCAAAACACCACTGCTGGCAGGTGCCTTCCCACACACCCTGCAAGCACAAATGGATTAAGGCTCCTGGCAGCTCCCACTTCTCTCTCCAGTATGACCATCATTTACTTCCAGTCCATCTGCTCCATGCATTCACCCAACATTTTAGGAGTGCCCAAGCAGTAACAGAGGCCACAGCGATTCCTTACCTCCAGATATCCACAGCACAGGGATCCATTCCCTTGGCATCTCCCAGCCCCCTGCTATGCAGACTCTTCGCAGCCCTATGGATGCTCTCTGACTATTCTTCCCGTGATCCAGAGCACCCTTCTTAGGGGGAAATTTGCTACAATAAATGGAAGAACTTCTTTCTTTTTTCAGAAAAGAAACCCTTTAGCCGCTCTCACTGATCCACACGGTTGGGAACAACGCCAAGGAAAGAATTTCAGAACGGTATGAAAGATTCTGGAGACAGCAGGCAGAGCCCAACTGTCACACCTCATCCCATGACAGTCACAGAGCCAAGGGGACACTGACATTTTGGGCAGGCGGCACTTCGTGGGACGGGCAGCGATGTGATGGAAAGCCACTCTTTGTTTGCATTAATGAAACAGCCTTAAAGACAGGATTTCTTTTCAACACAAAAGACAAGGAGAAGCAAACTAATTAAAAATAGGTCAGCAACAGACTTGGAAACATCCCTGGGAGGACTGAGATGAAATGTAGTCCTGGAAGCTCGAACCATGTAAGCAATGCATAAATTGGGAGTTCTTTAGCTTACTTCTATTAAGAAGAAAAGCACTGGAAATTAACCTGTGAGTGCACAGCAGCAGCACGTCACCTGCCCTCGGAACCACAGCACGATCAGCTGGTGACGAGGAAAGGGAGCTGAGGGAGGTGCAGGAAGGCACAGGGGTGGGAAAAGGGGGAGGCAGCCAAAGTTAAAAAAAAAAATAAAATAAAAAAATCTCTGCCTCAGCAAAAGTTTTCATTAAAATTTTAGACAAATGATCTCTGTGTCCTTCTCCCATGCTGCCTGGGGCTCCATGCTATTTCTATGCAAATAACAACCTCGTGGTTTATATCTTATTATTTCCACCGGAGCTGCGGCGACATGACCCGAGACGTGTGTGAGGTAGACAGCGAGAGAGAGGGAGAGAAAGAGAGGGAGAGGGAGGGAGGGAGATGGAGTGGCTGCTCGCTCAAGTGTGAAAAAATATTGTCAGGAGTGAGCGGCAAGAACAAAAAAAAAATTGCAGGGATAACGTGTTTATTTCAGCCCCTCTCCCCATGTGAACCAGCACCTTTTAAAATTCATTGGGCATCAGGCGATCATGCACAATCCATCTGCTTTCACTTTATCATTTGCATTTCATGCCTCCTGGCTTTTGATGTGCTGATACTTTGATGCAGTCAGGAGACGCGCATTATCATTATTTCAATTTCCAGGGGGGTCAGCGGGCTCAGCACAGGCGCGCACACGCTCACGGGAGAGGAATGAAATGTCATTTCCACCTCTCCACCCCCTGCTGAAACGCGCTGGCGAAGACAAAAGGGGTGCAGATGAAATGCAGCCCGGAGCCCAGCGCACCTCTCCTCGGCTGTCCCCTGCCCGCAGCTCTGGACCGCAAACAAAGACGGCTTCATCACCAGCACAGGGAAACCCGGCACGGCTCCCGCGCTTTCTGGCACCCACATGGGCAGCAGGGCCGAGAGAACGCAGACCCTGCCTGCCACCACGGCCGGGACGTGCCTCCCCAGTGCAGCGCGGTGCCACGGATGCAAACAGCCCGCGTGCCATCAGCCAGATCCAGCAGCACCAGCCTCTGTTAAAGCAATGCTGACCTTGAGCTCATCGCCTACGTCCCAGGCCACAGCCTGATGCTGGCAGCCGGACCTCCCCTCCATGCCCAAACTCTCCAGCTGGGTTCACATAACGATAACGAACGAATCTGCTGGCAAATAACGCTTCTCACAGTTCTCTGCTCCCCTTCTATGTTACAAACAACCCAGCATTCCGCAGGAAAATTAAAAAAATCAAAACTTTCACTGCTTTTGGCAAGCCCAACTCCCTCCATTGCTGGGGGACCATTTTTACATCGCGTTTTCAAGATACGTATGCAGACACAGCTCTGCGTATAATGTTTGCACAACATCTTCTTTGAAGGCAGGAATTAAAGTCAGCAATAAAACAAAACAGTCCCACACTTCTGACACCAAATTGGGAAAAGCCCAAGGATTATTTGAATGCAGCTGTATTAGAAACATTCGTTTCTAACTGCCATGCAAGACAGCAGTCTCCATTTATTTATCTCTGTTGCAGGCACAATCCTTCCCCAAAGTCCCTGCCCACTGAACTGGGGATCACCTGAAGGCCACAATGCAAAGCGCTGGCTTTCCTGCACAGGGCTCTTCTCAGCATCTCATCCAAGGGAACAACAAGAATTGAGGCTCAGTTGCTCTACAGAGGCAAAACAGCAATAGGTTCCCACCATCAGGCTCTCCTGGAACCTGATCCATGCACTGGTAAGAAAGAACACATCAAACTTCATGCCATCAAAAAGAGCCCCTGCATTCCTTCAAGGGAAGACTCCACTTAATTGCCCCCTGGCTGATGGAGACCCAACTTCTAGCCAAAAGGGAATGCAAATAAAACAAATAGTCCATCCAAATTCAAGGGAGAAGTGCTTAAAGGTTTACATACAAGAACAAGGAGACAGGGTGTAAAACTTCAGCAGATACCGCCTCCATGGCAAGACAACACAAACACATCAGCTCTCATCATGTGCTGCGCACCCTGCTGAACATCTCAGCTGGAATGAGCTTCAGACATTTTAGGAGAGCACTGGAGGTCACTTCACTGCCTCAGATGGGACACAGACAGAGCTGGATCCATTCAAGAAACTCTCACCAGAACAGCAGGGATTGAAAAATGAAGATCATATAAACTAGCAAGATGCATCACAGACACATCCAGATGAGTGGGGACTCCCAGCCTCCTGCTCCTCAAGGACAGCTAAACTTTCTCGTGGGTCTGCGCTTCAGCCTTCTTACTGGGAAAGCTGCAGAGGATGCAATAGGCTCCTCCTTTGCCAACCTTTAGGCAGCTGAAGGTTCAGTGCCTACATAACAGTACATGCCTTTCCAACAGAGCATGGTGGGAGAGAAAAGAACACAATCAGACCACTAAAGGCCTTGGGATAGGATGGGCTAAGTCACACCCTGAAAGCATCTCCTTCTGCCTATGCCTTCTGACAGATGTCAGGTGCTTAATTTAGAGTAAATCCTTAATTTTTAAGTGCCTAAACCTTAGTGAGATTAATCTGGTCACATAAAAACAAACATTCACTCCATGTGCAGAGCATGCAGTTAAACCCAGAAAGAAGAGAGAAGAAGAGAAGACTTCACAGGCTTGCTGCGCCATCTGGGAAACTCTGCAGGACCCTGATCACCAACAAATGACAGCTGGAATCAGGCAACGTACTTCACTTCAGCAAGCACTAACTGGCTCAATCTCTTTTTGAAGGATGGATCTTCAAATGCCTCTTTTCCTTCCATTGATGCAGGTGTGTGTGATGTGTGTAAGAGATCTAACTGAGGGTACCGCATCCTGGAGTTGATAGGATCAATGCTTCATTCTCTGCAGAGCCCCCTTTATTCAGGGGAATAATTCAACGAGAGACTGTTTTCCTTTTATCTCCCATTGTCGGGCAGGCACTCCTTGAAACGCAGCTTGCGATGAAGCACAACCACCCCAGGTGCTGGAGAGTGCCTGCGAACAAAGCTGCACAATGGGGAAGGGCACCGGCGCCCGCACAATCCTAACTGCCATGTAAACAAAGCCCTCAGTGAGAGGGACAAGAGCTGGGCTGGCTGCGAGCCGCGTCTGATGCACACAAGGAGCTGGAGGCTGGGATATTAATAGGCAGGGGGCAGCAAGGGAGAAAAATCGCCTCTGGTGAGAAAATGGCTCTGGTGAGCCATTTTAGTGGTGAAAGCACTAAGTTTTCTTACAGCCTCAGTTGTTCCTCCCTGCACCGACAGCTGAGGCTTCCAGCAGGTTTCACCCCTTGAAAATCACCATCCGCTCTCTTTCCCAAGGCTTCAGTGCTCTCCCAGTGCTAACACCAAGGTCAGGGCGATTCTGGCCCACGTATTTGGAAACATGGTCATCCAGGTACTGGAAACAACTCTGCTTCTCCTATAACAGTATACAGGGGGTGAGAGAAGGTGCTGCCCAGCGGGCTTCTGTCTTTCAGCCACTGCGCACAACCTGTGTTGAAAGCTGCTCCTCCTTCCTCCCCTTCACCTGGTTCAGGCTCAAGCCCTTCAACCTGCAGTGCTGCCCAGGTCCCCTGCCCATCTCCAATCAGAACACCTGCAGCAGCACCTCTGGCCATCAACGTAATGTTCTTGTCAAGAAGAACAAGTGCAAGAAAGGACTTTTCTCATCAGAAAAGAATAAAGAGACTGAAAGTCATTCTGGATGAACCCTGTACCACTTCTTCTCCTTGTCGGGGCTCAGTCCCTGCGGCCCTCCCTTCACAGCTCTTCCAGAAGCTAACAGCAAACGGGTCCAAGTATGGAGCAGGGACAGTGATGGCAGCTCAAGTGTCAGGCACAACTCACAGAAGCAGCCATTCAGCCCGCACAGCTCTGAAGGCTGATGTGTGAACACTTACCTTGTTGAGGGCTCCACAGCCAGTCAGGATGATGTGAGAGTTCTCAACCTGGATGGTCCTCTGCCCTAACCGAACGAGGTAAGCTCCAATTCCAATTGCCCGACACGTAACCTTAAAAAAAGAAAAAGGATAGAAGAAATCACATTGATTTCTGTCCTACCACACAGCCAAACCCTATTGATTCAAACATCTAGATAAAACAGTAAAACTAGCCATGTTTGCATTACAAAGTTATAAAACCTACTCCTTACTGCAAAACTCCAGAACCTATTGTTTCATAAAACACAGCATTTCAACATCTATGCATTTTATTTAAAAAAGGGAGAGAAGTAGTAATTTACTGACTGAGCAAACACGAAGCCCAATGGCACCTTTCTGAAAAGTGTCTTCCATTTACAATGAATGGATCCAGCCCAGTACTGGTGTGCAAACAGTGCTGCTCGATGCCTACAGGAGTCAATTTACATCAACCAAATGTCTGATCCCAGGTGTATCTCCTGGATATCACTACAGGATTTTTAGCTGAAATAGATGATAAAGTTTGAAGAATAGAAAGCAGCGAGGGATTACCAAGTTGATGGTGATAATGCTCTCGTAGGCTAAAGATGATTCTCCAGCAATCATGCCAGATCCTCTGAGGTTCTCTATTCCAAGTCCGTCTTCCTTCCCGATAATATCTGTTATCTTATACCTGAAGGAGACACATACAGCCTTTGAGTCACAAGGTCCAGTGATTTGCTGAATCAGTTTGCTATGAAGAAAATGAAAAGTGACTAAATATCATTAAGGCTCTGAAGAGCAATGTGCATAAAACCCATTTCGGACCCACACAGGAGCTCATTCTGCAGCCTTGCTGAGCATCATGAACAGCCCTATGTACATGTGAGGTGAGCAGCACTGCGAACAGGAAATGTCAAGGGAGAGAGATCCCATGAAAAGCATTGTGTCACCCCCACAGGACGTGAGATGCAGTCCGATTGTAGAAAAAAAAAGGCAAGAAAGGAAGAGAACGCAGCCAAAAGAAACAAAACAACTAGAGATTACAATGAAGCTCTCACCTTTACTTTCCTCTTTCATGCCTTCCTTCCCCAGCACGGACCCTTCTTACTCAGCACTCTCAGACTGGCCTCTATCTCCCACTCTAGGCCCTCGCTAAGCAAAGCACTTGAGCATGTGCTGAAGTGCCTCACTGAAGAGCCGCTGACTTTCCATGCGCAGGCGGGCAGCGCGCAGCCCCACACCCAGAGCCATTCCTTTGTTCTCCCAGAGCCTGCCAGGCTGCAGGCCAGGCTTTCTTCTTCCCACGCACATCCTCCTCTCTCTTGCCAGCAGCAGCACTCCTGCTTCAACTAGCTCTGAAAACTTCTTCCCGCCTCATCTGCAGATGAGCTACCTCTGGGATGCAGCTGAGAAAATACAGCCGCCTGGAGCAGAGACGTGCATGGAAAACCTAATGCTGTAAGGCAGTGCAACCCCCAGAACAGGCGGAGAGCTTAGCCTTCATCCAGGAATTCTTCTGTCCTTACTCTAGAGTCTACTCAAAAAGTAATTTGCAAAATTTAGACTGCAAGTCCCTGGGTAGAAATCATCATCCTGGTGTCAGAGCATTTACCACTGCAGGACCCTTGGGAACAATCTGGAGCCCCAGGCAGCACCACAATGTCAGCGCAGCCCTTCCTCAAACAACTCCTCACGCCCCATGCCCTGAGAACACAGAACTCCAGCTCTCCAGCTGAACACAAGGGTGCGACACGCACCACCCTCACACGCACCCAAGGAAGTGCAGAAAGCTTTTAATTCAGTCTCATCTGCGCTTACCTGGACTCTCCATTGTCCTCCACGTGTTCACAGTGAACCGAGTTCAGAGCGCTGACCTTCTTATAGTCTTGTGGTGTCAGGTACAAGTACTTGTATCCCTGAAGGGAAAAACAGCTCATTGATTCATTCCCATTTGTAGGCCCTTCCTGTTTCCCAGCAACCTTACCCAAAAAGAGAGTTTCCAGGGAGCAGAATTTAATTTAAGAGTGAGGCAAACATCCTGTCTCAATATCAGAGCTCCAGCTGAAGTCACTGGAACCTGGGAACGCTTTCAGTGTTCCACACTAACTCATTCTGGATAATAGTTCTGTGCCTGACAGATCCAATACCAACTTTGGACCTAACAGTCTGGCAATTACATAGCCCATCTCGATTAAGACAGGCTGTGTAAAAACAGGATAATCTCCTGAGCTATGCAGACTTTCATCACTATTTCCCGTGCCTCCTTACTTTGTACGGGTCATCTGGGTCCTCCCATGCAACGTGGAACATGTGCCGGATCTCCTCAGCCAAACCAATCCTGGCTCCGCTGTTGGCAGCCACGTAGATGCGGGGGATGCCGTGAGTTCGAGCAAGCTCTGAAGCCCTCAGGAACAGCACGTCCTCCTGAGGCCCAAAAGAACCTATCCTATACGTAATGTCATTGCCAATGACGATGATATCACGGCCTTCAGGATACTCCGGGGTCTTGAGGGTCATTTTCCAGGCTACCATCCCGATCTGCAGTAAAGGAACAGAAAGCCACAAAAGGTCAATGAATACTTTCAAGATGTAAAAGCAAAGAATTGTGCACGGGTTCTTGTGTATGCTGCACTTCAGTCTTTTCCTTGGGAACCCCAATAACAGCAGCATGCTTCCCTCTGACCCTGTCCTCATGTTAGCAACTTTTTCATTTCCTCCCTCCCTTATTTACTGTCCTTCCTTTCATCCCTCCGGCTCTTCCCCTTCTCCTCCACAAATACTGCAGCAGTTTCTTCCCAAGCCCGCCAGGATAAGTAATGCTTTTTGCTGCATATTTTTCTTTTTAACATCACTAGACGATCTCTTCTGGCCCATCTTATGGAGATCAGCAACATCTGTACCCCACGTCTCCCATCCCTCAGCCGCGTCCCCGCGCTGGGGAGTTGGCCATCCTGGAATGCCATTAACAGATGGAAATAGCAGCGTCCCTTGAAAGCCACATGCATCACCCAGTCTCTGCTTGCCCAAGGATCATAAGCTCTGAGTACACATTCCTCAAGCCGATTGCGTATCCGCTGCAATCAGGGGTTTGAAACTCTCATTGTGGAGACTCTGAATTCTGAACATGATGAACTGAAACGGGAGGGGGAGAGCGGAGAAGCAGCAGATAGATATGTGCCATTTAATCCAAATCAAAATGGCACAATATATAGTTGAGATCCAATCAGTATCTGCAGTAAGATATGCCATAACAGGCTCATTAAAAAAAATAAAAAGACAGAGGGATTAATCAAAGGGTCACGGGAAGTAAAGCAGGCAGCAACCCAGAAATCCCACAAGCGGCAGATCTGCGCCTTCTGCCTCCCTTCCCAGAGCTGAGGCTGCGGGTTGGCAGAAAGATGGTGTTTCTGTTCACCTTCTCCTTGGTCTCAGTTTCATCCACTGCTGTTCTGAAGGATATGTCACACAGGATTAATTTGTTTGTTTGCTTCCGAATATTTGCAGATTTACAGTTACATCTCAGCACCCAACTGCAGCGTTTGGCAGAGAGAGACAGCGCAGCCATTTCAAACGCAGGAGCATAAATCCCTAAAAGGTCAGCAGGTTGCTTTGCTGCAACAGCAGCACTACAGCAAAGTTGTAACGCCCCAAAACAACGGAACGCGGCTGTTGTTGGGCACACAGACCTCCACCCAGGCTGGTGGTGGAGTCACCGTCCCTGGAGGCGGTCAAGAAACATTCAGATGCTGCACTAAGGTTACAGGTTAATTAGACAGGCTGAGCTAATCACCTAAGAGCACCGTCAGAACAACAAAGAGTGATGGCAAGCGGCAGGGGCTCCCAAGCGGGCTCTGTGCAGAGGCAGCACAGTTTGCCTTCTCCAGCCACAGCTCTCCTCCCAGCACACCCAGCAACGAAGGGGAGAGGGAGGAAAAAAATAAAAGCAGGAACCGTCTTATTTAACTGTTTTTATGTTGGCAAAATGATTTGTGCCACGGTATTTCCATAGGAAGTGGGACCATTATTCTCCTGTAAGAACACATTTGGTTTGAAAAGTATCACCGGACAGAACGTGAAAATCAAACCAGATGAATTATTCACAACCCCCGATCAGAAGTGATCATTATTTCTGATGTTCCAAACTGTGATTAGGATTCAGTGCTCAGATGCCATTTGCTCCCTGAGTAGCACCAGCGACACAGAATTGCACAGCACACATACATTACGCACCAGTTTTATATATATAATTTTATACACATCTTCTCCCAATAGATCTTTGCCTTAATGTAACCATTAACAGATAGTAAAAACATGATATTAACTAACATTCGTTTTCATGGCTCTCATAAACGCCATTCGTTTGACGCACAGTGTCAACACTAATCATGGCCTAAAATTAACACCAAAATTGACTTCAACATTAATTGCGCTATCGATGTGAGCAGTAATACACACACTGATGCAGTGACAAATTGACTGCTGGCGGCAGCCGGGGCTGCTGACAACGTGCACGGAGGGAACGGCAGCATGCCGACCTCAGCCGCCCCGAGAGCGCGAGCGTGGGGCTGGGGAGCCAGCAGTGCCATCGCGGGCAGGGGGACATTCCAGGCCTGTCATCCCTGGAGCAATGCGGCTGGAGGAGAACCTGGATTGAGCTGCAACTGCTCAGTGTTTGTCAGCAGCCTGAGCCACGCAGAGGTGTTGTTTCCTCCTATCCCACCACGAGGATGGTGCTGGAGCCCAAGCGCTTCACTTAACTGAACTTAAAGAACCCCGACAAAAAAACGCTGCCTTCTTCCCATTCTGCTGCATCTGTACTGCACGGGGGTTTTATATGTTGGAAACATATATAACACGTGAGTACGTCTGTATGTCATTATTTATTATGTACTGAAGTTGTCATAAGGAAGGAAATGTGGCAGCTGTACAGCCCTGCATGTGAGGAGCAGTTGCCAGCCCACCCCTCCTGCCATGCACACTCACCCCAACGCTGGGAGAACACAGGTACAGGCACTTGTTTCATTCCTTACAGCCTGTCTATCCCAAAGCTAAACCCAAACACTGAATCACTGCACAGCCATGGGCAAGGTGTGCTTTATTAAGGGAACAAACACACCCCCAGAAACTTTACTTGATGCAGCTGTACCATTTTTGTGTTCCACCATTGGATCCCAACACCCAGAAAAAAAGCCTCTCCGCACTCAGCCATGACCAAAAGCCAGAAGGCTATTTTCAGCACGAGCCAGCTCCCAAAAGAAAGGCACAACAGACTGCTGAGGCCTTCAGTCTTACCACCTTGACAAAAGGGGAACAGCAGAATCCAGGATCCCTTCTTCCTGGCTCTGAAAAAGGCATCGTCAGCAGCAGGAGGCGCAGCCGAGCTCACAGCAGGCGCAGTGCTGCACAACGCAGGGCTGTGAGGATGAGGCACAGGGAGGAATGGCTCCAGGAGATGTGGCAAAGTGCTGCTCAGTGCATGAGCTGCAAGGGATTGGGACTGGAAAGAACCCGACATGAATTCCTGCTGCCTTGGTTCCTTCCACCAGACCAAGGGCACTTGGCTGGCTGATGACCAGCGAAAGTGGGTGGATGCACAGAGCTCCAAAAGGAAAGCTCCAACAACTGCTGGAGACTGCAAAACTAGCTTGGACTGCATCCACACCTGTGTTGCAAGGTTTGTAGCAATCTCCGGGATAGCTGAAGGCATCGTGTTGAACTAAACCACATTCTCCATAAATTCAAGCTCCTGTCTGAGCCCACAGATTAATTGGGAACATCACTGCCAGCTTTTGCATCAAAACACAGCGCTTTGGATGAAGGTTTCCACACAAAATGCTAATATCTTCTTCCAGGCAGGTGTAAAGCTTGAAAACTTCAGCCAAAACAATTCACATCTCGTAAAGTAACAGACCGATGGATCACACAGACCATAGGGCAACCTTCATTAGGAACTTCCTGCACTGTAGGCAAACGTGTGTCCAACTGTTCAAATATATACGCCAAGATACAAGTTAATCTTTGCACCATCACTTCTGAGCTCTACTTACAAAGGTATTTGAATGAAATCCTGCAAGAAATTTGGGCCATTCTCTTATAACGTCCAAAAATTTGTATTATGTTCCACTCACCACCAGACCTTCTATCTTTTGCTAAAAACAAAAAAAACCTCCTGCTTGCAGCAAAAGCATGCTGTGCACCAACCCAGCCCCTGCACCGCGTTGTGACACCCAAGCATCTCGCTGATGGGGGCTAAAATCATTCTGCCAATGGAGGATCACCTCCTGAAATTGTACCGTGTTGCAGATGAGGAGCCACCACTTGCTGTGCAGCACAAATAGTTGTCCAGCTTCCCTGTTATTTAAACCTATTCCCAGTGCCACGGGGGCCTTCAGGTCAGGATTGCTCCCACAACTCATCAAGAAGAAGGACTGGGAAATAAAAGGGAATCAACTATTTTTCTCCGGTAGGTTTGGGGTGGGGTGTGAAGATGGGTGGGTGTTTCCATTCACCTTCATGTTAATTCCCCACCTTCGCCATCCACATTCTCGGCTCTCTCAGAGCGCTTATCTGCCTGCTGCACGGAGCCCACGGATGTTTTAATGCCCTGTGCCTGTCATAAAACGCAGGGACATGGGGTGACAAAGCAGAACGCGCAGTTCAACTGCGAAGCTGTGCTCGTATAAAATTCATTAGCTACACCTCTGAGCCCCAGGAGATCCACGGAGCTGGAGAAGCAGCGGCGCTGCAGCCCTCTGCCCAGCACTGGCTGCAATGTCACCTGGCCAGGGAAAGGTGCCTGCCAACACACCTCCAGCTAGGATTACTTCTGAGCCTCACTCTGCTGAGAAGGAAAAACTGTGACATCTAGCGCCCAGAGGGAAAATGACACGTTTACAGAGAGACTGAGCTGCAGGGTGACGCCGGGTGCTGCCGCAGGCTCTCTGCCCTTGGAGCTCAGCTGGCTCTTACCAGCAGGTGGTGAGGCCCTGCTTCTGGGACTGCCCAAACCCATCCCTCCCAACATCAGCACGTCTCAGCCACACGCTTCGGTCCCACACTGAACCCGTCCCACTCCTGAACCATGTGAGATTGTGTCACTGTGAAGAAAGGCTCCCATTTATTTATTTCTTTTAAATTAAACTTGTAGGAATGTTAGAAGTCTTGCGCTGTAATCGAGATCTAAGCATGGTATGAACTTGAAATTTTCCTGTGAAAAACACTTTAGTGTAAATGTACTTTTGTAACCTAACGCAAGTGGATTTGTTTCCTTTCACCTATATTAACTCTGACCATTTCAAAGGCTCATGTCTAATAAACTGAGAACGGAGATGAGCTGAGCATCCACCTTCTGCTGCTTAGTTCTTGATGTGGTCACAGTGGTGCACTAAGTGCCCCATTTGTCCCACAGTCCTCATCCAGCAACACACTCAGGAGCATCAGAAGGGAGCTACTGACTGGTATTTGGTTCTGCTGATAAAATACTGTCTCCTTCAGCTCTCCTACATATACCTACCAGCTCTGAAAATTATTTGCAAATTGTTCTTAACTTTTTAGGATTGCATATTCCATCTTATCAAGTGTGCCGGCCTGATAATATTCATAACTGAAATGTTATGGTAGCAGACAGAGCTAACTGGAGCAGTCTCACATGTAAGCAGAGGTGTCAAAGCAGCCAGCATTGTAACAGAGGACACATAAGGAGGAGTAACTGGGGACCAGAAGACTGTTCATGAGCTTACTGAGAAGGATCTGGAACAGACATCGTCTCACAGACAGCTCGAGGCAACATCCAGGATTCTGTCTGCAGCCCAAAGAAACAGCAGATGTGTTTCAGCAAGAGCTCTGGCTGTACTGAGAGGGCATGGGAATGGAAAAAGGCCCAGCATTAGCGATGCCTTCTGGGCTATGAGAGCACACAGCACGGCCAGCAGCACTGCAAGCTCCCCCGCGTGGCCATGACAGGACAGATCCTCTGCTCAGAAGGAGCAAGCACTGCCTAGGAATAAATAACAAGTTGTATTTTCATGGTCCATTAAGCCCTTGGCTTCTTTGTTGAGACTACCAGCAAAGAGATAATTAGTGCCAAATGAGGTGGTGGGTTACACGAAGTGGTCATAAGCTAAACGGAGAAAAACCTCTCACATTGTGAAAGTTCTTCGAGATTTCCCATTTCACAGATTTCTCTGAAAACAAAAACAGCATCAGCCTGGTTAGCCCAGAGCACAGCCAGCAGAGCCTGTGGGGATGGGAGACTCCCTGCTCTGAGCTCTTGCTCTGCCCAGGATCAGAGCAGGGACTGCAGCCTCTCTTGTTGACATCCAGCTGAATGCAGTGCCTGCAAATCTCCAGATTTTATGCTAGCTTCTCAATTTCACCGGCTGGCTAAAACAATTAGGGCACTTAGCTGAACTGAATGCTTTAAGAGGAGGAGTGTCTTGACCCCTTTTCACATGGAGAAAATGTAATTGTTCGGACTGCTTAGCACAGCCCCAGCAGAACAGACAAGCCCTGCCCCAGCACAGCTGATACCAGGCTGGCGAGGCGCTACTCACGTGGGGGAATAGCTCTGTTTGAATCTCTGATATAAAACAGGTGTAAGAGAATGACAGAACATCCTGAGTTAGAAGGAACCCACAAGGATGCTCAAGTTCAACTCCCGACTCCACGAAGGATCACCCAAAAACCAAATCCCATTTGTGACAGCGTTGCCCTGATCTTCCCGGCCACCAGCAGGCAGAACAGTGACAGAGGCCTGAATGTGCTGAGCAGCAGCTGTACTGATTACAGCCAGAACTTTCCTCTATAAAAATAAGTCCTGCTCCCCTGGAAATGCCCTGCCCAGCAGGCCCAGCCAGCAGCTCACCGAGGCCCACAGTGGAGCAGCTCAGAGCTTGGGGCACTGCTAACCAAACCTGGGGGAGCACACATGCTGTAACAACCAGCACCCAGCAAGCACAAATTAAGACTCTTAGAACGTATTTGCTTAAATTATCCTTGCAACAGTCCCAAGTATTTCCCCCTTTGAATTTGAGCAGCCCTAACAAAGGTAAGGCCCTTGCCTGAACCCTGCCAGCCCCCCGCCTCCATCTCTGCTGGACAGGCTCTCGAGCGCACGCTTGTGAAAATTTGTTTCCTCAGCTGAGCGAAATTAAACCCTGAAAGCCTCAAGTCGGCTCATCCTGATAAAGGAAGTGCAGCGGGGAGGAATGAATCCGCTCGGCAGCTCGTCACCCCGTGAATGTCACCTGTCCTTCAGAGTGCCGCCGCAGCCCTTGCTCAGATTGACCGCTCTCCCATCTGAATGAGCGCCATTGTGTGCAGCAGCTATTGGTAACAGAATTCAATACCGACGCCTCAAACCTCATTCCAGCTGCACAGGGTCCCACGGCAACTGCCTGGCAGCTGAGCACTGCCGGCTGTGGGCTGCACGCCGCACCCCTCGGCAGGCAGCCAACCCAGCGCTGCCCTCCAGGCCCCCACCTCGGCCCTGCTGCTGCTGGAAGGCAGGGCGGCACTGCTGTGCACCTCTGTAAGAGGAGATCTTGAGGAGACAGAAAAACACGGGGGAATGCTGCATTTCTGTGTCCTGCTTTCCAACGGCTGAACCCCTCAGCCTGGCTGCCCCAGGAGGGTCGGATCCTGCACAGGACATAACACCGCACACACAGCAACAGCCACACAGTTTGTTTGCAGACTGAGGGCAACGAAGTCTACCAAGGGTTAAATAAAACTCCTAATTTTTTTTTTGGTGGTCTTTGGGTACAAAATCTCTTATAATAAGACTATTTGTATTCATACTGGCAGAGTAAACAGTACATGTTCATGCCCAGGCAGCTCCGTGCTTGTAATTTCAGCAAGAGCAGAGCTACGTCCCTGAGGGACTTTGCTGTTTCCCCAGCCACCATCCACTCAGACACTGAACGAGTGCAGAGAAAGAGAACGATGATGGCGTGAGGCTCCACAGCAGCACAGCCCCGGCCGGGTTTAATTGTCCTGCTTAAGGAGGTTCTGCCATAGGCCAGCGAGGAAGCACTGCTCTCGTAGTCACCACTGACTAATTAGGTTCAATCTAAAAACACGATTTTCGAAACCTTCCCCCAATAAGAGATGTGTAATAAACAGTGATAGCAACCCCTATTTCCTCTCATCACCATCCTTGATGTTCTCAGTGTAACAACGACGTTTGGACAGGTCTTATGTTCCATAACCAGTAAAAGGCACTACGCTGGTTCAGCAATGCCAAAAACATCAACACCATCATTAGAAAGTTCAGACTTAAATTACTGCAGAAGCATTCACTTATGGAATCCCATCTAGCCAAGACCAAACACAAACAAAAACAACCCCAAACCTGCTACTAGTTGGCTATCTTCTCAGGCTGCTTTAATGCTGCAACCCACGGCTTGCTGACACAACACAGCAGCAAAAGCCCACAGCTGTCCGTTCTCCTCCACGGCAGCTGAAGGAGCAGCAATTAGTCTGGCAGCATTAGCAGCCCGTTAGTCCCACGGAAATCACTCACTAGAGGGGGATGTTGCACACACCTTGCCCACGTGCTACACAAACATGGCAGTATTTCAATGGCAAGCATAAAATTGGTTTTTCATTTTTAAGCAGATGAAAACATTTCTATTTAGTCTTGTAAAACATATTTGGTTCAAACATAAACCCCAGTTACCTGGAATAGCTGAGCGAGCACTTTTTAATTATGAAGGAAAAAATAGCATAGGCACAGGTTTGAAATGGAATCATCATTTACTATGGAGTTTAAAATATCCATTGTATGGAAGGTATTAATTTTTAATGAAACAAAAATCCCATTTCCAAGAGGGAGATTTCATCTATGAAAGACTGAATGAATAGATTTTGTGCCTGGCTTGGTAAATTTTCATTACAATTGTCAAACCTAGTCCAAGACACAACGTACTGCAGGACATGGAAAGGAAAGCAGTGTTAAAGAAGTGCAACTTGCCTCGTTTCCTCCTGGCAGCCTGTTCATGTGCACGAGTTGGCCCTGATCATCCAGCACCAATTCAGTGTACGTCAGTATGTCAGACGGCAGCGGCGGTGTTGGCAGGAATGCGTGTTCATTCATGGAATCCCAGAGTTTAATTAAAGACTAGAGGATGAAGAGACAAATTCTTGTTGAGAAAAAGCTTTTGTTCAATCCGCTGTGAATTAACATTCAAGACAGAGCCCTCTAAAATCCCCCCTCCCCACAATTTGACTGGCAGTATTCAGTGGATATCACTTATTTTGGAATTTAAACTATGAAACACAGTTTCACCAAATTAGCATAATTCAAATTATGTGATTCAGGACAGAACCCAGCAAATCAGATACACAATCAATTCTGAAGCTCATTAGCACGTTTTATAATGCATGCACTGGCCAACCTTCAGGAAGGCTGGATAACAGGGTGCTAAAACAAAGAAACACAAACAAGAAATGCGAGACGGTTTACATTTCAAGTTCTGCTGTTAGATTTATTAATGGAGCTACAGCAGCAGTGTATCAAGAATCCTCATTTTTTTCAAAGCCAGCCCAATTCAGAGTTGTGCAGGCCCTGGGGAACCACTGTCAGCCATTCCAGGCCACTCGTTTCCCAACAAGCAGGGATGGCAATGCACAGAAGTGCTTTGCAGATAGAGAAGTTCAGAACGATCCACCAGGCCTTAACAAAGAACTCTCACCTGCCGAAACATCTCAGGAATGTCATAGACATAGGACGTCCCTAAAGACTGTGCCTGGAACCTCTTGGACTGAAGAAGGTCCTTGGTCACGTATGGGGTATTTATCAGCATCCCATGAAGTGGTCCCTGTTTATCCCCATAGGCCTGGAACATAATCTGCAGCAGAAGACACAGCCAATTACAGCTTAATCCACCAGTTCCACAGACCTGCCTCATTCATATTTTAACAAAAATCATCTGGATATTCCACATTGGCCAGGCTTGCTTCTGTTCCCTACAAATATGTTAATACTCACATACCCTATAACACCATGCCTCATCATGCATTACTACCCTTTGGAGACAGTGCTGGACCATAACTGTGTGGATCTGAGCATCACTGACTTATTACTGCATTACAGCAGAAAGCAAAGTGAACAGAGCCACGTCCCCACAGAAAAAACCCGGTGACATAGATGACTTCACATTCACCAGTATTTCCCCTGACACCGTATCTATGCCGATGGATTGTGATGGCTGGGAGCAGAGAGGAGAACTCTGTTATTTATGGAGTCGAATAGCACTGTATCCGTATCTCCACTGACTGATCATGGAAGCTAGGTCAAGACTTGCATATGTCATTTGGCTTGAAGTTTTGATATTGTAAGTTTAAAAGATTTTCCCAGAGTAGCAACATGAATTATCAGCTGCCATGCTTCATGGCACTATATATTCCACTCAGCCAGGACTTGGAAGGAAATCTATTTCAACTGAGAAATAAACACGAGGAGCACTGCATAACTGGGACAGGGCTGCACAAATGCTGCCTCATAGAAATGCACCTGACAAAAGCAACACGATCGGGCTTTCTTATCAACAGAACGGATATCAGATCTGATACTGTAAACTACAGATGCTTTCTAATTGCGGGGGAGATAATTGAAGAATTCCACAAGAAAGAAAATTCAGCAAAAAAGTCTATTTCAGGCTTTATATTCAAAGGAACAGTTCACACACTGTTTTCAAAAACACTCCTCTGTGAAGCTGCTTTGGTGATGGCTATCTGCTCAGGCCAACACGCATTTGGGCCAGGGTCCCCGTTAGGAACCCGTACTGATCCACAGTGACCTTCACAAGTTTCTAACAAAACTTGAGGGTAAAGCTCAGCTACTGCAGATTACTGAAACGTTCTCTTTTCTCATCCCCACTCAAAGGCAGAAATGAAGCAAAATGTGGCTGCTATCTGCTCTGAGATCTCTGAGAACTGGACAGCCTGTGCAGCCAGGCTGCAAGAATTCAATGGAGGAGAGGGGGAGAAGAGGTGACTCAGCACTCTGGGCTGCACATTAACGCTGCCCAGGCAATTTGTTCTGTTGCTACTTCTGCATGGCAGGAAGATTATTACAGCGGGAGATGTAAACATTCCTGTATTTAAATATTTTTCATGCTTCCTATGGTTCGTGCACTTTAGGATACGTAAGGATTTGAGTTAACCGCAATATTCTCACGCCATGAAAAGCACAAAGACCTGAGAACAGCTGTAACCACTACAAAAAAGCCCATTACGCTTAATAAAAATGACATAAAAGCACCTTCCACAGTTTTATAGCACCCTACCCCAGTCGTTCCCTACACCTTCAGAATCACAGAACATGCTGGGCTGGAATGGACCACAAGCATCAAGTCCAGCTCCTGGCTCCAAACACGACACCCAAAATTCACACCGTGCTTCTGAGAGCACGCACAAAACAAGTAGGGGACATGCACTTTTAGGGGACATGCACTTTTAGGGGACATGCACTTTTAGGGGACATGCACTTTTACAAAACATTATATTTACTACTCCTACGTTCCTCTTGCAATTATTTTACAATGATATGCTCTTCTTGGTGTGGCGAAGTTTTATATTGCTATGGCTGTTTTATATTACCTGAAAACACAGCAAACCACAGAAGAGCCCTATCAGGTGCAATACGCCCCCCACAGATACTTTGAGCACGAAACCACAGAGCCATGTGGAACCATACCTGCGCTGTCCTGGAATCCGTCACCTCTTTGTACAGGCTGATGTCCAGGTAGTAGCCCGACTCGTTGGTCAGGAAGAGCCGAATGGGGATGGCCTTTCCTGTGGGTGTCAGCCGAATGTTGATCTTCAGCTCGGCCTGGAGGACGCGGAGCTTCCACAGGCGGCTCCCGTAGCGCATCACCATGCTGCGCACGGATTCCTCGATCTTAAAACACAGCAGAACTTGCCTCACCTTTCTGGACACAGCACCCCACAGCTGTAAGCTTCTGCTCCAAGGACAGCCCAGCACTTTGGGGCCGCGGAAAGAGAGCTCCAAACAGCAGCACACGAGCTGCTACCAGACCCTTTCTCATCCTGACAACTCTTGATATGCAGGAGCAGGACCCAAAACGCAGGGATGGCACTGAACTCAGACACCTCACTGCCCAGCCAAGCACTGCGTCCCCTGCACTGACCTCTCTCCTGCAAGCACAGCTCAGAGCTCAGAATTACAAAACACAGGAAAGTGAAATCCTTGACAAACAGTTGTATAGCACTTATATGCACAATAATCATGTTTCACAGCACACACGGTACAGTGCTTTAAATCAACAAAGTAATTACTGCTTGGAGCTTGGCCTTCTGGTGTTCTATTAAACTTCGTAATATACTACTGTTGGCAAATAGCGCATATTAAAAGAAGGCAATTTATAGTCTGTTTTTAACATTCTTTCCAAAAAAAAAAGTCTCCTTTCCACTGCTGCTCAGGAAAAAGTCACGGTGTGCATCTGAAGGCTGCCCAACATCGGGGCTGCACACCCCTGGTGCTCCCGAGAACTGATGGGTCAGGATTCACTGAGAGCGCATTTATTCAAAAGCAATTTAAATCACCAATTTTTAATCATGAGTTAAAGTCAGCAAGCAAGAGATCCTTACTCCGATAACCAATTCATCTTTTTAAACTTTCAGTTATTCTCATGAGGAAAGGTCAGCTCTCAGATCCTTTGGTAACCATGAGCAGAATGTTGATTCCCAACCAAACGCAGCCATGCAGCCCTTACAGCATATCCAGGACTTGCTTTGCAGTGGTCTGCTAACCACAAATGTAATTTATGCCTACAAACTCGTTTATCCATTCTAATCCCTCATGTCTTTAAAAGACAAAAGGAACATGAGAAGTGGTTCTGGCAAATAGCACAGGTGTTAGAGCTGTTTTTACCTAAAAGGCTTCTGAAGCTACCCCAAACAGATCTGGGTTAACACACAGCATTACTCTCTTTCTATCTGGTAGTAACATGCACTACCAGCCCATTCCCAAGGCAAAAGTATACTCCATATGACTTACACTGACAAGAAGAAATCAAAATTAGTCATTAAATAACTGAACAAGCAGTGCAGAATCTCTCAGCACTCCCATGGCTCACTACTGAAAAGCAGAACTCCAATATTTGGAGGAACTAAACAGACCCTCACGTTATCACTTGTAACACTAGTCCCCAACTTCTTGTGATTTCTGCTGTAAAAAGGCTGGTAGGAACTGCACGTCATTCACCAAGCCATTAAAATGCACTCAGTCAATAGGTGCAGTTACACAGCATAGAGAGACAACAAACGACCGTTTATTCTGGCGAGCGAAGCCCAAGAAAAACAAACAGTTCAGGGTTGGCAAGAAGGCCATACCTTAGATGGGTCCATGATGACAGTAGGCACAAAATTTAAGAAGATGTGATTGCAGTCAGTGCGCACGTTGGTATTATTAAATGCCACCTCCAACTCATCCATGGCTTCCAAAAGCAATCGCTCTCCCTCGTTTTGCAGATACTCGAAGGAGGCTTCCTGCCAGACATTGTCAACAAATAATTTACCTTCTATTCAAAAATCACAACCCAAGTAAACAGCCTTTGAAAAACTGCAGAAGGACTTGACTGAGAAAACAGGTTACATTAGTATCAGCAGGATGCGCAGCGCTGAAACAGATCAATCACAGTCACAGGGGCAGTACTCCCACCTTCTGGGTCCACATATCCAGCTGACTTGTTTAGGTCAGCATAAATACGAACTTGGACAGGTAAAACTATTGCTTCAGTAGCAGGAGGAACAGGGAGAAATAACTACTGCAGGGATTTCTGACTATCCACAGCCCAGAGAAAAATCTCTGTAAGGTACAGGAATACTGCCTTTGAAGACATGCTGCTGCAAAGCCAGTGTGAGCAAAGAGAGGGCACACAACTGCGGCACTCTATGTGTGCTATATGTTTTCAGGCAGATTCTCAAGGGATTTACAGAGTTTTATAGGCTGTCTTGGAAAGAGAGCTCAGCTGGGTGACAAAACTCACCTTGGTAACTAGGTCTGAATGCCTTATAATGGCCCTCACAAAGAACCTGTAGTCTGTCACTTCTGTTCCTACTTCAACTTTAGCTGCTCCCAGGTAGAGATGCATTTTGTGGTTGGCACACGGAATGGCGGTGAGGTCAAAGTTTCGCATTCGGTTCAGCTCCAGCTGAAAAGCCAGCGCTGGCTCCAGATGGCGGTAGATCCTGTCTTCTTCAAACTGAAGGAACGCAGCATGAGCAGAGAGGGAAGGATGTACAGAGGAGGAGGGTTAAGAGGGTGGAACACTGAGGATGTAGAAATCTGGATGATACCCATTGCATTCATTCGTACATCCATTATATTACATTCATATGCCCTAAAAGGCTAAAAATTCAAACTAAATTGTTGAACTACTAAGAGTGGATCACACAATGTGAGACAGCAAGTTCTCCAGCTCTTTCCCCTCTTTTTCAGGGAAGCCAAGAAGTTTGATATCGAATCATTACACAGCTTCTACACTTCCCCTGTTACGCTGTGAATGAAACCCACAAACACAGAAGCTTTAAGTCAGGTTCCAAATGCATTAATTTTTATCCCGTTGCCAGAGACTCATCATTGTTCCTGGAATTTACTGCTGTGTGGGAAGGTGAAGATACCACACTGTGCAGGGAAGCTGAGCTGAAGCAGCTCCCTGCAACAGCAGCACAAGCAGCTACGTGAGAGGATACAGTGAGTGCTTAGAGAAGAAAGACTTTAGATTGTACAGCTTACCTTATCCCGGGCACGGAACGTGAAGAACTTTGGGAATTCCCTCTGAAAACAAAAACGATGACATTAATCCTCCAAAAGTTATCCGCCTGGGGTAGCACCGTAACAGAGGAGATCACTGAAGTTGTTCCCAGCTACTTTTGCAGCATTACAGAGCGGTGGAAAACCAAGTTACCCCCAGCAAGGCAGCAGAGGTAGTTCAGGCCTGTCTTCGCTGTCAATGCAACAGATGCCACTTGACTGGCTTTTTATTATTGTGGTCAATTATCAACAGACAATACCATTGAACTTCTGCTAGTTCTGTTATTGCTGCAGTGATTGTGGAAACGTTTGGGAGCTGTACAATCACGTTAACACCTTGTTATGTAAGCTGATGTACACAGAACAATCTATATTAACCGTATGAAGTTATCTTCACAGCCTTACTGTTAGAAATACCCTCCTTCCAATGAAAATTATGAATTGTAACAACAGAACTTCATTCCATGTGGAAGTAGAACTCCAGAAAAACCTCCCAGCTATGGTTAGGTTTCTCTGTTATTCTATTGCTCAGATTATATCCTAGCAAAATGTAAAAGGTTTATATTTTTTTTTGTGGTGCACTGAATGTGTCAGAGGGCAGCAAGTCTAGACAGCATCCTGCTGCGTGCACCCTCAATTCTGTCCAAGAAGTCATCTATTTCTGTGGAGCTGCACTCGCACTGCGTGAAGGAACATTTCTGAATGCTTTGCACCAACCAGCCACTGGTACTGCAGGTAATAGAAAGGAGCACAGCCAGCTGGCCAGAGCTCTCATTGAGAAATAAAGGCGGTCTCTGACTCGAAGTCACTGAATTTCTGAATCACATTCTCGCCATCAATAAGGGCGTGCAAGCCTAGTTTGATTCAACAAACAGCAGATAAAATAACCACCTTGTAAATCATCCTAACCTCCCACAAAAAACAGCCCCTGGAATGCCACCCGATAGCTGAACAAAAGAATCTGTGTTTGACTGAAGTGTGTCTTCTGGACCAGCCAGAAGTAAGGGAACCCTGTCTCAACATTCAGACAGGGGGCACATAGGTGAGCCTACAAGGACCAAGTGCTCTGCAACAAGCACACGCAGGACTTCCATGTTTCCTCACTTCTCTTCCAAATCCCTCCCACCTGTTCCCCCCTGCACACTGCCAATTTCCCCTAATATCATCCATGCCCATTCTATCACTAATGTAATTGCTTTCAAGGCATTCGACTATTGTTGTGGGCAAATATAATAATTAGATGTGCACACAAAAAAATTCTCAGTGCTTTGGTACCAAAATCCAAAAGAGTGCTCCATTTCCTAGGCAGAAGAATTATACCCCTGCTGTGTTCTCATCAACCAACCATCATCAAGACAATCAAAATAATTTGCCTAAATTAGCCAATCAAGACACCCTGCAAATCGCAGAATGTGAAAAGCTACAACAGAAATCATCATAGTTGATTATTATACTAATAATCACGTTAAAAACCTAATGAGATGAGGAAATTGGAAGCTTGCTGGAGCAACTCTCTATTACCTCAACATGCTGGGAACTAATTATATAGACTGTAATTAAAACAAAAACAAACCCAAGCCTGGGCCCTGGCTAAGTTAATAGTTGGTCCAATAATAAACGGAATAGAACAGGAGATGGTAATAAAGACTGACACAAAACGTCCCAGCGGTGCTCTAGAAACTTTGCAGGCAGATGAGATGTGCAGTGCACCCTCTGGCTCGGGAGCATCCTACCAGCACATCACATCAGCACAGCTCAGGGCCAGCACAAGGCTGCCTCAGTCCAAGTCTGATCTCTGATGCATGCTGCAGAGCTTCTGCTTTGCGTTCTTCAAGTATCAATCCAACTCTCTAAAAATTCATTTTTTCCCATCTAAAGCTAGGGTTTCCTTCTAAGAGTCCAATTCCTACATAACCCTCTCACCAGTACCTGTCTGTGCACCATGGTCAGGGATTCCCAGCAGTGCTCAACTTGCTGAACCAGGTTCATTAAACACAGGATGAATTTCTTGCACTTTAAAGACTCCTGACAACCTCCAGAGTTGTAAAGCAGCTACAGAAGGGCTAAAAATACTGCTTATGCTTTGCATTGCCACCTTGAAAACAGGGCCAAGCTAAGTCTTGCTGATGCCAAAGCCCAGGAGAAAGAAGTAATTCACAGCAGCAGAAGCACCAAACATTTTCCACGTCATTAAGTCATCAGACAAAATTTAGCAAGTCATTTCAATCCTTCCTCTAAGTTATACTGAAATCAGGGAGAAAACTGAAGGAATCCCCACAGCATGTATGAAATAAAAAAATGTGATTGCATTTCAGAATATAGAACTATGTGAATACAATGAAGACCTTGGTCAAAGTGCCAGCCATGAGGTTAGCCAGGCAATGAGCATGCAAGCAGCCCTGCTGAATGCAGCAGGTCCAGCCTCGTAGTGAAATTCAACTCTGACACAACGCTGGCATCAAAGGCCTGGCTAAGAACCAAATGAGAACCAGAGTTGCTTATGAGTCTCTTGGCCTCTCATCAGAAATACCACCATGTTCCAGAGCCTTTTTTACTTACATGAAATCTCTGATCCACCTCACAGTTGACCTGTTTCCTGAAGTCCTTACAAACGAACCACACAAACACAGGAAGAGAAAAAAAAGAAAAAAAAAAAAGCAGAAGAAAGCTAGCAATTAGAATGAAAATCAAAAATGAATTATCAAGATTACAAGAGGTGCCAAGATTGCTTACAATTGTAAATTAATTTTCTTAAGCAAATGCATTAAAACAATCTCCAATTTTAAAGAACAAAAACAGTGAAGTCAGAAATAACTGCAGTTATTGGACTTAATTTGTGACAAGCACAATAAATTCAGTGCTTCTATGAACTAGAAACCAAAGTTTTTAGCAGCATGAGAGACACCAAAATACCTTCTGTGCCACAAGGAACGTCAGCCTGCGGATGCCATGCTCAATCAGGACTGATTTCTGCAAAAGGAAAAGAAAGAATCAAGACTTCACAGAGATGGAACACATTAAGAACGTGTGCAAGTCTTCTCTGAACCTGAAAAGCTCTACAGATGCTCCTGCATCTCTGTTGCAAGTTCATTCCCAGCCTGTTTTGATCTACTCACAGCTACAATCTCCCATCTGCTGGCTGCACTGCAGCACACATAAGCAAATTCATAAAGTCTGCAGTTAAGTAACCACAGGGCAAAGGCAAAGCATGCAGCTGAACCTTGCCAACAAGCAGAGCAGAAGAGTTGGCTACAAGTCTTGAAGGGCTTTCTCTCATCAGCCAACACAAGTTGGTCTTTTTGCAAAGATTTCTTTCCTAGCACAAGATAGGCATGGTGAGGCCATGGAAAGTGATCCTTTTAGAGGAACTGACCCAAAGAAGCACAACACCACGTACTTGATTTTGGCACAAGCAATACATGAACAACCCTGACCGAAGGACGGATCCATCGATATCACAAAGGTGACAAATGGTATTTGTGACACCGTCCCTCAGACACCTATCAGTTATGCCCATTCTGGTTGCTTCTTGAACCAATTCCAGAAAGCCACATTGCAAATGAAAGTGGTGTGATGAGCATTTGCCACATCACTGGTTTTTTTAAGCGTTAAAAAACTCGTAATTTTGCCCCTTTAAAACTTTATCCTTTCTCCTCCTTTTTCCAATTGAAAAGCAAAAAAGATCAAAATAAAAAAAGAAGAACAAATATGAAATGAGAACTTTGCTAGCCCAGGAACAAAACAACCCCTTTCAGCACAGACAGCAATGTTTTACTAAGGTTAAGCCCTTTGAAAATGAGCATCAGCGACTACATTCATAGCAAGAGGAAGAAAATAACTTTAATAATTCCATGATTTAAAAAGCAAAAATTGTTATTGCTTTTAAAATTCCACAAGTGGCAGACAATAACAGCATAGCAACAGGATTCTGATTACATCGTAATAACGCGGGTCTCACAGCGAGTCCACAGCCATTACAGAGCGATTAGCCATCAGCACCTGGAGAAACTCCATTTACACCGACTGCCTCAATCTCCTCCACAAGTCATTTACAAGTATATGATCCTAATTTCTATTAGAAAAAACACACACAACATGCTGGGACTAGAAGATTATTTGGACAATTTGGATCAACCTATTTGATAGTTTAATGTGTTTGGGAATTTTTTATATATTTTTTTTTTAATTTCTTTCCTTTTATCCCCTCCCATAAAACGCCTCGAGCATGATCAAGAAGATGAAAAGTAACACTAGTTTTAATTTTTATATTTGATTATTTGCTTTGCTTAAAGAGGCAGGAAGCTGCTGAAGTCCAGCAGGTACCACTCCCACGTGGGAACCCCTCTTTTCTGCAGAACGTATGACTAACTTTCAAGCTGGGAAGAGAAGTTACAAACTGCTCTCTCAGTGCTCCCACAGCCACTGCAGGTAGCATGGATGCAGCAGGCTCCCAGAGCCCAGAGAGCCATTCATACCAACAAGCCTGAGTTCTTCACACCCATCAGGAAAGCAAGAGAACACAGGCACTATTGGCTGCCCCCAACACAGCTTTCTCAAAAGTGGCCACAGGATCAATACTTGATACCCTGAAGTGAATCTTATGGAGCAATAAAGCATACCAAAGCAATTCCACTTGGGGCAGAAAACATCACCTGACAAATATATATATATATTTTTTAAGGTCTTTTACCCTACCAGAAATTGAAAGTCCTGAGGTGAAGGATCAGAATGGACCACGAAGTGCTACAAACTAAAATGAGAGCTGCGTGGTTTTCAGTGTCCACCTTGGAGGCTTCAGAAAGGGGTAGCGATATCCAAACAGTGAAGTGGTAAGATTTTAGATGGCAGAAATTAAGGATGCAACTATTGCATTTATTTATGGAAAAAACATCTGAGAAGCACAATGACTTCCCAAAGCAGACAGACCTGTCCTGAACAGCCAGCCTGCTCCAGAGCGGGAGAGAACTGAGCTGACTTACCTTGCTCTGTGTGAACTCTCTGAACATGGCTGCCAGCCCATCATCATCAACGTCCCCATCAGTTTTAATAGCAACATTAAGAATGTGAATGGGCTCCTCACGGGCAGCCTGCAATTTGAAGAACACATGCCACATAAATAAACTGTGAACAACAACTCTTAAACTCAGGTCCCATAGGAAACAGACGACTTCAGCAGAGTTTGCTATCAAATAAGGAAAACAACAGAGGAAATCCTTGATCAAGCAGCCTCACAAGTTCATGTTTCAGAAGTAAGAGAGAAAATCCACAAACAGCAAACAGGAGCTTTGTTTGGAGGATCCAGTTCTGACTTGGTGAACTCAAGCATGCCTCATTTGGATGCAAAATGAATGCAGGGTCAGGGCCTCTCTTCATGAGATGCAATGCAGGCAAGGCATAAAAGGGCTCTGGCATCTTGAAAGGTAATGGCATTAAGTAAATTTAGTATAAGAGCAAAACATTGTGCACTTTCACATCTGCAACAGAATGAAATAATGTAATTGGAAGTGTCAATGACATTGGAGGTCTGAGAAGTGACAAACGTAGTGCTCAAAAATTTGTGGTTAACTCTGACAAACTGAGTATGAACCGAAAATTTTCCTTGGTGAAACGAGGAGTTAAAGAGAAAGATCTGAGGACATTAAGGTTGATGGCAATGCTCTGGAACAAGGCCTCAGTATTTACACACATCCAGATCAACAGCTAAGTTTAAAACCAAGCCCTGCTCTGAACACAGACTGTACTGCACCAGAGGTCCCAGCTGCTGGGGGCAGGACTGAGCAGTGAGCAGCTACCTGTGGTGCCAGGGACAGCAGTTCTTCTGTCACTAAGAATTACAAACCATCTGCTTCCTCTGCACCTGTTCTCCATGTCAGTGCAAAAACTGTCAGGGCTTCAACTCTCTTTTTTCTCATAAAAAGAGTTCTAACTGGCAAAAGAGAGAGAACAGTCAGAATGTAAAGCAAGTGGAAACCTACTCTGTCTGAGCTCTCAGTTACACTGCCATGGATCCAATAATTCTACTGATGCTAAAAGCAACAATCTGAATTTACATGGAGAGTAAGACATAACTCTGGTTTTAGAACAGTCAGGAAATGGCCACCTACTTTTATTCACCTGCTGTGAAAAGAGCAAACAAAACACATACATAAATACATAAAGCTCTTAACTCCTGCTTCCAGCACTGGAACAAGTGGAAAGCATCCGGCCTGCAGTCACTGCAGCATTCTACATGTCTTCCATTTCCAAACTGAGAGCAACCTCCAGAGAGAAAAATTACTGTACCTTGTCTTCATCATAGAGGGAAGCATGGCCAGCTTCAGGGAAGGTTGGGCTCTGGGGAGGAGAGTCGCAGAAACAACTCATCACTTCATCAAAGATTCTGAAATACACCAGAGAAGTATTAGTCATAAACACACTGCTGTAGCTCACTGAAGGCATGCAGCTCTAAAATCCACAAATCACATTGCCAAGAGGAGAGGAGAGAAAAGGACTGCTTCCATTTGCAGGACTGAGACTCAAAAGATGAGGAGGCAGCATCTCCTCCACCCTTCCACCTGAGCAGAGCCTGCATCTTCCTGCACTTGTCACAGATCCTATGGCCGCAGGCACTCATGACTGCTATGAGCTCTGCTGTCTTTTTTGCCTAGTCCAGAAACGCTGAAAGCACAAAGAATATCCCCTCCTCTGTGTACAGGAGCACTGGAAATCAGCACAGAAGCAGATGATCTCCAGCCAGCAGCAGTTCTGGATGCTGCTCCTTCTGGCCGCACGCTGCTCTGGCAGCGGCCTGAAAACTTCCATTAGCTGAAGGAGGCAGATGAGAGGATCCCAACAGACACCCCAAGAGCTGAACAAACAAGCTCAGGATCGCTTTGAGTCTGCTTCTAAACAGTCCCATTTGCGCCCACCAAGGAACACAACCACCAGCCTCCCCACATACCTGACAAAATCCTCAAACGTGCGGAAGGAGACCATTCCGCCCATCCGCTGGCACGGCGGAGTGAACGAGTTGTCCAGCAGCACATCACTCACACTGGCTACGTGGACCATCCCGTAGTGATTGAGGTTGGAAGAGAAGGACATTCTAAATGGCAACGCAATAACAGCACAGTCAGCAGGGACAAGGGAGAGAAGGTCGCCTGAGGACAAACGTCTGCATGTGCGCACGTGCTCCGACCACCCAACGCATGGCTGTTTATCCTGAGTGACACTGCAGGACTGCTGGGTTCTCGGCACACCAGAGCTGCTGTGCTGCCATTTCCTAGGGCCCTGCAATGGTGGCACGTGTCTGCTGCCACTGATTCTCTTACCTGGACATCCTCCCAAGGCACAGAGTCAGGAAACAATGTTATAAGCCCTCAGAACCAGTACTTCTTAGGGTTAAGTGAGGAGACAGGTGAATTATGACTATGCAAAGCTGAACACATTTTTCCCCCCCATATGGTCCTTTACAGGTGGAATAACAGCCACTCCTCTTCTGCTCCTGTACAGTGAGTGCAGCACTCATCCAGGGCCAATTCCTGATGTCAGTGAGTGGCACCAGGACAGATTTACACAAGCTCAGAGGAAGGCACCAAGTAAAGGACTTCTATTTAGGGCAAAACTGCTCACTGCAAAGGTCAGTATTCTTTCCTGGAGAAGGCATGATCCTGTGCACATTAAAGTATCACTGACTTCTCAGACAGCTCAACAGCTGTGGCAGCATACACTGCTGTGAAATTGCTGGTGTTCGTTTGGGCAGTGAGCTTTTATGTTAATTTGGGCAGGGAGATTTTGTCATCTGTTTCTTCTGTGTTTATTTTTCTGATTTGCTTTTGTTGTTGTTACAGCTCCACGTTGTCATGGCCAAGACTAGCAGAGGAAGTTCCTTGCATGTCAACACAAATTCTCCAACCAACTAAACACCCCCTCTCCAGCAAGCAGAATGGGGTTTTGCCTTCTCTGGAGTGAAGGGGAACAGTGCTCCTCATTTCTGCACTGCACTCCCTGCAGGATGGGCTCCTGCAGCTCAGGGCAGCCCGCCCTCCCTTCCCTCCCCTTGGGGCTCAGGACACATCAACAGAGTCAAGTTCTGTCCTCCCCAGGTGGTGCCGTAAGGGCAGGAATGAGGGCACTGATTCAGCACAGCACCACAGCAACGTCCACCTCCTGCTGTCCCACCAGCACTCACGTGGTGCCGGATGGGCACGGCTCACACTGCTGCTTCATTCACCCCCAGTCCTTCCCACAGAAAGCCACTGTGACACGGCCCTAAGAACACCAATAGCCACTCTAAGCTATCATCAGTGTGATTAATAGCTCTCTGTGTATAAAGTCAATGTTTCTGTAATTTATCTCTGATTAAGAGCCATGAGACTTTAGAGCCCGTTTGTACTATTTTCCCTAAATAGGCATGTAAGCAGTAATAAATAATAAGTATTCATGTTTTGAAAGAGAAAAATGTTTCAGGACATGCCTTGGTGTACATTTCTTACAGCCAATACAAAACATATCACAGAACAGTAACTAAACAAAGAGACAGCAGACATTTTTCATGTATTATTTAAAACGAGAAATACTTTTCAACTGAGACACGGGAGGAAAAATTAGCATCCAGAACACAACAAAACATGCTGTCAGCTGTTGGAGATGTAGATTCATCTATGGCACGAGGGAGGTAAGACAGCCTCAACGAATTCTAAGCTAGTTGCGAGAAACCAGAGCGGCAACAGGTGTGCTATGAGCCCAAGGCAAAGCCCTGCTGCCTGTGCCACCCCACAGAGGGACCAGCTGGGATCCCGTTCCAAAAGGAGAGACCCACGCAGGAGCTGCGCTCCGCACTGCGGGCGCACAGAGCAGATTTAATTGTGGAGACTGCTGCATGCAAAGCTGCTTCTAAAAAGGGTGGTGAAAAGCTGAAAACATGTTTTAGACACAGGGAGAGGAAAAGGGAGGGAAAAGAGTTAGGTTTGAGAGCTTCCGAAGCAAAGAGAAGGGCACTACAACAAAACATGTTAGAACATCGAGCACTAGACTACTTCTTTCTAGTCTTTCTGTTCAAACTTTAAAAGATGATGAGTACCGTACCTGTTTAGCGTGGGGATGTTCCCTCTGTAATCAAACAACCACAGTTAGTTACAGATTGGTTAGTGAAAGCCATCATCAAAAACTATCATCAGGCTGGTCCGCAGACCAGCAACACCTTTAAATTGACCGAACCCAAATTTGTCCAGCAGAAATTAGGCAGAATTCAATTTCATTGACCCTGAGGAGGCACCCACCACCTGACTTGCCACGACTGCCACGGGAGTAAACACAGACCATGCACATGACATGCAAATAACACATATGAGGAAAGCACGCTGCATTCGCAAGGCACCCTGCATTCCTGCAGCACCTCATGGCGCTGCTGCAAGCCCTGTGCAAACACCAACGGAGCTTCAAAGATCAGAGTGGGAGTCAGCCCCACCTGACAGAAGAGCAAACAGCAGCACAGATGCAAAAGAGTGACTGTGTCCCATAGGGAGACTGCAACAGGTTCAGAAAAAAAAGCCAAATCCTCATTGCCAAACCTCCCCAGTAAGCAGCAGCCCACAGGGCGAGAACAAAGCAAATGCACACAAACACCACGGAACACTTGGCATTTGCAGCATCAAGGCCGTGAACACCAAAAAGAACAAACACAACTTGAGACCAACTTCAGCAAAATTGAGTGGTTCTTTCATAACATCAGCCCACAACTCCCCGCTTTTCTGCTTGCAAACCACAACTCAGCAACGGCTGCGAGCTAAATGGAGCTGAGGTGCACAGCTTCCCAGCAGTGGTCACACTTTGCCCATCCATTCACAGGAGCACAAGGTGGCAAATGGCTCCATGCAAGATGCAGAAATGGCTGCAGTGTGGCATTCAAAATAGCAAAGATTGAACCAGAAAAACACACATGCACCCAGGAGGCTTGTGCAGAGATCAGCAACATGGAAAGGTCAAAAGTAAAGCTTCAGGGAGCACAGATCTGCCCATTTGTCCTTCCCTTCCTACAGAAACCTGGGGAAGATCAAACTACAGAGTTTCCTAATGCCTTTAGCCACAGGCAAGGCCCTGGGCTGCTGGACATGAAATCCTGGTGATCAGCGACCACAATGTTTCCATGGTCACAGCCCTCGGTGAACTCAATGCACAAAACAGATTTTGTTACATCAGAATCACGTTCACTGTGAGGCTGTAGGTTCAGTGCTTTACTGACAGAGGCACGGAAGTTCCCCTGACTTCCTTAAGCCATAGGGCAGAAAACAAAACTTCTTGGGCTGAAGACATGCCTATCTGCTGCTTAATAACTAAATTTAAATAACTCCATTTGCATTCTGAGGGACAGACAGTTTGCTGAGAGCCTGCTGCTAGGGCTCAAAGGGACACAGGGATGCAGGGTTTTGTGCCTTTTTTCTGTCTTGCTAAGTGGTGGGAAAGCTGCATGTGATCTCCTTCAGATGGAAAGAAAACAACAGCCTGGTGAGAACAGGCAGCTCCTACACGTGGTGCACTCACGTAGTGCTCCCTGGGATGCTTTCAAAAACTGAAAGAAGAAAGCCAACCAAACAGTGCAACAAACACTCATTTCTGCCTCAAAGTGAGCACCCTGCTGCCCTGCTCTGGGAACCACTCCCAGACCACTTGGAATGCAGGTGGAGAGATTCTGGCAGGAATCACAGCAGGAAAACAGATCTCAAGAAGGAGCGGAGCGCAGCAGCAGGGCTGTGCCATAACCGCAGGCACGGCTGCAGGAACCCTCCTGTATCCCAGCTCAGCTGTCACTGTCACCATCCTGCACCGAGAGCCAAGGGCTGATGTGTGCAGCACAGGCGGGCCCTGGGGCGAGGTGTGACTGAAAGGCATCGCACCTCCGCAGCTCCACGAACAAGGCTGCAAAGCTTGCAGGGGAACCAGCAGGAGCACAGCTCTGGCACAGCGCCGCTGCCATGCGGCTGGCCACGACCAGGAGCCCTCCCACCACCCCTCACCCTGACCTTCACCAAGTACCCCCCCACCCGGGGGGCTGATCCCACAGCAGTGTGCCCCAGCCCCATGCAAGCAGCACCGCACGGCCTCATGTCGCAATTACTCCTCCTGCTCAAGCAAAGGAAAATCTCCCCAGGTCCTTCCTGCACCTTCTGGGTGAATTTCCATTCCTTCCCCCGCCCCCGGCAGCGCTGGCCGTGCGTGCGAAGCGCCGCGGGTTGCAGCAAGCTGTGATGGAGGTGCCGGCGTGGGGCAAAGCTTTTGAAATCAGGCAGCAAAGCAGAATCAGCAGAGGTTGGCTGAATAACCCACTTGTAGTTATTAACAGCAGTAACACAGGAGAAAGAGCAATTCCACTGGCTGTGACCAGTGGCACTCCTCTTATGTTTCTTCATTTCTGTAGAAGGATCTAAACAGAAGGCTGTGAAACATGCCTCAAACCATACATTTTGATTGGGTTTTTCCTCTCCCTCTTTCTTCCCTTATTCTTCTGCTCCCTCTGTGATTCAGCCAAGCTGAATCTGCTACTGAAGTCCAATTTGCATAAAATTATCATCGTTCCATTCAGTTTGCTGCCCCTCCAACAGCCCGTTCTTTCCTCCGCTGGAAGATTTCGCCCTTTCTGAAACAGCCAAGCCAAGGGAACTGCAACCCATTACTGCTGCCTGCTGTCTAATTAACATCAAACCCTCAGCACGAGGCTGCGGGGATTTACAGGTGTCCTGGAATCATTCCCCCCTCCCTCCCGGCAGCAGCCGCTCTCCTGCAGCACGGAGGGGACCTCAGGCTGCTGACGGCACATTTTGGGCTGTGCGCTCGGCCCGCAGCAGAGCAGCTCTTTCCACACAAGGAATCCAATGGCTGAAACAAGAGGCTGTTCCAACAGCTATTTCAGGCCACAGGAAACATGTTCATTTTGTTAGAAATTCAGATCTCCTGACTGTGTCATTGTAAAATGATGAGGCAGGCTAGTGGGAAGGTACTTAAAGCTCTGCTCTAAATGTATGCCAGTTTGGGCCCTTGATTCTTCTATAAAAACCACTGTTTGGAAACATCAATGTAAAATTTGGCTTTCAGCTTTCAAAATGGTTTCAACCTGTAAGCTAAGGAAGAGGCTGACAAAAAGAACAACCAAAGTACTCCATAGATGACAAAACATCAAGAGACAGCTCCAAGAAACATGCATCGCTCTTAAGCTTTGAAATCAGCAACACCAAAGTCCAAGAAAGGTGCCAACAAACATCCACAAGCACAAAAAAGAGATACTGGGCAGAAACAGGCACAAGATAGTTGAGACATTGATGCTGAGACGCTTGGAAATACAAGACAACCAACGACAGGACCCAAGTTCCACTCTCAGAAGCATCAAGGACAACAGAATGCAGTTCCAGGAAGGGATTCAGACAAACCTAAGGCATCTGCTTGTATGCACATTTGTGAGTTGCGTGCATTCTCAACTCCAAATACAATCAGAGTTAGCAGCCCGTTTGAGCTGCCAAATAAAACTTGCTTTAAAGCTAAGTAAGACAATTGTCAAATCTTAAAGTCCTTGGTGGCTCGGAATGTACCCAGAGCAAACCTGCACCACTAAAACCTTCCATCGCTTCCACCACCCGATCTCGTCCAGGTTTGAGATTCTCCACGACATTTCAAGGCCACCTGTGTGGCACAGGGGACAAAAGCCCCATTGAAAAAACACTGTATTTCCCTCTCTCTCTTCTCATACCGGATACACAACGTTTCTTTGAACAGGAGTTTTTAAGCCAAGAACAAGGGAGCGCTGCATCCCGTGCTGAACACCTAAGAAAAGCCTCTCAGTGCCTGTCACCCAGCTCGCCATTCTTACAAAGGAAACCAAGCCTCTGAACAGCAGGCAATATCCCACCAGTCTGCCATCTCAGCAGGGCAGACTGAACAAAAGGGAGGCAGAGAGCAGCTCGGATCAGGGCTTACTTCATTCTCACAGGCTTTCTCACCGGGACTGGAGACAACAGAAAGAGGCAGGTGATCCCAACACCAGGGCTCTGCACACAGGCACGTGCTTGCAGTACCCTGCTGCATCCCGGAGGTGCCCTTGGATTGCTTCCTCCAGATCCAATTACTGCAATGCTCTTTACTTGGAGAGGGCTGGGAGGCTCCATTTACTGCAAAAGGCACCAGATGGTTGCACCGTGCTCCTCGTCTGGCTTGCACTGGGCAAGGAGGAATGCTGGGCTTGATCTATACAGCCCTCTATGGTTTCAATTATAAGTTTTTCTCCCTACGCTTTGCCCTTGCAATTAAGATCAGTGGGGATTCTTACAACAGGATGTTTTCTATTAATTTAAACAAATAATTCCTTCCTTCAGCTTCTGCCCACAAAACCCACCAGGAGTGGGTTGCATTTCCATGATTTTGATATTCAGAATTAACAGTTTTTCTTTCCTGTCTCCACGCAAAGTTTTACTGGGAGCAGCTTATGGCAATCATTCAGTGGCCACAAATACAAAGTCTGAGTGCCTCCTGTGACCACCAGAAGTAGCGGGTGGGATTGTTTCAGTTGCAATTAAGTGAAGTTATATAAGGGTAAGTACTAATGGCAAAGAATTTAAGTATCCCACAGCCCTATCAGTCTGCAATTTTCTCAGCATAAATATTTTCTCCATTAAATTGTTCACAGAAATCAGTCAAAAAAGGGCCCAGGGTTTACAATTATCTGATCACGTGTTAGAAGATGTGTTGCATTGCAAAAGAACAGCTCCAAAACAGAATGCTGCCTTTGGGCCCTCAGGTACCCATTTCTGCTTGAGCAGGACCCAACCCTGCAGCGTCTCAGGGACATTTACTCAGCTGGGATACTCTGGCTTTGGGATTTGCCCCTTATTCCATCTGTCCATGCTAAAGAAGATAGAGAAGAACATATGAGGGTCTCAGAACATGGTCAAAAACAACGAAGAAGACTTAAGCAAGGCAGCGGCAGAGAGTTTGGAGATTTCATTGCTGTGTGTCCCAGGATTACCATAAGGCCTGCCTCAACGGGGTAGCTTAGATGTGTACATTCTGAGCTAATTTAATTCCCCAGGTATCCATACCCTGTTATCTGTTGCACTTCAGCCACACAATAGCTGCACAAGGAGGTACGCACTGCAAACAGCTGCATTAAGCAAGAGGAGCAAAATTCAGCACCAACAGATGGAGGTGCACTCGAAGGAACAGAACCTGCCTGTGCCAGCAGTGAATTTGTCCCCAAAGCCTGCTTGCCTCTGCACAAGGAATGCAGTGCATTTCCACTCAACCATCCGCAGTGCTGACTGTTGAAAAGCAGCATACAGCTTCAGAACATTGCTCCAGCAAATTCACAATAAAGAGGAGAGGAGATTTCAGGACAAAGAAGCTGTTCCCCAGGCAGGTAACAGTTCTCATCTCCCAGCTGACCTTGTCCAACTATGCTAGCACTCAGTACCAGCACAGTGGGCAGCGTGGGCAGCCCACGCAACCCGCAAGCAGAGGTGACAGACTAGCAAAGAGAGGAAATAGAGAACGAGGGGCTGCAAGGGAGGAGCATTGTAAAGAAGTACCAAAAATAGTATGCAATTATTTACAAACATTCTAGAGATGTAGGAAACAGATGAGACCAAATGCATGTCCCATTTGTATCACGAGTGTTTTGTGCTGCTTGTTGAGGACAGCCATTCATTTCTAGCAAACCAGATTCTGAAAACCATTTCATAAAATGTACTGATGGATTCTCAATGAAGCGAGACTGGACCCCATTGCCCAGCTCTACCAAAAATAAAATAAGGAAAAAGATGCTTGGAAACAAAGGAGGAAAATAGCACCTGTACCACACTGCCACCCAGCACAGATCAACAGCGGCACCCGGCGGCCACGGAGCAGCACTGCGCCTCGGCTCCGGCACACTGCAGCCCGGGACAGAACCACATTCTGCCCCAAGCACCTCATGAGGAAGACTCTGGGACCAGCTGGTCTGACAGATGCTGAAGAAGTTCTGAAAAAAAATCAAAGCTTTTCTTAAAATACCCTCTGCACACACGAGAAGACGTGGCTCCTCCATAGGGCAGAGCAGGGTATGGTTGGTGCTTTTGGTTGCAACTGTAAGATTCAGTCATTGTGAGAAATATGTTCTGAAAAATACTGACTGAAAACCAAAGTATTTCAAAACTCGAATGCTTCTGCATAAAACGCATCCACATCTCCTCAAACAAACAAAGGCTGCTCGTCCTTATGCCATAAAAGGTGTAACCATGTCCATAAAGCCAGGTTTAAAAGCACAACCAACCACAAAGAGTCACAAAAAGCTGGCGAGGGAGCAATGCAGCAAGAGGAAAGAGCCCAGCTGTTCTTTCTGCCTGGACCTGCATCTTTCAGAAAGCTCAAGATTCTGCCAGAACCGATTCTGTAGAGGAAAGTTACTACACAAGCTGAACTAAAAACGGGAACACATATGAAGACTGCAACCTATTTAAATGAATCCAAATTGCTGGAACTACTGCCCATAGCTCTTGAGAATTTAAATGATTTAATAGAAAGAACTGGGTAACGTAGGGTTTTATCCTAAGAAATGTGTGCTTATCTGATGCCCTGGGATCATCCTTTTCTCTACGAGTTCTACTGTGAGATTTCTGTGCCAAGATAGCAAGTCCCTCACAGATCCCCGACTCCGAAGGCACTGAATGCATGATCTGACCTGTTTGGGTGGGAGGTGGGCAGCATGAACTGGAACTCCACCACGCAGGTGTTGTCCTTCAGCTGGCGGTGCTGGACGCTGTTCAGCTCGTAGGCAATGTACGCCCTGCGAACGTACACCTGGTTAAAGAGAAACCCCATCAGCTGCCTGTGCTAAGGAGGCAGAAGGAGGAAAAAGACAAAGGACGGATCAAGAGAGATCATAAAAATAGGAGAGTTACCTCCAGATGAATATAAAGACCTAATTCAACTAGAAGGACTAAAATATCGTTATTTGAGAAAGGCCGCTCTGGTGGCAAGCAGCCACAAGTTATAAGGTGGGCCGACCACATGCTCTGACAGCAGCTTCACCTTCCATCCCTTCAACCATGCGAGTCTTCTTCAAGCAGAGAAGATAATTTGCATCTGAAATTCCAACCAACTATGAATGTTAATGCTGTTAAATGCCAGACTCCAACCACGCCAAATCCCACACAACCTACAGCTCCCAACCCTGCAGGGTAACACTGATTAAAAATTAATTTAAAATTATAAGTACTTGTTTTTTTCAGTGGGCAAAAACTTACCTCTAAAGCTGCCATTCTCACCACCTGGTTACTGTGGTAGAAAAAGTTGGGTAGCACATCAAAGATGGATGTCTCTGATAAAATGAGTTTCTAGAAGAGATGACATGAAGGTAAAATAGCACTGCCCTTGTCGCAAACATGATTTGGCAAAAAAAAAAAACAAAAAAAAAAAAAAAAAAACCCTACCCCCTCCAAAAAAAAAAACAAACAATCAACCAACCCTGGTTGGTTACTGACTAGCTCTATTTGCTTGCTTCTCCTGCCATTCCATGAGGACTAGGATGTTTTCATACTACATGGTATCAGCATAGTAATGGAAACATAAAGAGGGGAAGTCAGGAACCAGGCTGATACAACTCAAAGCCACGAGGAACTTGGGACCACACGAGTTTTAAAGCAGCAACCTGAAGCTCAGTGAGAAGGGAGCAGGGAACCAAGAAGAGTTTGGCAGATACCTGCAGGTTCTCAATGCAGAACTGGTGTCCATACATGTCAATGGCAGACAGGAAGATGGACTCCACCTGGTTGTGACGCAGCTCGTAGGACGGCAAATGGGAAGCAATGAGAACCTGGCAAACAGCAAACACAAAGCTGTGGGTGAGGGGAGCTCTGCCGGGCCACAGGCAGCAGGCCGTAACTCCAAGGCAGCAATATTCTGCTCCATCCAAGAAAAGGCTTCTCCTGTGAATTTGGTGGCACCTGGGTGATGCTGCAAACTCCCTCCCCTCCCCAGCCTCATTTGTGTATCCGCTCGGTTTGTATTATTGGCAATTCCCCATGGAGAAAAGGAACGGCTTCAATCAAGTTCCATCAGTGCATGTGATTTAGCACTGCAGAGCTGTTAGTCCTGGGGATTGCCTGACCGGCTGTTAATTGGAAAGCAGATCTGGCAGGCAGCAGCTGTGGGGAGGCCAGCGCTGGAGACCGCCTTGCACAGCTTCTGAGCAGAGCAGGCAGAGCTGCTGGTGCCAAGTATTAAATGCCCAACATGAAGGGTACGGAGATGGGAAGGGGAAGCAGCTTGCAGGGGAAAATGAAGTGAAGGAGCAACATAAAGACATCCACAAGGACTGCAGCACTATCCCCAGCATGCTGCTGAGAGGTTCAATAACTCTGAATGGTTCAAGGACACAAACACAATCCTGAAGGAAACATAAGGTCACTGAGCAGCTTCAAACACCACATTCATTTTCCACAGTCAAGCACTGAAATAAAAGGAGAGATCCCCATAGTGTCAGCTTCCCTGCTGAAGACTTTTAGAATGGAGATTGGGACTGTGGAGTGAGAGGAGTGATCAGACTGTGGGGTCAGCCCTGGTGTGAAGTGATTATGCCCTCACACTCCTCCCTGGCTACACACTCACTGCTAACGAGGAAGCTCCCAATAATATACAGGTGGATGTTCTGACATCCAAATTACTACCTGTACTCTTGGATATGACTAAAGTTTTTCCAATTATTTTCAAATTAAATTAACAAGAGTAATTCAAAAGCTAGAAAAAAGTGTATTTAAAAAAAAAAAAAAGAAAGAAAGAAAGAAAGCAGCAACATATTCATTGCAATAACAATAATTCCTTAGGAACATCTGATTCTCATGTAAATTTCTCTCACTGTTCTCTGCCCCAACCGATTCCCTTTTGTAGGGCAGCTGCTGAACCCAGACAGCACACCCTGGCTGTTTGCTGCCTGTTCCAGGCAGCCTGTGCTTGGCAGGTTCACAGGCTACAAAGCCAGAAGAAACCACGGTGACCATGGATTTTGTCTTCCCTTAACACACAAATCAGTCATTCCTTTTTAGGTCAGATAACACTTTTGGAACGGGGACAGAGGAATGCAGTCCTAACTTAAAATGCAGTGGCTGGGAACCCACTGATGCGATTGGGGGCTGAGCCCAGCTGCAGGAGCGCTCCTCACCTGCCGTGCCCGCAGTGCCACCTTGGCATTGGTTGTCTTGCTGAGCTGGGTCAGCTCCGTCAGAATATTGATCAGCTCGTCTGTCAGGGTGGGGTCACGGCCACAGAGCTGGTCCTGCAAACAGAGAGAGCCGAAAACACTGGAAACGGAGAAAACCATCCTCCTTCCTCCCACCAAGGGGCTTAAACACGACATGTGTACACACACACGTTCTCTGATGCTGGCCATACACCTCCCAGGGACAAAGATCAAAACTAAGGTTTTGGTTTTTAAAGTGATCTATGTGAGCAACTCATGAGGTTGTCATCCAGGGCCAGCAAACGCTGCAGTGACTGTTTCCAAAGAAAGTTCTGTGAATCTCATCACTACAGACCAACGTGTGAAAGCACAGCATATAATTTCACAGCTGCCTTCGTTGTACTTGAGGTCTGAATGCCTGGGTGCTGCTACATTGCAGCTCAAGGCAACAAAATCCCAGCAGGACTCAGGACAGCAGCACAGCATCAAACACGGGTGCTGTGGCCCAGTTAGAGCTAGGATGTGCATACAGCAGTCAGTTAAGTACATAAAATGAATACACAGCTTCAAATCGCACTATATTTCATCAAATACATGAAAGATGGAGTAGTTCCCATCCTGCCTTAAACGCCTGCTAGCTAAAAAGGTGAATGATGGCAGCATAACACCATTACTAAAACCATCCTCAGAGCCTCTTGTTAATAATGGATTCCTAGGGATACATCAATAACAGCAACATAGCATCAAGGTGTTCTGACACGACATCTGCCCTTGGAGGACAGCTTCACCATCACACACAAATGGCCTGGCAACCCAGAGAACACCACAGCCTCCGCCACCATTACCAGATGTGCCAGGGGGCCCTCAGACATGAGGAGTAATGTGAAGCAGAGGGGAGGCGAATGATGGTCTCTCAGTTAACAGAGTGAACTGTAATTCAGCAGAGCAGTTCCTCGCTCTGCCATAGACAGCTCGGTGCTCAGAGGTATGCTGCCCTTCTTCAGCCTCTGACACACACCTGATGTGAGCAGTCCCCATCACATTGCCCACGTGAGGGCCCAGCAGAGCCCAGAGGTACCTCAGCTGTGCCCCTGCCGCGTGCAGCAAGGTCTCCCCAGCATGCTTCAAACTGGGATGCTGGCCTTTAGCTGAGATGAAATATCTGACAGTGCTGAGAAGAAAGAGCACGCACAAAAGACAAAGGAAAGCTCAGGTGGTTTTTCATCTTCTGCTCTTCCTGGCTCCCAGCAAGCTCCTCGCTCTCTCAGACATTCTGCCTACCAACCCGAAGACGCAGCAAGACTTCATCTCTAAGACATGGCTTGCATGGAGGTGAACATCTAGACAAAAAGTTCCAGTCCTATTTTAGCAAGAAATAATCAGGATGACAACAACAAAATAAAGCAGGTAGCTGGCTTTTGCCTGCACTGATTGGCAAAGGCAGCGAGCAAAGCCTCAAACCAGCTCTCTGACAAGGCCTTAACGCCTCCCTGGCACCCCCGTGTAATTACACACTTGAGTGACTGGACTCTGAAGAAAATTGAAGGCCTGAGCTGCGAACAGCTGCCATTTTCTCTCTCCATCACGCCAGCATGATTACTTGAGAAATGAACAGCCCCGGCTCAAAGCTACTCCAGAATTCTCAGAGGAAATATGGCTCCGTGTTCAAATAATGAGATTCTTAAGGCAAGCGTTACTTACAATCACACCACACACCAAAAAGGAAAGGGGAAAAAAGGAAAGCCAGAAAGAAAGAATGCCAGACTCCTTATATCTTACAAATTAGAATTTAAGAAACCCAGCCTCTGACCAGGACAATTATGACCCTTTCTATGCTTTTGAGAGTAATTTTGTGGATGGCTACTTTGGAAATACTTTTCACTGTAACAGACCACGTTTTATTATTTTAAAAAGGAAAAAAGAGAAGGAGGGGATTGGAGGGGGGGTAATGTTGTAATTAGCCTCTTAACAAGCAGTACACCTAACTCCAGTCTGTGCTGGAAATCACGTTGTAGCTAAATCCATCCTGCCCTGAGGAATGTGGGTATTCACTCTGCTTCAAAGCTTTAAAGTGGAGGAAGGATTTTCTGAGGCTTTTTAGGAAACATAAAAAGAGAAGCAGGACTCAATTGCTGGCTTCCTGTTTATTTTTCTTGCAAATGTAATTTAATGGGGGGGTTACCCATTAGAGAGCAGTGGAGGTTGATAAGAACAGAGATTTTCACAAGCCAGTGAGAACACGGATGATGATGGTAGATTCCAGCATAAGGATTTCTGTGTGTTTCTAAGCTAGAATCTGTGTCCAGGAGATTCACCATCCCTTCCCAAGCCCCCTGGACAGCCACACACAGCATCCCAACGGTGAGATACCTTGCCTGGAGTGACCAGCTTTGTGCTGAGATGATGGGTCCCAGCCAGATCCTACCACACAGCCCAGAGTGCAGCTGGTCAGAACACACTGCAGCAGATCTGCCATGAGACACTGAGCCTAGAGCCAGGAAGAAGGTAAGACAGCAACTGCTAAGCCTATGAGATCAAACATGGCTCATCAAGAGAAAGTGAATCCACTCTTGAATGTCAATACAGGCTAATGCCATTCACCAAGAAGAGAACTGGAAGAAATTCCACATTGCTGCTGCTGCTGCTTCAGAAGCTAGAAAGTTAGCATCTTTAAGGATGAGAGGTGTCAATTCAGTACCTTTCAAAGCACTAAACATACAGTTACAAGGAGAAGCAAATTTCTAGAGAATAAATAGACAACTTACAATGAGCATTGTGACAAGCAGGTTCTTCTTGGTGACCTGAGCATGTGAGAAGATGTAGTTCAACACAGCATTCATGTCGCTTTTATTCTCCTCCCGAAGGGCAAAGACACACTTGTCGTAGTGACCTGCGATCAGAAATGCACATTTTTTCAGCCTCCAAACCTCTGACATGGAACACACGAGACTAGATGTGCCTATTTTTTTTTCCCCACATACATTTTTCACATGTTTTGCATGATCTACACAACCAGCTCTGGGATGAAAGCATTCCTCCCAACACATCTGCCCTCAACAGAAAATTTAAAGCATCCCATTCTTATTAAAACAGCCAAAAAAACAAATTCCTCCCCTGTGATTAGTTCAAAAGAACAGAATAAGAACAGAAAAAAGACTTGCACCATCCTCTACCACCAGCAAATTGAAGTGGAAGTGAATCTACAGTAACATTACTGTAGGAATAGGGGCAGGACAAAAAAGTGTAACAGAATCTAACTGAATCTAACTACCTGTGAGAACTAGAGCCTCAACATCAGCCAGTGCATCATTGCCACCTTGTGCATGGACACAGTAATGCAATGCACTTATTTCAATTGTGAGTCAAGCTGAGGGTTTGAGGTTTGCTCCTACGAATGCTGAAAACACCTCTGTGTTATTTCACAGCAGGTATTTTCCTCTACAAAAAAAAAAAAAAAGAAAAAGAAATCTGAGAGACCTTTGAAAGAAAATCCAAGTGGCTCAGCCTCCTGGATTTGTCTTCCTTGAGGAGGGTAAATGGCGAGCTGCTGGAATCAAAGGTGGGTTTTTCAGAAATCAAACACTTGAGAGAGGCTCACCATGCTGAAACTGAGTCTCCACCTTCAGATACTGACGGAGCAAATCCATTACCACCGCCTTCATGTGGCCCCGAATACCACTCCGGTACCTGTGGAAACGAACAGATCAAACCCAGTGCTCAAGCTTGATTTAAGACAAACAGGCTCAGGTCTTTCAAGTAGAAAAGGGAAACTGGGAAAAAAGGAGATGAAAAAGAAGGGAAAGGAAATAATTAGGGATCACCCCTGAAGACAGCTTACCTCTGTACAAGCTGCACAATGCTCTGAGTGTTCATGAAAAAGACCTCACGCTCCGATTTGCGGTTCAAGGTGGCTGCATGGCTATCCAAGATATTGGCAATCTGAAACAGAGTAAGTCTCATGACAGCTCCTGAACACAGGTGAGACATTCTGGCTGACAACTAGTGACAACTTCCAGACAAAGCAGACCAGAGCTTTAGCAGACTCCAGAAAAGGCCAGAGCCTCAAACTACGTAGGAAGATAACGACGATACAAAAATCAAAGCATGACATTGCATAATAAGGAAATCATCTTCCAACATCTCCTTGACCAGGCCTTCTTAGTTGCACTCGTTCCTTTTTAAGGTTATACTGACACTAGAAATGGCAGTGTAGCACACGTACCAGCCAAAAAGCAAGTAAATAAATGCCCACAAGGCCATTCTATGGTTAAACTCTTCCTAATTCTTAAGCTAGCCTCTTTAAAGCTACAGTGAGCAGAGAACACACAGCCTTCAGCACAGGAAAAGGCAGCAAATAAGCTTAAGTGATACAATCAGTATCTTTCATCACAAAGATTCTACGTCCAAAAGCATCCTTAAGTCCATCTGATCTCCAGTTAACTTAAAAGAATTTTCTCTTTTTACACCAACACAAACCAGTTTTGATCCCTTTATACAAGTGTGGTTGATCACCTGTTGGCTGGGAAACTGGCAAAGGACTGATGTGATGTTGCTGGCATATTGGGCCATCTCCTTCTTGATGGACTTCTCCACGTTGGGTGGGATGCGTCCAGAAACACTGGTCATGATGTCCTGAAGCTCCAGCAGGGGCAAAGATGGATCTCTCAGTGTCTTCATTAGTCTCTCAACCCAGCCCTTCACCTACAGACAAGTCAGCATAGAGGCAAACATAAGAAAAAAATAAGCAGCAAGAAGGGAGAAATGGAAAGGTCTCAGTGAGGTCTCTAGGACTCTGCATCACACAGGTAGCACAGGGGCTAACCACAAGAACTGGAGTAGCTGCAGTGCCACCTTTCACCAATAGCTTGCTCAGATTCATTCACCTTCATTCCTCCTTCCTCCAGATTTGCACCACAGCTGGCTATGCAGGTAGCTCATGCTTACAAGGCTGCAGGCACAAGCAGTAAAGCTCAACTCAGCTCCTAGCTTACACTCTTTTTGGGTACCACAGATGGAACTCTCCCATGCCAGCACTAGCAGCACAGTACTGCTACAGTCTTGGTCCTCTGGCAGTGATGTGCCAACTGTCCAGCCATACATTCAATAGAAAGAACATTTGCTCCCTGTCTGAGCTAAGAAGTAACTGGTACCTTGCTGCTGAAGTAGGGCTCTGGCAGGCAGTACCCGTTCATCACGTTGACCAGGTTATCCAGGACATAATGGAAGATGCGATGGAGTTTCTCGCCTCGAAGTGCTGTGCTCTGGATCTGAGGCAAGGTGCCCGTGTGCAGTTCAGCCTGGAAACACAGCAAGTACCACAGTGTCAATAATCCTCCAATTATCCTCAGCCAGAGGCTCAGAGTTAACCTGGAAGAATTCCCCAAGTGGAAAATGCTCATGGGGAGAGAGAGACAGAAGTTATGAGCTGGATCTGCAGCAATTCCAGGTTATGTTCACCCACAAAAAAAGCCTCCAGCCTCTCTCTAAAATACGTTCCAGTTCATTTATATCTCTACAAAAAGTAGAGGAAAAGCCAGCAGTTCGATGCTGACAATTACTTTCCACCCCCTGCATGGCAACTTCTCAGTTTCCTACTAGCTATTGCTAAAGGAACAATAAATTCTTTTCCACTGTCACCAGCTACATCCCAGGCTACGAGGCCTAAAGAAATGCACTTTTGCCTTTAACCTTAAAGAAGATCCAGATTTGCTACAATTGGCAGGGCCTGACACTCTTGGAGTTGGGTTATCTACTCCTGTCCTCCAGAAGAGGGCCAAAAAGTAGTAAAATAAGATGAAAAAAGAAGTGATAAAAAAAGAAGTAAAATAAGCATGCAGACAAATAAAGCAGATGTAAAGATCCAGCCAATCTCCAGTATCACATACAGCCATGGACCCACAATAGCTTTGAGGTAAGAAGAGAACAAGCATGGGACAAAAGCTTTGCCTGAATCAGAGGACCACATGATAGTCTGAGCCCAAATCACCACGAGACAAAGAGTATGGTGATGTTTCCAGTACAGTGCACAAATCTAAAACTGGTTCAGCCCACTGGACCATCTTATAGCACTCTCAGCATTGCTCCCCTATAAAAACACCACAAAAATCTGTGCTTCCTGCAACTTCTCACCTGCTGAACCCTGCTGGGATCATCCAGCTGGAGTTTGGCAATCACACAGCCTGGATCCAACACTGCCCCAGGGCGTTTGACATAATGGATGCAGCCTGATTCTCCTGCTGTTAGTGTCATCACCATTTTCATCACCTGTAGCAAGGAAAACAGGTTACACACTCAGCTTCAATAGTCCACAAATGGTTCTAGTTTTGTGAACTAGCAGCCAATAGCCTACCACAGACAAACTAACCTGCATGAGCACCTTTTGCATTCAGTCTTTCTCAAAGGTCTAAAAGCACATACACTGTGAATGAAATTCCAACTTAAGTAAATGGAACAAATTACCAGGACACAAACCAGTGCAGCAGGAAGCTGCTTGGACCAACGGGTATTTAAGAAGGTCCTACATTCAACACAGGGAACAAAACAGATACAGATCATTGCAGCTGCTGCACTCTCATTGTTTGAAATGCAAGAGCCACTCTGAAAAGCTACAGTAAGATACTGTGCTAGCAGAGGAAATTAGGATTACCTTCCAGGGGTCACAAACCTCAGTCTGCTATTCACAAATAGAGATGCTCCCACAGCTTAGCCACAGAAGCTCTTGCCTTTAGAGCAGAAGCTTTAGGCTTAGGGAAAGGCAATCTAGTTTTACTACTGCTGTAGCATATACCACAACTGGGAAAACAGGAATTGAGTAGGTGGTGCCTCTTTAGCCATGGCTCTGTTGCAGCATAAAAGCATTTACATGAAAGTATCCAGATCTCTGGCTTGATATTCTTCTCCTACACAATCTTCCCAACTAGTTTAATTGCCCCTCTGCCAACACACCCTCCCTTCCTTCATATCTGTTCAGAGCTATGCACTCCTACTCGACCTTTCATGCTTTCCTCACTATGGTGCAGCAATTGTTCTTCACCCTCCTCCTCTCTAAGCATTAAGTAACTTCCAGGGGAGAAGGCAGGAGTGACACTTATTTTCAGCTTAATTTGTCTGATCAATCTGATAAATGATCAGGTGATCAGAGAAGTCTTAACTTGTTCCTTAATACCACCATATGCCTCTTCTGAGTCTCCTTAAGAGCTAAGTAGTGGTTTACAAAAGGAAAGCCTTCTTCACTGTACTTAGAAGACATGGTACACTCTGCTTTGGCACCATGGCAAGACAGTAACTGTGGTCTCACTGCTGAGAAATTTTACTTATCACTTAGTGAAGTCATTAATGCTCAGATTTCGGCTGTTAAAAATTTCTCCCCCACCAAATTATTCCATTTGCTGATTCCTGAATTAGTCCAAATTAGAACACGGATAAAATTTAGAAAGGAAATGCTACGAATTACTTCTCATTCTCATTTTCCAGTTCAAGAACATTCAACTTTTTTTTCTCTCCAGCTTCTGCCTGGACAGCATCAGCAACAGTTGAGACTTTTACCTCTATTTCTGCAAAGCATTGGCCTGCAAACACGTGTCCCCCATCCTCCACCACATACTGGATGAGCTTCCCAGCCGAAGGCGAGCGCAGAATGGAAGGATCATTTTCCTTTTCAAACACACAAGTCTTGTTACCTATAGTGATGCGATACCTGGGGAACAACAGGTAGAACAGAATCACTGAACCATTTAGGTTGCAGAAGACCTTCAGCACCATCAAGTCCAACCATCCACCTCACAAGACAATCCACTGCTAAATCACAGCCCTACACACCACGTCCACGTCCTTTAAGTGCTGCCAGGGAGCAGAATGCTACCGCTCCCCTGGGCAGTCTGTTACAACACCTAACTGCCTCTCCTGTGAATGAATTATTTCTGGGATCCAACCTAAATCTCCCCTAGCACAACTTGAGGCTGTTGACTCAAGCCCTATCATTGTCACCTGAGTAAAAAGACTGGCATCCACCTCACTGCAACTCCTTTCAGGCAGTTGTGGAGATTTCAGTCTGCACCTGAACACGAGTTTACCATCCATGTGCTGTGGTCAGCTTATGGCACCACTGTGTTCTGACAGCAGATTTAAAAAGCACTCTGAAAGGATACCAATGTCACTCCAGTCTCCTTTGGGAAAGTTAATCCAGTGTACAAGCATCCGAGTCAGCAAATATTTTAGATCACAAACCATGAAGCTTTGGGAAATAGGAATCTGAGCTCCTAAACAACCCCCAAATCAGTTCAGCCAACTGGAGGTCAGAGTACTGGGTCTCTTACAGGTGACCACATGCAATCCAAAAGGGCAGGAGATCACGGACTCCCTACTGGTGCACTTACACAGGAAAGGTCTGAATGCACCCCAGACACACGTTTCAGATGAAAGCAACTTCTCCCTTCAAACTCATCAATAATAACACACCTAGGAATCCCTTCCTAGGAAACAGTTCCATTTCCAGCTGCTCATCAGGAAGCATAAGGCGAGAAGTACACCTAATCTGGACTGACACACAGATGTTATACAATAAACTACAAGTTGTTACCTGTCCACTTCTTCTTTCATGTAGGTGGTATAGCTGCTACCATCGTAAGACAGGAGCAGCCCTCCGTCGCTCAGTCGGTGCACATCAACTTCCACACAGGAGCTGTTCATGATGACCACGTAGGAATTGGGAGACTGTCGGGTCACCTGCAGATCCACAAGAACAGGAGGTAGCACATGAGAGAGACACAGCACTGACAGTGCTTTGGTTGCCACACAACATACAGATTTCCAAGTGTTGCAACGGTGGCAAATAAAGAAGTGGAACAGAGATGTTTGTTCTCATCTTGGGGAAAAAAAAACATGAAAAAGAACTTGTATGCTTGCTTTTGCAACCTTTAAACAGAATTCTTAACGCTGATTTGTTTGGGGTTTTTTGTTTGTTTGTTTGTTTTCGCTCACAGCAAAGAAAAAGCAATGCTAAAGAGAAAAATTGCTACAAATTCTACCACGCTCATGAAACCAGAGCCAAACACCCAACACAGTGTATCTAAATATTCAGAAACATCAACTGAAAGTTTCAGACAACCAAAAGGCAGTGGGTCTCACATAAAATTCTGGTCTAATATCCTCAGCACATGCAGAGGGGGCTCTTGATTCTGAAAAATTAACGTGTTCACAGAAATGCACAGAGATATTACAATAAAAAGATGTGACAGGTGATCATCTTGATCATGATTTCCTAACCCCACTAAAGCAGAGCACATACATTTTACACAGATTTAATTCCAACAATTACAAAGATTGAGCCAGAGCAGCACACAGACATTTCCAGCTAGCAGTGGCATGAGGATGGTTTCCTATGCTGTGCAACATACCTTCAACACGTATTTCCGTCCTTCATAGATGAGTTCCACATCTACAGTGTTCAGCAAAGTATGAGCAGGCAGGACTTGGCCCCTTGAAAGAGAAATACAAAGCAAAATTTGCCATCCAGAAACTACCAAATGACTACCAGGGACCCCAGAAGGCTCAAAGAAGCATGCAAGGATTTAAAAAATACTAACAGAGACAGAGCAGGCCAGTTTTCTTAGGCCTGTAGATAAACAGCTTCTTGGGATTAGAGAACAGACAACAAATAACAAGCTCCATGCATTTCTGGATTGTACTGCGTTCAAACAAAATTTCAAGTCAAAAATAATTACTACCTACCAGACAAGCAATTTTACCTTTCTAGAGAGTGCAGGAAGTTTGAGACGCTGTTCCGAAAGCTCACATCAGCCACATGAAGAGCTCCACACACCACCCCCAGCATGGTGTCAGGCCTTTCAGCCTAGAAGGAAAGGGCACAATAATACAGTTACACCTTCCTTAGCACCGCTCCGTTCCACACATCCACTTGTAGAACCAATGGTCTCAACTCTACTTTTGGCTCAAGGCCAATCTTCCACTAAAATTAAGCTGTTGTAGCACATATCCAAATACTACATAAAAGCAATCACCTCTATAAAGAAAACCACTGATCTTTGTTCTTTCTGAATCAAATCCTGAGACTCAATCTATTTGAGCCTTTCCATCAGCATCAATTCCAAGCAGTATAGTAAAATACTATAAAAATTCTCATGTACACTAAGATGCCATTATGGCCAACTCTAAGACCACTTTTCCCTGACAAGATGGTGACCTGGAATTTTGGTACAAATAAGAATCAAGCCCAGTGAAAAACTTTATTTGCAACGTGTTAAGTGGAAATTAAGTACTGCTAAATACTCATCTTCTCGTAAACAGAACATACCAAGCTTTCCAATCTCTCCTTTTCTCTGTCTCCACCCCACCCTTCCCTCCTCCTCTCCCTCTCTCCAAACTAATCCTGTAAAGCACACAGCTGCACCTGCACTTTCTCAGCAATCAGCCGATCCAACCAGCCGGTGTCAATGCGGTTCTGCTGGAAGCTTTCTGTTTCCAACAGTTTTATCAAGTATTCAACAGTGGTTCGGAAATCCCCTCGGATGGACAACTCCTTCAAGGCCACCACCATGTTTCTGAAGGAGAAGAGAAAACCTGTTACCTATCCCACACGAACAGTGCAACCCAGTAACTCTGAACAGCTCCCCGTGAGTTGCCTGGAAAAAAACAGGCTGAGGGTAACAGCAGAAGAACACGTGCACTCGAGCAAGACCCCGTATGGTATGCTTGGGAATGAAACAACATTGATCTTCTTCAGTCTGCTGCCAGTGTGAACCACAGAAACTCAGCCAGCACCGGCTCTGAGAACAGGAGTTCCATTGTTATCAACATCTGAGCACCTACTGCATGTGAAAAGTACACAGAACATAACAGACACTGTCACCATCCCACCCAGAATGGAACAGAGGAAACACTCTGGATGAACAACAGCACGGATGGCAGGTCAGACACTCCTGTCTTACGATAAGCTTTTTATGTCCCACATCACATAAGAACACTCAGTTATTTATAGGGCATTGGCATAGCCAAGTTACCAATGCTCTTCCTGTTAAAAGCCTTCCACCTGAATGCTTTCAAAGAAGGACTTCAACACAATGGTATCTTACCCCAGCAGCAGGCACAGAAGGCAGAATGAAACAGAAGGGAAATAAACTAAAGAGCAGTAATCAAAAAGTGAGAAATGTAGGTGCAATGCAGTGGAAGAGCAAAGCAAGACAGGATCGGGAGCCTGACCACAATGTGAAAAGTGAGAAGGAAACTTCTCCCAAAAACACCAGAACTAAAGAGTCTGGTTTCATCCATGGCACTCTGCAATAAAGAGGAACACAATGAACAATTTCCAAGGCTTTTTTGATTATACTACTTACGAGATGGCTTCTTCACGATTCTCTCCCCAAGAGAAGCAGTGACCAAACTGAGAATCAGCAAATTCATGAAGCCCTCCTGCAGCAGCAACACTGAAATAGCCCCAGACATTCTTATTGCTGCGGAAATTCAGTTCCTGGACTGTACCAGAACTGGGCTTAAATCCCTGTAAAAACAGACAGACATTGCTATACACCCTAAAGAAAAAGTAAATAAAGCAGAATTAGGGAAATAATTAGAACTGTAAAGAGCACCATTTTGCTCTGCAACACGACGCATACACAGCTAAGCTGAGCCTGCTCACTGCCAAAGCAACAGCAAAGGTCCATAGAACACAGAAGCACAGGAACTGCTGAGGTTCAGAAACTACAGGGAACTGAAGACCTTAGCTTTTGTGAGGTCAGTAGCACCTTGGCAGCTAATAATGACAGTGTGCCTGGGGGACAACCAAGTCACAATAAAGAGGATTTATAATCCTAAGGCACAGATAAAATCTGTTATACTCTGGGAAGTTGAGGAGATGAAGGTGAAGATACTGTACAGTGCACCTGTGTCAGTCCACGTTCTTCTAGCGCCTAGCCACAGTGTACAGAAGCATCAGCTAAGTAAGATAAGGGAAGAATCTTTTAAAGGTGCCAAACCTTCCTGGAACAGCAGCAGAGATGGAACTCGCTGAGGTTATCATAGCACGATAAGGAACTGCAGGATTTAAAACACTCACCTCATCGGGATTCTCACTGGTGATACGTGCAGCAATTACATGGCCACGTGGACAGGGGACGTGGGCTGAATTCTCAAAATCAATAGATCCATCTCCCCACGGGGAAACGCCGTACATCACTCGGATATCCTTGATCCGGTGGAGTGGAATCCCCATGGCAATCTGAGGAGGAAGAACAGCATTGGCCACCAATCAGCAAGTTGCCATCTTCACAGAGCACCTCTTGTCCTTGTGGAATTAACCCCACCAGGTTCTGCAGAAGCTAATGCTGCAGTTCTCATACAGCAAACACATATTCCTATTTTCCTAAGTAAGCCCTCTCCACTGACAGGCCTTGTTACATTTGTATTTCTCAAGACAGCTGAACTCAGTGTAACATCCACCTTATGACTTCCAACAAATATTTTCCGTTGACTAAAAGACTTCAAAGAAGGTTGGTCACTGCTAGGTCAGCCAAGGATGGGCCTGAATTAAGCCTGATAAAAATACACTGAGGTGCCAGATGACCCCTAACCAGCTGTATGGAACCTTTGAGGATTTCTGTAACTATAAAATGCAGACAGTGACCTACAGAACTGGCTGCTGACTGGAGCCTTATGGACCCAATTCCCAGCTGTTCTGGTCAACAAGAAAAAAAACCTACTGGTTCACACAAGCCATAAATGTCACTCACTGTGATGATTTCCCCTTGAAAGAGTAATAAATCAAGACAAATTCTTGGTTGCTTTGCCACATCTACTCCAGTGCCTAATAATTAGGCACAAATCCTATTTTGTAGAAAGACTTGAAGAGCAGGGACCTCAGCCAAGAAGAGGAAGCATCTGCTATTAGTGAGGGACTTGGAGAGGTGGAAACAATTTCCGTGGAAGTCAGGAACTGCTAATCAAAATTAAAAAGACCAAAGTCACTTTCCTGAACTTCAAACAACTGCTGAACTTGCTGAAAGATGAAAAAACCAATTGTCTGCTCTTTTTTCACTCCTTTTGTCATTGGGAACTCTGGGAATACTGTTATCTCTTGGAGGCAGTGGACTGGGCAACGCACTGCTCCAAACTGGCACAGCATTCGATTGCTCTGCTAGCCTCAGAAGCCAATTCATTTGACAAAATAATTTCAGGGCCTGCTGAACTACTCATGTCTAAAGCCTCTTAAGACAGAGTTTTCACACACAACCTTACTTAAACCAGTTTTCTTACCTTTATATTTTATTATTCTGTTGCTTCACGTATTTTTTTTTTTTTTGTAACTAATGGTTTCTCTAAGAATTTCAGGAGGAACAACTAGAAAATTACTTTTCTTTGCTTTCCAAATCAGAACAGAAGAGGAAGAATATTTTGGAACACAGAAGCTTTGCTCCTGAAGCCACAGAAGATAAATCCTAAACTGGGGAAGTAACGAAGTTGCTCCATTAATTAGATGACTTGGGTTGAGAAAGAGAAGTGGAGGAGTCAAATATCCCCATCTGCGTGAGAGGACACAGGCCATATGTGGTAGTGCTGATAGCTGCCTTACACTCTTTCCTCTCTAAGTATTAAGATCCAGTCATCTGCTGAACATTGGTATGGGATCCAGTTTTAACACAGAAACCTGGCAGTGACTCAGCAAGAGTCCGGCCCCTGAATTTCACTCGGGCTTCAGCAGAACAGGTTTTTCACGCTCAGCTTTCTTCACCACACCACAATTTGAGCACTTCTGAAATCCTCCAGAGGTGCAGGAATTGGGTCCTGACTCACCTGGAGCTGTGCTGCAGGAAGATTCACATCAGCTACCATCTCGGTGCAGGGATGCTCCACTTGCAGACGGGGATTCAACTCCAGAAAGTAGAAGCTGCCATCCTGGCTGTAGAGGTATTCCACAGTGCCTGCACTCACATACCCCACCATTTTTGCAAGCTTCACTGCACACTAGGATGCAGGAAAGAAGAGTATTTGTTTTCCATGCCCCACATTCAATCTTCTAGGCCCTGTTCACCCACCCTACCCACTTCAGAGGTTTTTTGGTGGCATTCTAAAACATCCAACATCTTCTAACGTGCCCAAAAGCTGCTCAAAGCAAAGCACACGGCCCCAGGGTTTTGGTTCCCAGGTTATTTTGTTTACACTGTTCACAGAAGGCAGAGTTGAAGTATTTTTAACAGCCAGCATTAGAAAATCCATATAACTCCTGCTGCTCACTTTTAATGTGTCATTACACATTTAAAACACATCTCTCTCATTTTTGAGGTGCAGACATTCTCAGTGGAGCTCAGCAACGATGGACTCAGTTTTGGAAATGTCAGCAGTTGCACACAAAGCAGTTTACAACACATTACCTTACGCTGCTCTCTTAACAGACTGAACAATGCAAAACTATTGCCAATGACAAATAAAAACATCCTGGCTCTTCCTGGAGTCTCACATGAAAAAGAGAACTTGCAGAGCCACTCTCACCTGTTCCATGTGCTCAAAAACCACTGAAGTTGCAATGGAAGCAGGTGCTTCCTCAATAATCTTCTGGTGCCTGCGCTGCACGGAGCAATCCCGACCAAAAAGAGAGATGGCATTGCCATACTGGTCTGCCAGGATCTGCACCTCCAAGTGGCGGGACTGTTTGGCCAGCCTCATTACAAAGATCGGAGAGCCTGGGACTTCAGCCTGAACCTACAGCAGAGACACTTTGTAAGTGGACAAATCAGTTTTTGTAAACAACCTCCTTAATCCCCACCATCCCCAGTTCATTTCTTGAGTAACAAATGTCCTGAATATTTACTCAGGTCACTTATGACTAAAAACAACCCGTGTTCACTTACATTTAATTACAGCGAGGTTAAAACCACCTCAGCTTTCCTAAATAATCCATAAACTAAACAAGGCTCACAATAGTGGCTTCTTCATTTCCTCAACATCTCCCATTTAGTGCTCTCAGAATCACCCAACCTGAGCATCTAGAACAAGACAGCATAAATCAATGGAAAAGTTACCTGTCTAAATAGGTTGGGGAAGTCATCTGCATTATTAACTTTCCTAATTCCTTTCCCTCCTCCTCCTTCAGAGGCCTTGATCATGACAGGGTAGCCAACTTCCTCAGCAGCCTGATCAAGATGGGAAAAACATGGGTAAGTATAAGAAGCTAGCAGAAACAAGTTGAGAAGACCTTTATTTATGAATTATTCATGCCCAAGTCCCCACATTTTTTGACTCTGTTTAGCAAACTAGACGTGAACGAGACACAAATCACATATGCTATTTCAGTAGTTGGAAAAACAAGGGAACAGTTGCTGCTACTACAGCGCTCTTGTTTCTTTCTCCTAATCCCACTAAGTCTGCAGGCTGAGCCCAAAGACAGTTTGTGAAAGACTGCTTTCAAATTTCCAAGACTCAGTCCGGTCCTAATCTATTCTCCCATTAGAAATAAATTAATCCTCCAGGCAATCTCCAGGTATGCATGCAGCAGGCTCCAACCAGCCCTGAACTACCAGCCACCCACCCGCAGGCCGTCGTCTGCATCTTTCACATAGCCTTTTTCATACAGCTCCTGAGGAACGTTCAGGATACGCTTCTGAAGATCGTTCTCCTGCCAATCCACTCGAAGACCTGAAACATAAACAGGGCCTTCTAGCCTGTTCTGCTGCAAGGCTCAGTGAGAACTCACACATCAGACACTGGTGAAATAAAGGGCTGTAACAGATCCTTGAGGAACCAGTCTGGAAGCACATACAAAAGAGAGGATGCTGAACACAAGCAGATTATTACTGTTGTCTGGGGAGCAAAAATTTTTAATTGGAAAACTAACAACAATTATGCCCTCCATTTACCCTGTGTAATTCTGAGAAACAGGCAGTTATTTACCATCCTACAGAGCTTTCACAGAAACAGAGTATTGGCTGCGTGCTCCAGAATTACTGGACAGATGCTAGAGAAGTAACGGCTGCAGAAATACCAGATGCCACAGCTGCACTGTCAGACTGACAGCAAGGTAAGGAACATGTCCTTTTTGCCTGACATATCCACAAGCCTTGGATAATACAAGTTTGAATCCATTAGCAGATGGAACACATGCAACTGACCTTTTTATGCACAGATACTTATTAAAGATTAGACACGTTGAAGAAAAGCGGATTAAAATGGTCTTCATACGCTGGGGAATTTCCTTCTTACCGCTGCCACTCCAAGGAAGAGTTGGGATGCCAGCAGTCTGAGCCACTATTGACGATGCAATTTTATCTCCTAAAGCCCACATTGCTTGGCTTGGAGGACCTGCAAGGAGCAAAAGCAACGCATGGGAGAGTCGCAAGTGGTATCAAACTCCAGGGAAATGCCTACAGGCTCGATTGGGATCCCATGTACATGGAATAAATAAAAGCTCTCTGCAAGCCTGACGCAGGCCACAACCCAACTGGTATAAATCAATATTTCCAAATCAAACCCAAAAGCATTAACAGTGTCAGCCAGGAATTTAAAAGCAGACTGGAGCACCTTTGACCAAGAAAGAAGAAAAGGCAATTGTAACTACAGTCAGATCACAACAGCTTGTTACAGAAGCCTTGGAACACTCAGCTTGCAGGCACCGCTATCTGTCCACGTGTTTCTCTTCAAGCTGCGCCAGCTCTCAGAGATGGCAGGTGCTGGTGATTGGTATTAGGTGTGCACATCACATGCTATTGGAATAGTAATTCAGCGCCCTGATTTTCCTAGAAACATGGCTAACGTGGGACTGCAGCACATGATTGGCAAGAGATTTAAGCTGGAATTAAAACGCAGATTTAAAATTCACGCCTTTTCAAAGGTTCAGAGTATTTCCACAGCTGTGGCTCAAGTTATTACAGATCTGCTGGAAGTCAGAACACAACAAAACTGCCCCAAAGACAAAAGTTATGTTCACACCATGACTTTTACCACAAGTCCATCTTTAGTTTTAAACACAGACCATGCCCAAAGCCTTACCCTACATTCAGATATGGAAATGACACTTAGTGCATCAAACACCTCCAGGTCTCAATCAACTACACTGCTAACAGACCACAAACTTCATGTGCTGTCTACAGAAAACTCAATAAAATTTAACTATGAACATTCTCTTTAAACTGACAGCAGAAATATCCACTGCTTTAACACTGTGTTCTTTGATTTTTTTATCTCAAAATACTCAAAGGCATTTTGGAGAGCTTGCCACTTCTCCCATACAACAATTACTTCCCAGCACATGTCCAAACCTTACCCACTGCCATCTGCAAATAGCTGTACCATCATTTAGAGGAAACAGCAGGAAACATTATCATAAAAGCCCAGCATGTCTAAAAATAGATAATTTCTGAAGTTAACTTTGCTCACCTCTATTTTTAATATGAGATAAAGAAAGGCTTACAGCTCTTATTACAGTCCTCATGGAAAAGAATCTGTCCCTCTCTCATCTTCCAGACCCAGGGTCTTACTGAGCTAAGCCCTCTATCATAACCCAGGGTCTATTCCAATCCAGTTTCATTAGCCTCAATTACTGGAAACAGATTACACTGCTAGACAGCATATTCTGTTGCTCTGAGTACTGTAACGAACAGATCATCCATCTTACACTTGCAAACCGTACCTCGTGGCTCTCTTTCAGGTTCAGGATTTTCTCTCATTAAACCCACCCATCTAAAAACAAGGACTAGACCTCATCAGACATCTGGTCAGAAGTACATCTGCTCACCCATGAAAGCAATCCCATTTTTGTGGAGAAGTTCTGGTAGTTTTGGGTTCTCAGAAGCATGGCCCCAGCCAGCCCATACAGCCTGCAGAAGAACACAACATAATTCACTCTTAGTTATAACAAAACAGGCACATGAGCAAAAACACAAAGCATGCAGATGCTTCCAAATCTTTCTTTTCTCCACTGAACAGAAAACAGCCTCATAATATCCACAAGCCAGAGGATGTTATGAAGTATGCTCAGGCTTACTTTAAAGGGCCAGAGCATTGCATCTGGCAGACAAGACCAAGGCTGCTGAAGGAAGCTAAGCGTAGGGAAGTGAAAGGGTGAAGGGAACCTTCTGCCTCCTGCAGATATTCACACTGGGAAACTCACTGCATTCTAACATTCACTGTCCCTACTGCTAGTATAGGTTTGTTGGTTCCATTTCTTTAACCTGCCTTTTCTCCCACATACAACTCGTTACTTGAGGAGAGGGGATTCCCTAGTGCTACCTCATGATTTGAAGACTGGCATTTCTCACCTGCACTGGAATGCGCTTAGCAATGTCAAGGATGAGCTCCACATTTGCATAGTTGTTGTTGTTTGGTCCTCCTGGAACTGGCACGTAGTGATCTGCCATTTTAATGTACTCTGCAAATGCAACAAAGGTCACAGGTAGATCACAGATCTGTAAATGGTACTTAGGTCTAAAACTTCCCAAACCTACGGCATAACCAAATCTGAACATCCGTATCCACACTGCTTTCTCATCAATCCCAGAAGTTAATTACAACTATCCAGTGGTATTTCCTACACAATAAAATACCCACTGGCAAAACTAAACTAAATGTCTCTAAAGCACTCAATATAATTCATTCCAAAATTACCCAAAGCCCTCAATCCGCTCCTGGTCAGAGCGGCGCACGGTGCAGCGATGTCCTCTCAGCCTCCTGCATCCCCCTGGGCACAGAGGTCTGTGCACCTTCACTCACCTGCGTTTGCTTTCAGGTCCTCAGGAGTCACCATGACAACAAACCTGATGGCCCGCTCGTTTCGGAACATCTCGTAGGACCAGCGCCGGATGGACCGCATGCATTTCACCGCTGCAATGCCGTTGTTGGCTATCAGGACCTGCATATAAGAGATGCAGGGATGAGACAAAAGTCTAAACAGCACAACATGCTGAGCAATAATGAAAATAGACATTTTCTCCACAGGTTTTTCAACCCCTTTTTTGCTGTTCCGTTTTCTCAGTTGGCTTTCAACTCAATAAGGAATCAGCTCTTGCTTGCCCATGGAGATATTAATGTCTTATGCTCTGTTGGGATTAAAGAACAGAAGGGCACTTCAGAACTGGCATAATGAGTTGCTAAAACTTCTGTTACCTGAATGGATGAGACCTCACTGTTATGTTTTTATGTATTTTGAAATAAAATTCTCAGTACTTTGTCCAGTCTGCATTTGTTATACCTGTCTGTAAGTCCTCCTCTATCAGCAGAGGCTCATTCAGATTTTTTTTTCTGTCACATTAAACTAAAACAATTTATCACATTTAAAGTTAAAACAGAATGACTACAGGCAGAAATACAAGTTGTAAGTTCAGGAATCTCAGTATTTTCAACATGCAGTATTGAATAAAGAGAAGTCATAGCTCGAGAGAAGGGAACAAGAATGCAATATGTCAAAGCCCAGAAGGCCAGCAATTTACCTTCTCAATAACTCTGTTCCCTCCGAAACGAGTAACAAATTCTGCAGGAGAAGCCACAGTGAAATCCCGCTGCACGTCAACTTTCTTCCTGTCCCGGCCTTGCTTTACCAGGTGCAAACCAGACATGCTGGGCCTGAGGGAATTTGAGGGGGTCAGAAAAAAACCAACACTGCAGTGCAGATGAACACAAATAGAGCAGAGTATGATGGGAATTTCTACCTGTCCCCTTGACCACATTCCCCATGACAGGCAGAACATTCCCCGCTTCCAGTTTGCAGCTCTTACAAGCATGATCTCGTTTTGCAATTAACTGCAGTTGTATCTCAGCACATTTCAGGCCATCCGGGTAAATTCGAGTCATGCCAACACACGAGCAGGTGAAAATGCGCTCACTGCACATCACTGCCCGTCACAGAACAACTGTGTTAAACCACACTCCATGCTGCTCCTCAGTCTTCCAAGAGAGCTGACTAATGATAAAGTTTCCTAGCTTTGGTATAACAGTGTACAAAGTCAGATTCCATGAGGAAATCCTATTAGAGAACCACAGCAACTACACTTCAGGTGTAAAGGCTCCGCCATCCCTGTGCCTGGTTACTCCAACCATTTCCCAAAGATGTGCCCAGCAGCAAGGCCAGGTCCTGGGGGCCACGTGTTCAGTTGGAGTTGGCTCAGGATCCTCTGCCTTCATCAGCTGAGGATGAGAAACTCCATGGGGAGATGGGAAGAGCTGGGCAGAAAGTGACTGACCTGCTGGGGAGGGCATGAAGGGCAAACAGCAGCGACAGGCCTGGCTGCACACTGCTGCTCAGCCCTGACTCTGTCAGGATGTTCAGAATAAAAAAAGCACAACGATGGCACTTCACAGTTACTTTGGAGCTGAATTTCAGCTCATCAATCTTTATCTCACACGTGGGATATTCCCACGGCCAACACTCAAGGCGGTAGAGAGCTCCAAGTCACAGGCTTGTAGAGAAAGCAAATCTGGAGCTTAACTGGGAAGTGAAAACCTGTTCTAAGCACAGCAACAGAGACATTGGAGCAACCCCTGAAGCCAAAGATGGAGAAATGAAGGGTAACAGAGGGGAGAGCAACAGCGTGATGTCAACACGTGCTAAGAAAGAAAGAAGGTAAACAAGCCTGTCTCCCAGTGATATGCTGGGAACTACAAGTGTCTGCACCAGGTCAGATCAAAGTATACCCAGTTCAGCAACCTGCCTCAGAGGCAACAGCTGATATCCAGAGAAGGGCAGGAGATCATGCTGAGCGTACACAGGTACTTCCCAGGAACACTTTCCCTTCTTCCAGCAAGCTGCAATCCCGATAAGTGGTGTCACTGTACCTAATGGGGCTGCTGTCAGCAAGAGTTCATGGACTGCACTGCAAAAATCACAGCCTGCAAACTTGAGGATGGGGGACAACAGGCAAGAAAGAGAGCAGAAGTGTAGGCAAGATACAACTTCTCCTAAATTTGTCTTTAAAGAACATCAGAATCTACAGCTTGGCAAGGAAGGAGTACAGCCCAAGAAATCAGTGAGACCGGTTTGCTCACTGAAGGCTCGTTGCATGCGGTCTCAACCAAAGAGAGACCAAAATTTTGGGGTCAGAAGCTGTGAACACGGATGAATGTGGACCATGCACCAACTCACCAAGTGCAAATTACCACACAAATGAAGATTCTGCTGCAGTGAAAATGACAAGATAACCAGATTTTCCATCATTCCGAATCAATTGCAAACACTTGTTTATAAACAAGTATAGTTCATTTTACTCTGTGATGGGAAGTATACCAAGAGCATCAAGTTTTATTCACTAGCAATCACAGGCTGCCCATCATAGCCAAAGCAGGAAAGATCTTCTTTTAGCAACATAAAGTGCGGGAGAAGCTGGGCAGCCATGAAGGAAGAACACTGAGCCCTAACAAGACAGAACAAAAGGCAAATGGGTAACAGCCATCTCTGCTGTTCTCCAGGTCACACATGCAGTGCTTTCTCAGGTAGGAGCTTCCAAAAAGCTCATCAGTCCTTCAGTTTGTAGAGGTTAACGGTTGTACAGAATGTCACACTTTATAAACAGATTCTGCACCTAAAATGCAGTCCAGCACCTTTCTTACAGACTGCACACACAAATGCCTCACGGTAATTCAGGATGGCTTCAGAGGGATAAAACAGACAGGGGAAAATATCAGTTTGAATTTCTAGCACAGGGTGCCCAGCTGCCTCAAGCCCAAGACGGGTGTTGCTCTGAGGAGACAATCATAGCTGAAACTCTTACCTCTGCAGCATGTGATAGATCATTTCCTGACTCTGATCTGCAGGCTCCTCCATGCTGTCTGTGAAGGAATTAACAGATTGCAAGTGCTGCTATTTTGGTTTTTCCAATACTGCAGCTCAAAACCCAGCAGCGCAGAGCAGCGCAGAGCCTCCCGTGCTCATATGGTTCTCCTTGAGGCAGCGGCACTTCCCGGATTGCTTCAGTCTTTTAACCTTTGTCCCCTGCCTTCTACCAGCCCTCTGTCACTCTTTCTTCCTGTGACGCAGCACACACAGCGAGTGAAGCAGCCTCCCTGCAGCGCAGGGGGAAAGCAGCTGATCAGAGACAGAGGAACCCCCAGTTACGTAAGGAGCTTTGCACAGCTCTGTGCTGTGTGCCGGAGCCCCACCAGACGAGGATCCTGCAGGGAAGCGGCTGCACAGGCCAGGAGGCAGCTGTCACAGGCCGGCTGCAGTGCCCATCAGCTAGAGAATTCATGCAGCAAGCAGGATTTTGTATCAGGTGTGCACAGAGGGTGGGGAGGTGATAAGGAAAGCACCTCCACGCAGGCAGGCAAAGCCCAGCGGCGATCCGGGCAGCAGAGCACACAGACGCCAGCCTGAAGCTGGGACAGGTCAGCCAGGATTTCAGCAGCTCAGTTTCTCCACCCATTAAAGAGAGACGAGCTCCAAACGCTACAGGAATAAACGCCCCCAAAACAAAGGTGCTGCGGTCCTGCGGGGCCTGTAACAGCCCAGCAGAGAGGATGCATGTTTGCTCTGCACCAAGCAGGAACAAACTGCAGGTTTGGACTGGAACTCGACACAGCAACTGGGTTACACTTTGAAATTTCGTGACATTGGGGTCTGCCTGAGCGTAGGGCCATCCACACCCAGGCAGCACAGCCCTTATTTGAGGCACACACTTTCCAAGAGTCTGAGCAAAAGCCATGCAATTATCCAGGAAAGAATCACTCAATAATAATAACAATAATAATAATTTAAAGGAAAAAAAAAAAAAAAAAAAAAAAAGCAAATACCCAGAAAAAATAGAGACATTATGAAGACAGGCAATGCTGAGCCCTGAGCAGCAAGGCGAGGTCACTTCGGGAAAAAGGGACCTAAGAATAGCCAGGCAGTGTGAGCAACGACCGACAGCAAGCGCCACGTGTCTGATAAAGCACAGGCAGACAATTCCTGCATGCATTGTCAGCAGGAGGGCAAAGCAGCACAGTGACATGCTGTGGTGGTGGTGGTGAAAAACGTCACGGGGAAATAAATCCAAGCCAGGCAGCAGACAGGTGATAGTGAGGGAAAAGTGAACAACCAAACAAAAACCCCAAAGCCAGGCAGGTCAAGGATTTCAGCTCCTGACAAACGACGTGCAGCACAAAAGCCACACAACCCTCTCCCACGTGGATGGCTGCAGAAGAGAAGTCCCAGCCCTGCAGGTCAGAGGGGACTTGCATCAGCATCATGCCATTGTATAACACTGGTTGTGCTGGAATAAGCCAAGGTGTCAGATGGAAGACACGATAAGATGGCCCTGCTCTCTGCATGGGGAACAGCCTGGGGCACAGTCCCTAAAGAAAGATGTAAAGCATCCGGAGAAGAGCAGATGAAAATGACTGCGGGTCTGATGAACACAGTCCAGAAAGTGAAGGGGCTGCCAGCATTGGATGGGCCTGGTGAGGATGGCCAGTGACAGTCTTTAAATGCAGGAAAAGAGGACAAGGTTCCTGAGAACGAGAAGTAATGAACTTAAATTATAACATGTTAGCAAAGCTTTCAAACAGTACTGCAAATGCCAGCGGTGGCAGAAGGACTGCACAGGCTGCTGCTGGGAACAAGGTTTCGCACCGGGTTCACGCAGTCCCTGATCAGGACCAGCTCAGCATCCAGATGACCAGACCTTGGGGCAAACACACAGCCCAGATGACTCCTGGGATCTCTTCCAGTGTGACACTTTATTAATTCTCAGATAGAAAGCAGAGGTTGTGTTTGAGTGCATTACACACCTGCCTAGTTACTGAAAGCCTCTCTCAAGTGCCAGCTTACTCCCTCTTTGAAGAAACGTTCAGACCACTCAAGAGTGGCAGAAATTCCTCATTTAATTCATTGTAAGACAGAAGCATGTAAGAAGAAGCCCCCTGTCTCGAGGTACCTTCCAGCACCAAGTCCATCCCAACGGCCCCTCGGTTCAGCACAGACCCCACTCCTCCTGTATGCACAACCCCATCTGGACACCAACTTCCCTGAGCTGTGCAAGCTCCTGCTCCCCCAGCCCTGCTGGAGGCTCCCATCAACCCACCGGATCCCAGAAGGCCATCACAAGGGCAGAGACTTAAGAAATATCAGACTCAGCTTGATAAAATCTGCATTGCTTTCTCTCCTAAAGCCCACCACGTATTCAGAGACTTCATTGGACACATATTGCGTACAGAAAATGGTACATTCCACCTCTTTCTAAATAAAGTTCTTGCACGATATTGAATTTCCTCCGTTTTCGATCCTGTCTTTAAGATTTATTCAATGTAATTGGAATTCATTTTTCAGTTTTGGTGAAATCTCTTTCCCAAATATTTGCCCACGCTCCAAAAAAGCCTACTCACAGCTCCCAACCCTAACAGCTTCCAACCACTGCAGCTGCAAGGAAACAAATCCCACAGCTCCATGCAGCCTCATGCTGGAGAACAGCTTCAGCTGGGTTAAAAGCACTCATTGTGCTTCTGCTTCAGCATCAATGGAGACGATCGGCCGCAGCATCCCAACAGAAGCGCGGCACACGAGGACGCGTCACGGTGACACAACACTCACCATCACTCGCACAAAGCCGCTCCCTCACAGCGCTATTCAGAGCCCCGCTGGCAAACGGCGCGTGCAAAGCTCCCCCCTCCCTGGAGCCTCGGCCACAGGCAGACAAAAGGGAAGCCTGGGTGCTTCTCGGCTGTTCTGAGCAAACCCGCGCTGGTTGCACACGTACCTGACGCACATCGCAGCCAGCAGCCTGCACTGATCCCAGCACTGCAGCATGCCCAGCGCTGCCGGTGACGCTGCACTCTGCTCCAGAGGCAGCGATGCACGAGCTGGCGTGTGTGCAAGGCAGCCGTAAGGAGGCTGCAGCACAGCCATACACACACACACACACACACACACACACACACACACACACACGCCCTGAGAAAAGATTATTCTTTTTTTTCCCCCATGTTTGGCCTTACAAGGTGTGGAAGCAGGGCAGCTCTTATCAGTTAGGGGTTTTGTAATGTGGCCATGCCGATGCATGCGTGCATCCGGTCCAGGTGGCAGGACTTTGTGAAGCATCCACAGAACCTGCCCTAGTGCCAGGCCTGCCCCTGCAGCCTGGTCCTCAGAGAGGCAGAGGGAAGGAATGAGCACACACACAAGCCGGCAAGCAATGCAGAGGAGCTCTGCAGCCAGAGCAAAGGGCGGCTATGGCCAGAGGAATGGACGCTGGGAGGCAGCAATCCAGACTTATTCAAAGCCAGTCTTTCCTGCAGCCTTAAAGAGACAGAACCATTAGCTTGAAGGCAGAAATTGCCAGAAGTCAGTGCCTGGATACATTAACCAAAACCAAGAGTCTCATCACAGCGCTGACACTAGGCTGGGCCCAGGAATTTCAGAAAGCAACAAAGGATACAGCACAGGTTACAGTGGCGAGGTAACTTCACATTCAGACTGTTGCAATTTTAAACAGCAATCCAGGCAGGTATGCAGCCTAAAGCAGGAAATTCGGTTCCAAAACTACAGAATCCAAACTAGAACACTGCTAGGACTCCTCTATAAAAAATACAGAGGAAGAGCTGAGTACTGTGGCCACAAGCCCCTTTCCTCTCCTTCAAACTTCTCTTTCAGAATCCATTTCTCCATCACACCCTTCCTGCTGAAACTCTGGTACCCAATTCCTAGCACCACATTTCAATCAAAATCCATACTCCAGTTCCTAAAACCCCCAAATATCCACACTTTCATATCCCCTAGAAGCATGAAATTCTATGTGTTCCTGCAATAACAGCTTAACACTCTCCAGACGAAGCCTCACCACCGAGACAAATGCAGTAAAAGAGAAGTTATGCAGCTGAGAGCAGATCTGAAGTCCTTTCACAAAGTTTTGGACAGATCTCCTCTGCAGGAAAGATAGAACGCATGTTCTGTACAAACCAGAACTAAGGGGTGGGTGGGAGAGTTTTGTGCAGTTTGTCACTGACAGTTTTTGCCTCACATAGGCAGCACAACAGGGCCCACCTCTGAGTGCAGGCACAGTCCCACCGTACGTCTGGTCTTAAACACAGAGTTACAACAGGGTGTCAAGAGAGCCATGGTATTCTCTACCCTGGGGATTCAGCATCACACAGCGACACTTCAGCCAACAAAGGGATGGAGGTAAGTCCTTTATTTTGGCAGGGCTTCCAACTGATCACGTGCAAAGGAAAATGTTTTAGCAAACACCTTATTGAGGCTGTTCACCAAGAAGTCCAGTTAACACTTGGCACAAAGGCCAGCATCTCTGTGGGTGCACTACCAGAGCTACGAGCTGGGATAACTCTCAAGATGTGGCTTTCAGTTGTTGCAAGTGGATTGCCAGGTGATTTCCTACACCCCTTTCATTGCTTATGAAACCGGTGCCCTGATGGACAAATGCCAGAAGGCACTCAGGATTTATTCTACTTTAAACAAGAATTTGATACTGGATGCTATCTTTAAAACTAGGAATTAAATATAGCATCAGCCAAGAACAATTTATTAAACAAAACAAACTGACTCAACATGTGGCACTCACAGAGAAGTTACTTTATCTCCCACTGACTCCTCAGCAACACTGCTCGCAGCCCTGCACAGCACAAAGCACCACGTCCATGGGACTGCTGCCCTCAGCTGGAGCACCGAACTCAAACACAACACAACTACACCCAGAAACAAAAAGGGAAAACAGTACATCCTGCTTTATCACCTACAGGTGCAAAATGCAACAAAGAGCACATTTTGTTGGCATTAGCTGTATGCAGCCACTTTCTTGAAGGATGCTCATTGTCGTAATTAACTGAGCAAGGAAGACATTTACACAAGCTTTACCACTGATACTCTTTAAATAAAATACAGCTACAAGAAAGGAAAGAAACAGAACATTCATGTGCACAGCTACTCTTCCAGCACACACTTTTGTTAAACACTGGTGTAACAGTCACTGATTACATTATCAGATCATGGCTTTCTCAATCCCATCTCTAGCAGTCAGCTACTTCAATCAAAGGCCTGCACGGATATCTAGTGGTGTGAAGCCTGTATTGTACAGCCTGTCCCAGCAAGACCTGCTTTAGCAACAGCATAAACACTTACCCAGATCAATCAGGTGATGGATGGAGCACAGCCACACACGCTCCGCATGCTCAGATGAAGAAACACGAGCTGGCACCCAGCCTGCCCACAGCTGGGCCAGGCCCTATCGGTCAGGCACCACAACCCGACCCCAGCAGCACTTCCCAGCTCAGACAAAAGGCCTGCGAGGTTTCAGGTACAGAGCAAACGCCAAAGCGCGCAGTGAAGCACCACCTGCCCTGCATGAAGTGACAACGCGACGCTGCTTTTTATTTGAATGCATGTCTTTGCTACAAAACAACAGCTCATGAGAGCTAATGACCAAGGAAGAACACTTCTCTTTAGCAGTGTCATTTCCACAGGGCGCTCCTTCCAGGAGTGAAAATTTGCTTGGGAGATCAAGATAAGTGCTGGGACAGTTGCTGCACAGAAGGCACCAGCACTCAGTGTTACAGGACAGGATAGACACAGATAACCTCCACAAAGCAACAAAATGTCCAGACTTCAGTGATCTGGAGCATGAGAGGGAAGAACAACCTCATAGCTGATAACCAACCCTGCTCTTCCAGGCCGCCGCAAGAAGTAATCTTTTCTCCAGCCACCACAGCAATAGGTGCACTGCCTGCCACGCTCTGTGAAGAGGTAACGGATCACTCAGGTGCTCTCACAACCCTTCTGTATCTGACTCAGTTCTCTAATTTAGAGATAATTGCTCCCTGAGAAGGACTTCTCTGCAGCAGTCACTCACCTCAACTACAGGCTGTTTCTGTGGTTAGCTAACCAAACCTTCCTGTGTGGTACAGCGGGGCTAACCAGAAAATGGAAAGATTTTTGGCAACTCCTCACAAAGACATTCTCCCTCGGATCTGCAGCTTGTTTGAGCAATGCTGCACAGAGCTCCTCACTCAATTTGTCTTTGACGCTCCAGAAAGAATTGCACCTTTGTGATTATCAAAAGAAAGCTGTAAGCAAGAATGCCAGTGTTCCATTGATTCACTGTCACACCGTGACTGCAAGCAAGTGGTTTACCTTGTCTGTGTCTCAGTTTCTCCATCTGCAAACATTATTTGGAAATCTTTTGATGAAAGAGACTACCATCCTGGAAAACTATTTCAATTCACCTAACCTTATCTGAGAAAAACAGCCTAATGCTGTAACTTTTTTTTGTTTGTTTATTTGAATTGGCATTTCCCTCCAATTTAACTGAAAGTCAAGTACCCTCAAAACAGAATGCCAAAGTAAGCACGTTACATCAGAGGTGCTCAAGGTTGCACATCTATTGCATTATAGCTCTCTCGTGCCAGGCAGTGTCCTCGAAGTTGCACACAGACACTGCCTGATTTTCTTGCTCTCCTGTTGCCTGTTTCACACTAGAGGTTTTGTCTTCATACAGCTTCTTCTGTTCCTCAAATGTATACAGTTACAAGACTAGAGCTTTTCCCACTTCAAATTTACCTTTTTTTAGCTGCCTAATTGTTACAACTGACAGCCAGGGCAAAGGCAATCCCCTTTACATTTGTGTAAGGCTTTCTATTGCCAGCTGGCTGACCATACCCAGCAGCTTGAGCAGAACAACTCTCAGCTACGGACCACTGTCACCCTCTGGCCCCAGCCCGGACTCTGTGCATGTTTTCAGAGGCTGTCTCCATAAAGTGACAGTGGAACCATCAACAATAGGGACAAATAAAATAGTCCTTCTCCCAGCTGTGAGGCCAACATCTCCCTGAGCTGCAAGCAGTAGCTACTACATTAAGCTTTGGTTTACTGCCACTTCACAGGTTACCAGTCATTTCTTTAATCAGAACTTTCTCTATCCAAAACAAAAACCACCCAAAAATCACAGCAAAAACTTTTGAGGCCAAACCCAGAACCGAGATACAAAGGTGAGATTAATCAGTATGCAGCTTGCAAGGAGCAGCTTCGGACTTTCTTGGGAACTGATAGAGAGACTGCAGCTGAGAAATTTATCCATACCTCATATGGTTTGCCAGGCCATCTTGAGTGCTAGGAAGACCCAAGTCTGAAAGCGAATCCGAGCAGACAGAAACAGGGGACAGAGACCTCTCTTTCTCCTCTAGCAGGTCAAGTTTCACCAAGGAGCTTGTCTCATCTTCTGAGTTATCCTCTGACACAGAACCAATAATAAAGCGAGAGTGAGGGTTCATCTCCACGGGTTTAGCAGGCTGGGAAGACTCTTCCATGGCTCTTCCAAATTGAGCTCTCAGCACTTGAAGGGACAAAAGAAAGAAGAGAAACAAAACTCAAGGTTAATATCTCCTATTGCAAAACAAATAAGGCAATGCAAGGTTTGCTTCCAATTGGAAATGCAATGGTACAACACCAGAACACAATAGCTGAACCTAGACAGGAGTCCAGGGAATAGTAATTTCTGTTACAATCACTGACTTTTCTGTTTGCACAAGGACTCTGAATTCAAAGCAGCTGCAAAACCTGCTAGTTTTTGCAAAAACTGTAAAACTGCAAAAGGTACTTAAAAGAGGAAAATGTAAGGCATTCTTTCTTACATTTTTTCTAAGCACCCCATGTTACCTAGGATTCTTTCAGGAATCTGAGCTGCCCTACTGAAAACTGGGGAGCAGACAGCACACAGCTCCCAGCCAGCAAAGCAGGACTGCTTTATTCCTAACCTGAAATGCTCAAGTTTATAAAGACTTCAATCTCCTAAGCTCACTCACATCTGAGGACAAGTTGCAGCAGGATGACTTTAGCAGCACTAACAACACAGTACTGTCACAGGGCAGAGGCTCACTCCGTTCATCCTTTCCTCTTCCCTCCTCTGCTCCAGCTACATGCTCACACTGCAACTCCCCAGCAGCTCTGAAGCTTTCCAGACCACTTGAGTCTAACAACTGCCACCAACAGACTAGTATAACTTCCTGTGAGGTTAGCAAGTAGGAAAGAAAGAAAATGAGAGATGGAGAACAAAAGAGTACCTCAGAGCACAGCCCAAAACAGGTGGGATGGTGAATTACTGTCTGACACGTTCAGCTCTGCCCAACTTTGATGCATTTACACACAAATGGATATCAAATAATCAAAAAACCAGAAATGTTTATGCACTAACCTCTTGTTATTCTTGCAATCTGAGCAGTTATCCACTTCCAAAATGAACTGGAAAACAAAAGAATTAACAGGTAAACATTGTTATGAAAAATACTCTGCAAGTGATTAGAAAAACAGTAGAGAAGTGTAGAGAACAGAAAGGCCCACACATCTGGGGCCACTGAGTAAAGCAGGAGCCAAAGCTGTGATGCCCCAAGGAGCACACATGAGATAGGAAGACCCCAGCACCCTGCAGGCAGTTTTGCACTGTTTGTATAGGAAATGACACCCTGTGCCAGTGCTACCAGCTTACGGCTTTTTTTTCCTCTGCTGTCTCTGAACTTCTCAATCTGCTGGTCAAGAGCAAATCCCAATAATAATTAGAACCCTCACGAAAAACCAGGAGGTAGAAAACACAGCTGAGATACCATAAAACCAATAGTTACCTGTAAACAAAGCGTAGTACCGGCGATGCAGCGCTACAGACAAGGAGAAGGCGGGGAGCTGCCGCCCCAGGGCCCAGCCCTTCAAGAGGGACATTACCATGCAGAAAAGATGGGCTTGGTGCCTTCAGCACCTCGCTGCCATCCCGAAGGAAGGAGGGCCGTGTTAGCCCTGCCATGCGATGGGGCAAGCACAGAGATGCACTGTGAGCAGTTTGATGGGAACATGACAGCTTACATCCGGTGCACAGGCAAAACCAGACCACGTTATAGCACTAAACAGGACACAACCTAAGCTCTAATTAGAACACGGGCAAGGAGTTTATAGACACTGCAATCCTTGAGCACCATTTCTTTCCTCCCATCAGTAACTGAAAATTAAAAACAGATCCAACTGGCTTATGCAATTTTACCGTGACCGTACCGACTGAATTATTCAGACCCAACTCTGTGTTGACATCACTCCTCCCACAAACTCCAGTTTCACCCGGGCCAGGGGCAGTTCATTTTACAGGGAGATGTCCTTAACCATTTTATGACTGGAAAGCCACAGGCGCCCACCCGATGCAGGTGTGAGAGGGTGGAAGAACGAAACAACAGGAAGGTGACTGCAAGGTCTGCATGCCTACCTGAGAATGCAGAAACTAAACCATGAGATTCCATTACCAGGCTGCTCAGATGGGGCTCATTCCCACTGCTCAGACAGAAAACCTTGATCACGTTGACTTTGTACACAGCAACATGAAGACAGTGTTATGTGCACACACACTCTTCCATCACACAGTTCCCAAAGAATTTCATTCAGGTGGATTTACTGTTGGCAAAACCAGCACCGGATCTGGGATGCAGCCAAAGTAACACCAACCCTTTCCAATAAAGGAAGGGGTTTTTTAAAGAACTTACGCTTTAATAACTATATTTTTAAGGCTTTACTTTTTTCCGTAAGAAGGAAGCAGAGCAACACAAGGGGACTGCTTCAGGCAAACGCCCCATGAGAAGCACCAAACCCCAGCACTGTGCTCCAACAACTGCACCGACGCACTGCATGCACACAGCTCAGCCCCACGGCAGCCAGCTGCCCACAGCCCCACTCGAGGGCACTTTGATGCATTTCTGACCCCTGCAGGTGCGTCCCAAAGCCGTGAGCTCTGCCAAAGCCTTGTGACCAGCTGTGAACTCAAACTGGCATCAAACTGGACGGAAGTTCAGCTTGTTCTCAGTACACTGACATTCATTATCCACATTTTACTTAACTGTAATGTTCTCGGGGGGCAATTAAAACATATAACTTCTTAGAGACGTCTCTGCAGATGCTGTTTGCTCTCCCTGCTGCAAACAGAACACCGGCGTTCCACCAAAGCATGGTGTGCTGCATCGGCTTCCTGAAGCCTGGCTGGCAGAGCTTGGAATGCAGCTCCTCACCCCAGCAAAGCACCGCCGCACTGCCTGTGTGCCACAGCCTTTGTGGATGTTCCAGGTGTGTGAAGAACACTGAACGAGTCACTACAAAATAACTGTCTGCCTCCTCAGCCATTTGCACACCCTGTGCTTATTTCTGCGAGTTGCAACTGTGTCAAATGGGCTCACCTGCAGATGTACACTATAACAAACTCTGTATGCTACAGCAGGATACGTCCTGAGAATTCCATTTTGCAGGGATTTAAGAACATGTAATGTCACGCACCGTGAGCCTGCTCAATTACACAAACATGGGTTAAATCACAGTTTTATCTTGCAGAATCTGAGCCACGCTCCTCCCTCCTGAAGGAACCAGCTCCCATCAGGAGCCAGAGCTTCATAACACGTTCCTAACTCCCCAGCTCTACAGACATCAGGGCATTTAATACCCAAATCAGACTCTTTGTATGCCTAATGCTACAAGCAATGAAAACTCTACAGTCCAAATTTACAGATGGACTTGTTTTCGCCTGAGGGAGAGCAAAACTCAATTATTTCTCCACAGCTCTACAACCATAAAGAGACAAATCTGGCTTGCCAAAGAAACACACAGAGAAAAACATTCACAGAATCACCAAGGTTGGAAAAGAAGTTTTCATAACAAGATGTTTTATTCTTGTAAATTATACCCAGGCATGAAGCTTACTTAACAGCAGATAGAAACCAAGTTCTGAATGTCTTTCAAGCCACACCACAGAGAAAGGATTTACACAGCTGAGCAGACCGGCACAGCGCCTGCAGAGGGCTGGAAGCTGAGTCCAGAGGGCAGAGATGCTTCTGTTCCCACCCAACCTCCTGAGCCACTCTCTCCTGCAGTGTGGCTGCTCCATGTGTGCCGTGCCCCAACCACACACTGCCCCACTCACTGACCATCCAACTCCCAGTGAAACTCTTCTGCTTTTTCTGCATTTGCAAACTCTCGCATGCATCCACAGGTGGAAGCTTTTATGGATTTTAAAGCTCAAGACATCTATCTGAAAGGCACAGATAGCTCAATACCCATTAGGGGTATGCGCTTCCAGGTCTTCCCAGGTGAAACATTTATCTGTCATTTCCACCGAGGAAACATAAAGCTAAGAAGCAGAGCCCGCATTCACGCCATTCGCACTTTGCTAAGTCACCGGGGGCTGCGTCCAACTCCCACCGCCTGAGAGCACTGGCACAGCCGAGCACCCTCAGCTCACTGCTCCGGATCGGGCTACGATATCACTTCGAACCACCAATCGACGCGGTAAGTCGCACCCGAGAGCCCTCACAAGAAAATGTAAAAGCACAGAAGGAGAAGAGCGCAACAACGCGGCGCGCCGCTCCCATAAGGCCCGGCCCCGCGGAGCTCAGCCCACCGCCGGCTGCGGGAAGGACCGCGGTCCCACGCCGCACCGGGTACCGGAGCTCGGCCGCGCCGCGCCCACCCCGCGCACGAGGCGGCGCGCCGCCCGCATCCCCGCGCCGCAAAGGCCGGGAGACCCGAGGGGGCGACCGGAGCCCCGAGAGCCGCGCCCACGCGGGACGCCCGCGGAGCCTTCCGCTCCCCCCGGGCCGCGCGATGCCGGCGGGCCCGGCCCCACGCGCTCCCCGCGGCTCGGGCCCCGCCGCCTCCCCCGAGCGCGGCTCGGCGCTCATCACCCCACGCACCGCCGCCCGGTCCGGCCCGGCCCGCCTCGCCGCTCACCTCAGGGTGCCGGGCGCAGCGGAGGCGCCGCGGGCCCCCGGCCTGGCGCAGGGCAGCGACGGTGCTGGGGGCGCGGCGCCACCCCCCCACCCCCGGTCCCGCCTGCGGCCCCGCCCCCCGCCTGCGGCCCCGCCCCCCGCCGCCGCGGTGGTGTGATGCGAGGGGTTACCTCGGGTCAACCACCTCTAACCCCTCCCCTCCCGCCGCCCGGCCGTCCACAGCTCCCATTGGCCGGCGGCGGGCGCGAAGCGGGGGGCGTGACCAATCGGGCGGCGCCCGCGGGGCGTGGCCAATGAGGAGATGCCGATGGCCTGAGCGGCGCGGCGCGGCGCGCCCATTGGCTGCCGGCGGAGGGGGGCTCCCCCTCTCGCGGTGCCTCGGACACGTGTCCCTTCCCGCGCCGCGCGATCCGGGGCGCCGCGGCCGGAGGCCCCGAAGATGCATTGAGTGCAGCGCAGCCCCGATGCGTCCTCACGCGTGGAAGCGGGAGTCTGCTGCGGGGCTCCGTGGCCCGGTCCCCGTCCGCCACTCAGGCACGGGTAGCCGGCCGAACCCCGCCTGAACCCTCCCTGCGCGCCCCCCGGCCGCGGCAGCACGCGGTGAAGAGGCGCCCTCTGACTGCCGCGCCCTGCCTAGCTCTCATGAGCGCCGCACCACCACTAATTGCTGCGCTCCGAGGTCCCGTTGTCGGGGCGGGCCGGGTAGCTGCGTGCACACCCGGAGACCCGGCTGCTGTGTGAGAAACCTTTCTACAAACTGGTGAGCTTCTGAAGCCCACCAAAGGACGGCGATGGCCCCAGCGTACGGTGCTGCGCCCAGCATGGCGGCACGGAGCAGTGCCTGCAGCACTGACAGCAGCTACACGCAGCCTTGCCTACCCCGGGTAACCACGGTGCTTGGCTCATCCCGGCTCTCGGAGCACGGTCATGCCATAACCTGCAACTGCTCTGCCCTGCCCACGTCATCCCTCAGCTAATAAATGCTAACCAAATATGCTGGAGGAGTGATTGCTACATGTCATTAAATCCTGTAGCAATTCTCTGGTTCAAGGGCAAAGAGAGAAACGAATGCAAGAAAATAGCAAGAAATACATCAACATGAAAAAGCAAGCACGGATTTGGGAAGTGCTGCTGGAATGCGGCAGGAATAGCAGCCCGCGGCCGCCCTCCCAGCAGCAGCTCATCCTCCTCTGACAGCCACGCGTGGCCTTTCCACAGACGGATCCCCACACACATCCCACACCAGGACAGCCGCCAGCAGCCCGCTGGCAGACATGCAGCACAGAGTACCTCCCCAGATATTAAATTATGCCACCTGGGCACAAGCAAATAAAAGCTTTGGACTTTCTATATCTCACAGCTGTTCCTTCCCACTGAAGCCAGTGGCAATTCACTGCTCTTCATTGTGAGAAGCACTGCTGGGAGACTTTTCACAAGAAATGCCATTTGGGAGGAACTGCAGTAACTGATTTAGGGGTAATACAGTGCAGGGTAAGGAGCACCCAGCAATAATGATTTGCCATGCTGAATCACAACCTGCTTTTAGGCCATTCAGTGAAATTTCTGGGACTTCTATAGCAGCAGAAATGCATTCTAGATTTCCTATAACTTTAGATTGAACTGGCTAAAAAGCGTTCAAGGCTTCAAATTGTGGACAGCAATAACATGAACACAGTGTTCCACAAATTTCAGACACTTTGCAACGGCAGAGAATTGTAACCACAGTTCAGGCCCTTGGGAGGAGGGGGTGTTGTCTAGACACACATCCTTTTCCCACTACGTTCAGACCTGGGACCCAGCACCTTACTTTGCATGGCTTATAAATGCATGCACTGTTCACATGTGGAATCCCTCCTCAAATTCTCAAAAAAGCAATCACACCCTTAATAATGCAAATAAACCATTTTCCAAAAAATTACAGGGAAAACGTTCTTACCTTCCATGAGGCCAAAGCAGGGTTCCATGGCTCTTCCCCAGGCTCTGATAACATCACCACGCACACACCAGAGGGATCATTCCAGGTGAGGGGGGTGCTGAGGCCATGCACGCTGGCACAGCTTGCTTCCTGGCAGGCGAGGAGCAGAGAAAAAGGTCAGATTTGCTTTTTAAAGCAAAATCATATTTTAGCTATTTGCAGAAGATTTTAAACATGGGAAACGAAACACGAACCCTCGCAGTGGCAGCAGCTGCGTGTTCTCAAGGGTAACCATAACCCTGCCTCTGGCTGGAAGCTGAGCTGCCGGCTCACTGGGGCCACAAGGTGTGCTGTCCTTGGCCCTAAGTTCTCTCACTGTTTCAGGAAGTGTCCTAAGATGTGTTGCAAATCTGCAGTTAGGCTTGTGCCAGAACTCCAGAAACAGCAGAAAGAATCACAGAGTGAAACCAAGTGCTGGGATGGGAACGCTTAGCAACAGCATTAGGCAGCCACATTAAAAATGAACATTTAGTTGCTTGAAATTATTTAAAATCTACTTCTCTTTTTAATACTTTTGAGTTTTTATTTACAAGGCTGAGAAACACTGGGTTCCTAGTGATTTCTATCTTGGGAACATCGCATAAAAATTAACAAGCATGGAAATATCACTTTAAAAGGGGATACAGACGTGAATTCTCTTATCCAAATCAAAAACCCTCCCCAGCAAACACCACGGATACTACAGACACATGCTCAGATGCACCGAGTGAGAACACACTCATTGACAAGATGATGAAATCCTCCTCTGCAAAGGATCCTGGCAGATCTCCCTGACATCTACGCACTACATTTCACAAGCAGAGAAGTGAGCGAACATTTCATTTTATTTGCATGAATACACTATTTCCAAAAGATGAATTCAACTGCTGATTAAACGGTGATTTGCAACTTCATATTCTTTACACTGTGCTCTAGGTGGGAGGGCTGGGGGCTGTAGCTCTCAGGAATATTCAGACTCTTGGTTTTTTTCTCACTGGACAATGGTGAATGACATTTATTCTATAGTCATCCTTTATGATGGGTGTAGTTTCAGCTTATGGTAACTGGATGTCACTTATGAATAAACTTGGCACCTCAGGAAAATATTTTGCAGTTTTCTCAAGTCTCTGGGCTATCAGTCACATGAAACACCACGGGTCAGTTCAGATTCAACAAAAACAGTCTACCTTTCCTCTTGTGATCGGGGACATAAACCTGTGTTATTCAGCACTTAAAAGCCAGAGACTTTGGAGAAAGAAATTATTTCCATCACCATCTTTTGCCTAATGTAGAAAATGCCAGTTGTCCAAAAGCAATCCACCCTGTGACTACAGCAATCCACCAGGACTCTTTGGTTACAGCTGCACTCTGGCCAGGCTTCCCCACCCATTCTGGCTGCAGGATTTGCTGGGCTTCGCTGCCCCATAAGCTGTGGGGTTTCACTCTCCAGGGCCAGCAGGCAAGCACAGGCTCCCACCCTTTCCTAAACATTTGCAGCCGTCAGCATCAACATCCAAAGTCACAAAGAGCCTGAGCTGGAGATGAGGGTTCTGTTGGCTTCTAGAACTGCTGAGCCCTTAGCAGCCAGCGTCTCCACGGCAGCCCAGTGCCCAGTGCCCCCTCCCAGCTCCACACACCAGCATCACCCCTCGCAGCGTGCAGCCCTGAGATCTGTGCTCAGGACCTCACCTGGGACGAACCGACTGAAAGGGAGCTGGACTGACAGAGAAGGCTTCCTTCGGGTCTATTTCTTACCAAAGTCCACATTTGCTGGACTGGCTCAGCACTAGAAATTCATACAACCTATCACGAATTAAGACATTCACTTTAAGCCCTGCATGAGTCAACCACTGTAAAGATACAGTTTTCACCAGGAATATATGATTACAGAGCTGTTCCAGGAGCTCTGCTTATCAGCACAGTATCTGCTTAAACACCTGTACTACAGCTCAGAGAAAGCAGTAAAGATAAAAACTGCTTCAAGACTGTGAAGAGCAGGCGCAGTTATGGTCACACTATTAATACTCAGCTTGGTGATAGTGCACAAGAGTCTTATCAGAGAAGGTAAGTTGCTCACATAACTGCAAGTTCTAACTGAATATTGACTATGTAGGAAATGTTAAAAAATATTCATTGCTAATGTTACATATTTTGTCACTTTACTGTGCTGAATTGAATCTCTACGCTCAACAAAGTCTCTAATGCACTGACGCTCCCCAGATTCTAGCACTTTTGCCATCAGCAAAACGTTGATGTTGAAAATTAGTTACCAAAAAGAGGGTAGTACTGACCTAAGTGCATCGCAGCTTGAAGGCACTCATCCCTCACTTTGCTCCCTGCAGACCTCAGGGACTACAGATGCCACGTGGGAAGCGCCTGGGCAGCCGGCCGCGTGCGAAACCTGGATGTCTTCCTGCAAGGTGAGAGCCCATGAGCAGGAGAGCTGTCACAGCTGCCAGGGGTACGGTGAGCCTTTTCTGTGGTCTCAGCTCTTCCCCAGCCACCTGGCCAAAAAGGATTACAGAGGTCATGCAGAATTCTAGCTCTGTATCACTAGAAACCAAAGAGACCGTACCAATAACCTTAGGTGGGTTAGTGTCACTTGTCTGCAATCATTATGTGCAACATCTGAATTTTTCAGCCAACTCTTGCAGCAAAGAAAGCAAAGTTACTGCAGGATTTACTGCAAAGCTGGACTGGATAGAGCTGCCCCACCTCATCACAGCAGGGTACCTGCACCCAGCTCCTGGCACCTGAGTGCTGGGGCCGAGGGCATCAGCTCCCACTCAGCACGAGACCACAGGGCAACAGGGACCCCAAACAGGAGGTCGGCCTCTGGCCACTGATCAGGGAGCTGCCCACAGCAGGCTAGGCTGCTGTAAGGTTAGCTGGCACCAAGGTTGTCCTTGGGAATTAACATTGCAACACTTGAGCATTGGGTTGTCCAACATACAGAATAACAACAGAAATAAGAACAGAGAACCTGCTTGAATTCTCCTCACTGTAACACTAACACCAAGCCGTCTGTGCAGATTCCCTACAGCAGCGCATCCCTCACAGCTAACTGCTGGCTCGAACCTCTCGTGGGAGGAACTTCATCCAAACTAAGAGAAACCTTTACTAACATTTACCTCTTATCTTTTTCCAGCCCCTGGGATAGCTGAAACCAGAGGGACACTAAGCAGAAACCATAAAGTCACATTTCTGAAATGCTTTAGTCATCAAAGCTCTGTGCAAGTAAATCTGCTGCAGCTGGAGAAGATGCACGGAGATCTGACAGAGTGGGCAGCAGAGGGCTGCACTGTGGAGAGCCTGCAGGTCGTCCCCAGCACAGCCAGGGGAACCAACCATACCTGTGTGTTACGGACATCCACGACAAGGCAGTTCCATAGAAGATTTATTTTCAGAAGCAAAGGTAAAAAGTTCAGTGTAACAAATGTCTGTTTAAGTATATGAAAGGATAGCAGTCTTCAATTTCATATAGTTATACGATAGTGGTTATTAAAAAAATTATTTGTACCTTCTCAAACAAAGAAATGGAAACTAAGGAGAGAGTAATGGAGCAGAGTTTACAGTACTGAAAGGTTCATGTTGGGAACAATTCCACGCTGCTGTTCTCCCTTCTTTTGGAAGAGACAGGAGATTCTGGCAAATACAGTTTCCAGTATTAACACAGAAGGAAAATTCTGCACACTGGGAAATGGCACATGGCAGAAAGCCCCGTGGCTCTGGTACTGCAAACTGCCAGTGCTGCATCACCTCCTGTCAGCTGCTTCAGGTTCTTCAGTTCAAACAAATCTCTAGCTTCACTATTTGTCATTTCCAGTCTTTCTGGCAGTGATTTCGAATCACACCGTAACAGCAGCACCACTCAAGCAGAACGTGTTTTCCAATGGCTCATCTACCCCACGCGTGCACCCAGAGCAGCAGACCTCCCCAGGTAGGTGCCAGCTCTCCCTGCTGAGCCACAAAAGCAGTGTAATGGTAGGTGTAAGGATGGGAGGGGGTGGTGCCTTTCACACACACAGCTCAGCCTGACTCCTCTCTAGCAGTAATTTCTCTGAATAACTACCCTGACCCAATATATCATCCCAGGTCCTGAGTCCACAGCTGTAATAAGAAATCAATATTTAAGTGCTGACTTTCATCCATGTTCAAGCAAGGGCTCCTAGCTTTCCTTAAAAACCTCACTGGCCTTCAGCAGGAAGTTCCACAGTGCTCTACAGCACTTACATACCAGCTGCTTCTGGGGAGCTCTCAGCAACTGAAAGATAACTGAAATATTTTCAAGTAAAAAGATTCTGAGATTCCAGAGAGATGTACAGCTTCCACTGACAGCCGATAGGAGACCCTGCACTGCTGTTCTGCTCAGCCCGATGTACTCAGCCCAGCCTCACCAAAATGAAGATATTGAATGGTCAAAGACTTGCATCACATCTCAAATATTCTTTTATCTCCTTTTAGAGAGAATTCCATCCACAAATGGCAAAGATTTGCTGATCAGACAAAATATAGGTATCATCATGAAAGCATTCATCGTTTGCATCCTGTTAGCTCCCATGATATGCTACATCATATGTTTCATACATGAAATAAGCCACTTGGTAAGTTTCTGAAGACAACAGCTTCTCACTCAGTCCCATGCGCTGCCTAGCTGAAATACTGCTACTGAGTTCTGAGGGAGGGAGAACTGTATTTACAGGTGTGGACAGAAGCTGCCTGCTCAGCCCAGTGGGACAAGAAAAACTCTCGCTGTGAGATGTACACGTGTGCTGAAGTCACTGTGCTGCGCTGTGTCCATCTCACAAACCCCTCCATGTGCTGGGACAGTGCTCCTCCTAGAGGAAACACTGCTCCTCCTTCCCAGCAGAGCAGAGTAGCACATTAGCAGCTACCGCTTATGGCTGGCATGTCTTTTTGCTTGTAACAAGCTACTACCCAAATCACAGCTGTCAGTGCGAGGCAATTCTGTAGAAAGCAGCCCAGAACAGCCTTGTGCTGCTGGCCAGGTGCCAGATGTCACCCCAGTGTCACAGGAAGAACAGATTAGGGGACAGAAGAGCATAGGTAAGACTTTGGAAGGAAGCTTACCCTCTCTTTCCAGGCTGTAGGATGAACTATTTTAGCATACTGGTGAGCACATACATGCAAGAAGGAGACACTGAGATCAAAACACTGGGGCTGCTATGCCAATTTACTTCTGTGAAGTCGCATTACTTCGATTCCCAAACATCCCCTAATACTCACCATGGCCTGACCACAGCCTTTTCCTAGCATTGAGAAGCTGATATTCCCCACCATCTCCTACTCTAACTGATTCTGCTTCTTTCCCAAGTGCTCGTGCCGTGACCGGATCGGCAGCAGATGGAGCAGAAGCAAATGCGTATCTGCAGCCTCCGTGCCAGCGGATCGCCAGGCAGGAACACTCTCAGCCCAGCTACCTGAGAACAGAAAGGAGAAGTCAGCACTATGTTTTGCCTGACTCTCAGAATCCCTTCCACAGGTATTACCAGCCAGTGCCACTCAAACTTTAAGCAAGGGTAGCAGGCCTCAGTGCAAGCAAATTTCAAAGTGAAAATGAGCTACTGTGTAGCAAGGAGATAGCCAAATCTGTGCCCAGGGAAGCTGGGTGGGCTCAGCCTTGCTGTCCTGCTGCAGCCATTGGGGAGGGAAGCCGGTGCTGTCAGCACTGAGAGGATGCATGGGACCAGCCTGCACTTCACAGTCAGCTCAGGTTGTGGGCATCTAGGCAACACTGACTGTGTTTGAAGACTTCCTTCCACTTAAAAAAAAAAAAACCACCAACCTAAATATCCCTGCAGCCCTGGAAATGAACTCTTAAGGTGCCTTTTCATGAAGAAATGATTTAATCTTATGCTTCCTACCCCATTAAGCAAATTACTGAGGTACAATTGCTATACTCTACTCCCTCCTCACAGTGAAGGAGTCTCTCACCTTCCCCCTCTGCTGCCTCCCGCTGAGGTTGGAGAGCTTAGTCCTGCTGGCAGGCAAGAAACTCTCCAGATACTGCACATACAGAACAAACTGCTCAAGAACACTTAACTTGCAGGAGTTATCAGTAAATAACGAGGGGAGAAATGAAAATCACTTCATTTGTTAAAACTTCTGAGTAGGAAAAGGCAGAAGGAGAGCACATTATTCATTACAAATTATCCACTTAGACCTTCCTGGAGTGTAACAATGCTGTGAGAAATGTGCTACAGTTGGGAGGTTAGGAAATTAAACTGGGACCCTTAAGAGCCATTTCCCACGAGCCATTGAACAGCCATCAGGTGGTAACACCTTTTGGCCTCTCCTAAACTGAAAACCATTCAAACAGAATTAGGGCAGAAGGCTTTTTATGTCACTGCTACCTTTAGTTCAGTTCAGCCAGGAGATGTCACTCCACTGATTACCGATTTGAAAAACAAAGCACGAGCACTGGTGGAGCTCGCTAGGAAGAGGGGTGCTTAGTATTCCTCATGATAGTTTTTCTTCCTTTGCCAGATCCTTACATGAGAAGATCCCAAATTGTTGTTATCCACAAAACCTACTTACGAAATGCAGGCTTTAGAGAAACACCCTTTCACCAACAAAAAATGCATCGTCTTCCTCCTCACCACTTACTGGAAAAAGCAGATTGAACATCAGCAGCTTAAATAACCACAGCTTCAACCGCTGCAGACTGAAACCAGACATGAGAAGCAACATCTACCTGGTTCGGAGCAATCACATCAATTCACTGCAAAATGAGCTGCTGGGAAGACACGCACATGCCAATTCCTTCCATTAACTACCTGGATTCATATTTTAATTCCCAGATACTAGAAAAACCTGTTGGCATAAGCAATAAATACTTCATTGACATTCCAAACTCTGCCTCCCTCAACTATTTATTTTTTTACGCACTCACTTAGAGCCTGGGAAGAAGGAAAAATAAATCAGTCCCAATGTTCCTTGGTCTTTGCAAACAGCTCAGAGCAGTGAACTCATCCGACAGCAGCACCTCCTCCTCCCCAGCCTTGCAGCAGCAATGTGGATATTCACTGCCCGGCTTTAGCCTGAGGCGCTGCGCGTTTCATACAGCGCTCATACAGGCTGAATCTCTGCTTTATTCCCCATTTCAATCTCACGCCATCTTCACCTCCCAGATACGAACTGCCAAAGGCTGCATCCGCCTGCCAGAGAACAGCTCTCATCTCCGCTTCCCACGCAAGGGATTAAACGCTTCAGAACCCGTATGGCTGAACGGGAGCAACCTGCGGCCTCACAGCGCGTTCCTCCAGCAGCGCCGCCATCAGAACCACCGCCACGCGGCTGTGAGGGGACAGCCCGCCGAGCTGCACCCAAAATGGACGGCGGCAGCAGCCGGCCGCTGCACGGGGCCGAGGTGACAAGGGACCGGCGCCCAGAGGGCTGCAGGCAGAGCCTCGGCTGCGGGAGCAGCGCCGAGGGACGCGCAATCAAACTCGTAACGCGTCCTCGAGCGCCGGTGCCCGGCAGGCAGAGCGACCTGCGGCATCGCCCCGAGCTCCGGGCTGCAGGGAGGCCGGGCGGGCCCCCGTGCACCCCCCAGGCCGCGCTCGGCCCTTGCAGTCGCGCGGCCGCGTGCCCTCAGGCAGAGCGGGCCTCGAACCCGCGGCCCGGCGGCGCCCCGCCGCCTCAGGAACGCAAAACGGGAACCCGACATCGGGGCTCCGCACCCCCCTCCGGGCGCGCGCACTGCCCGCAGCCGAAGGGCGGGGCGGGACGGCACGAGGCCGCGCACGCACAGCGCCTCGGCGCACGCGCACGGCCGTTACGCGGCCGCGCGAGGCCGTGACGCGCGGGAACTGCCCCGGCGCGAGGTGAGAGGCGGCGGGGCGCGGCCCGGCAGCGGCCAGGGGGAAGTCGGGAGCGTACCACGGCGGGGAGGAGTCGGATCCGGGGCGGGGGAGATGGACAGTGCGGCGGACAGGAAAAGGGAGCGGGCGGGTGGCGGCGCGCTCCCGCCGCTCACCTCGCGGCCTCGCGAGGGGGCGGGGCTTCGGGAGGGGGCGGGGGCTCGGGAGGGGGCGGGGAGGGCGCCGCCTTGCGGTGAGGGGAGGACGGTCCTCCAGCTGTGGCCCCGTGTGGGACCCCACTGAGCGCCGCCCGTCGGACTCAATAGGAAAGCGCCCGAATCTGCCCGACGCAAACACGGCCCCAAGGTTCCCGGTGCCGCCATCGCTTTTGTCACTGTCTACTGGGGCCCTAGGAGTGTGTCCCCATCACTTCGCACCTCTCTCAGAATCACACAATCATTCAGTTCCAAAAGACCTCCAAGGTCCCCCACCCATCCCTCTGTGCCCTCTGACCGCATCCCTCAGCTCCACATCCCTGCACGGATCTGGAACACCTGGCGGGTCGGTGACCCCCAGCTCCCTGTGCCAACACCTGGCTGCTCCTTTAAAGAAACGATTCCTCAGACCCAACCGGACCTTTCCGGCACCACGAGAGGCTGACCCCACCTCTGTCCCTGTGACAGGCTGCTCACAGCTGCTGTCTGCTCAGAATGCTGTGAGGATTTCAGCCCAGAACACGGCTTTGGACGCAGTGCGTTTGAGGCAGCACGAGTTTCAGGGAGCAGCGCAGGATGGAGCGCCTGGCCTCCTTCGGCAGTGAGTACCGCAGGGCTGGGAGGTGTTTGAGCTGGGGAGGGAGACAGCAGCAGAGACGTCTGATCCCTCAAACCCTCAGCTGCATGAGGACAGCAGTGATTGCTGGCAGTTCAGACCTTGCTTCTGTCCTCTTTTTACTACTTAAATTGCAGTTTAGAAAAAATAATGGCTTAAGACAGTATTTTGACTGTTTTGCAGTGAACTCGCAGAGCAGTGTCTCACTCCTCATTCAGCAGCTCGGGGTTTGGACAGGTTACAGAACAATCAGGCCAATGCCTTTGCAACCACAGCAATGTGCTTTTTGAGTCAGACGAGGAGGACGGATGGGAGAGTGCTGCTGTCTGTGCAATATTCTCCATAAAGCCTTGGGTCTCTGGGCACTGAGTCAAGTCAGCCAGCTCACAAAGCTGCCACCCCTGTTGAGCAGCACCAGACGGCTGCTGCAGAGCTGTTCCTTGACTCCAGCATGATCACACAACTTGCCCTCTGTACCAGGTCCATAGCAAAGCTTAAATGCCAATAGCTGTCTTAATATTCCAGCTCAGGAAGGAACTTGTATCAATAGAATAGAAGTTGCATACAGCTGAGTTCATTTTAAATTGCTGGACACCCAAAGTGAATTTGGGTGATCGCAAAAGCAGCGCCACGTTTGTTTTGCATGAGATTTACTTCTGGCTTTGCAGATGACCCCTTCGATAAACCTCCATGCAGAGGTTGCTCTTCGTACCTCACCGAGCCCTACGTGAAGTGTGCAGAGTGTGGGCCTCCTCCCTTCCTCCTGTGCTTGCAGGTGAGTGCAAGGATGAAAGCAAAGACATTCATTTGTCTGAGAAAGTCATCAAAGGCCGTCCGGTGCCAGGCTGCTCCATAAACACATTAATAACGGGTCTCTGCAAACTCATATCAACACACTTATTTGCTCAGGGACAGGGAAATGGCAAAGAAAATGTGGGAGGCTGAAGAACTGAGACACGAGCAGCTGAATGAGACCTGGGTGAAGGCAGCCAGAGCTTGCTAAAGACATGCAGTCGGCCTGACTGTAACACAGCATGCCCCTGCACGTCTGGAGAGGCATTGTTTCTGTCACTTTTATGGCACAGAAAAGAAAATCTATCAAGAAACACCCTCTCCCTGTCCTCACACCTTTTTTTCCTTTTTTTTTTTTTTTTACCTCCCATATGGCAAAGAAAATCAGCAGGAAATTTGCAATATAGACAATAATTCTGACCGGATTAAAGTTATTTACAAATTGTGTATGTGATCAGATTACTGCAGAAAGGATCGTTAGTTTTAATTATTTATGACTAAAAAACAGCAATGACTTCTAATACTGAAAAGGGAGCTTTCTCAAAGCTCCAAAAGGAAACCACTCTTTCAATACTTGCAGAATGCTCAGAATTCCAGGAATGACACATAACATGGCACCAAGCTTCTTTCACCTGCCTAACTTGGCTATAAATACCTAACAGAAAGCGTGGAGGTGCACACGAGTTACATCTTAGTGTAAAAGACCAGAATACTGCACAGCTTCAAAGTTATAACACAAATTGTTATAACTGCTGTTACACATTTTTTCTAAAATGAAATCAGAAAAAATAAATATGATTTTCAGCATATCAGGTGGTCAGTTTTTATCAAGGTGGGTAAGCGATGGTCAGAGAATGAAGGGAAAAAAGAAGCCAGTCACAATGTTTTCAGTGCAGAAGAGAGTAACGTAATGCTCCTCTTTTGCTCTGCAGTGTTTCACACGAGGATTTGAATACAAGAAACACCAAAGTGATCACACTTACGAGATAATGGTAAATATTCCTTTTGGGTTACACCTACTCAATCCCGAGCTCTCATATTTCCCAGACCTTGCTTAATAACAGCACATAAAACAGTAACTGGCACAGTTCTTGGATTCATAAGTTTAGACCATTAAATAAACGAAAAACTCTTCCTTGTGAGGAAAGAAAAATGTCCATCCACATAATGGAATAGTGGAGATGCTTCTGTTACATTTTTCCTTCTGCCTGGATAGCACAGTGCATCTCCTAGACTTTCCAATTCTTTAACCATGTCAATTAATTTCAGTTTCTCAGTTGTTGTCCTCCCCAGAAATGAATTGCTTAAAAAGTTTTTGGCAATTGTTACAGTTTTGTGGCATAACGTTAAATTACAAGTGGCTGAGAGCACGTGTGGCAGCATACTGAGATCTGTAGTGACAAACTACAGATTTACTGCAACTGGTATTTACTGCAACTGATGGACCAGTGACTTCAGTAATCTGACAATTATCAGGATTCATGACACAGTAGAACTGAAACACAGCCAGTACTTTGTGCTGCGTCGCCCTGTAGCCTGCAGCCTCTTCTTTTCTTCGTATGGTGGATTATAACTGAGAATCACAGCAGTTTGATCTGCTGCTTTTTTTTTTCCTTCAGACTTCAGATTTCCCTGTCTTGGATCCTAACTGGACAGCTCAAGAGGAAATGGCACTGCTGGAGGCTGTGATGGACTGCGGATTTGGAAACTGGTGAGCATGTGGGGGCTCAGCCCCCGTCAGTGAACGATGGGGAGATCTCTTGTTTCACTGGATCTTACTGTTGAATGCATCAGTGCACAGTGAATGCTCTGAGTCATCGTGGGTGAGATACCAATTTAGCAGCTAAAGCAGAACATGGATTCTGTTTTCATCTCTCCTATCACACACACAATTGGTAGGGGCCTCTCGTGTGTTTAATGGCACCTCTAGTGAAGGACAGAGCTCCCTCGTGTCACACTGAAGCCACCAGGTTTGGAAGAAACTCAACTATTGCATGACATTTTCTTTACCTCAGTTTACTCCTATGTAAAAATCAACTGCAGAGTTTCTCTCATGTGGTTTCTGCTTGCTTACAGTGGCCCATCCAGGAGTTGTTACTGGTTTCCTGCTTCTGTGTCATGTTTAGAATAGAGCATTGGAAATATTTAATATTTTCCTGTGTTCTGTTAATTTCTGTAGTTGCTACAGGATTTTTATGCATCTGTAAATAAAGGAGATCTGTGGTGATGTTATCTCTCTTCTCCATGAAAAGATTGCTATGATAAAAAGCACAGAATGCCAAACTACACAGAAAGAGAGCTGTGTGCCCTTATGTAAACCTTACTGTTAACTAAGACTGAAAGCTGGTTGCAGTTGTACCTGCAAGTATTCTGCCTAGTGCACCTTGCCCTCAGCAACACAAGTAATCTTAACTTTTTCCTTAAACATTTGGCTTTTTTCAGCCTATTCTGGATAAAGGGAAAAGTGACATTTCTTCCTGAAATCCCTTGCATCCAATTTTTACTGTAACAGAAATTGGAATGATTGCTGCTGGTGTTGTGATACGGTTTTTTTAAGGCTTCAGCTTACACAGCCATTTTACTGAGACAAAACACCAAGTTCCTCCTCTGTCACTGCAGAGCAGTTCTCTGCACGCAGTGCAGTCAGTTCAAAATGAAATTTACCTCTTCAGAATAGAAAAAAAAACCTCAACATTTCCGTGGTCTTTGTATTAAGCTCCCCTCTTTCCCCACTGCAGGCAGGATGTGGCCAACCAGATGTGTACAAAATCCAAGGAGGAGTGTGAGAAACATTACATGAAACACTTCATCAACAACCCCTTGTTTGCATCTACGCTGCTGAACCTGAAGCAGGCTGAGGAGGCGCAGCACAGCGAAACAGCCATTCCCTTCCACCGTGAGTGCCTCCACCAGCAGCTCGCTGCTGTCTGCCTGGTCTGTGCTCTGCAGGAATGAAGCAGGCAGCCTGTGGGGGAAGGCACGCACCACACACACACAGTTGGCTTTCATTCCCAAAAGGAGAGCTGACTTGAACAGAATGGTCTTCTGTGCACTGTATTACATCACGGGGTATCAAATATAGCAGACTGCACATGCAGTGGGAACGGGGAGCAACAGAGTGGTCTGATATCACCATCAGCTGCTGAAAACACAAAGTTCCTGCCCAACTGGTGAAGGTGGTCATTCAGAAATCACCACAGCAAAAGCCTGAGTATCCATCATGTTCAACAGACAAACCTCAAAGCTACTTCACGTGGGGCTCAAAATAACAGCACGTGCTCTTGTGAACACCACTGTGAGCAATCCCCCATCGCTGAGGTGGCTGCTCATCTTGTCCAGACCTCAGGTTTCCACCTCTAGAACATTCTATCTGATGACCCATTTCCTGGCAGCCTGTTGGTTGGTGTAATCTGTCATAAAATCACTCTCTTTGAACAGCGCTGATTTCACAGCTCTCTATTTAAAAGTGTCTTTAAAATGTTTATCTTAAATTTCAGCAATTGGAGGAAAACTGGTGCGTTTTGTGCAATCTAACATCTTTAGAATTCCTCCAGTCTGTCAATGCAAGGCTCTCCAAAATGGCTGGGCAAAAAGACTGCTTGCCATCTGGAAGTTCTGATTTCATGAGAAAGTGCTTAGGAGGAATAGGCTCATTTTGCTTCTATCCCTGGCTGCTGGCATTGAGTTTTATGTGACCTGTACCAAGAAAAATTCTGTGAGCTCCAGCTTTCTTTATCTGTAGCATGGGATTTACAATTCTTAGCTCCTTCACGAGTGTGCTGTGTGCCTCGGTCCATTATTGTCTGTAAATTCCAAGACCCTCAGTTGGGAAGCACTGTAACAATTCAGTTGTCAGGCTTTAATTGCAGTGCTCTGTAAACAGCACCCAGAAGATGGCAGATTGAACAGCCCTGCTGCTATTAACCGAAAGAACCTGTGCACCGAGAGCACGACTGCAGAGGTTTAGGGGGGATGCTGAGTTCTGAAATCTGGAGTTCATGTTTTATAGTCTGTTTATTGCCTCAAATTTCTGTTTGACTTTTGAGAGTACTCTGCAGATCTCAGATTCCTGCCTTTTCCTCTGGATTGACTCAGGCTTTTCCTGACCATAACCCTGCATAAACCCCCAGTCGTTTTTTTCTTCACCTATCCCACTTCTTTTGCACAAAAGTAACACAAGCCAACACACAGAGCAGTTTGCATCCGAAGCAGCCCGTGCCCTACAATGACTGAGCGCCTTTCTTTTCCCAGCTGCTGATGATCCCCCCCGGCCTACTTTTGACTCCTTGCTCTCCAGAGACATGGCTGGGTACATGCCGGCACGGGCTGACTTTGTCGAGGTAAGAATTCCTCCTCCCATTATTGTGTGTTTGCGACTGAGCGCAAGACCAGCAAACACACAGCTGCACAGCCCTGCCTGCAGTGTGCAAGGCAGAAAAGCCACAGGCGGTGCTGGCAGGACGGCTGGTCACAGCGAGGAGGAACAGGGCCGTGCTGGGACGTGGCCACCGCCTGCACCTCTGATGTGAGCAGGGCTGTGAGCTGGCGCTCAGAGGAGCTCGCGTTCTGTGTGCTTCTGTTCCATGTGCCTCAGATGTGGCTGTGTGATCCACAGCCTGCCTGGGCGACCTGCCTCATTTCAGTGCTCTAGCTGTGGGCTCGGCCATAGAGGTGCACGCTGTGCATTGCTTTGTTAAGGCAGCACGGCGACGTGCGTTGCTCCAGATGGAACCTTGTGCAGCCACAAATGAGTAAATGCCTCTGTTGTCTTACATGCCTCTGAGTGCTTACATGTGTCCTGAAACTCGGTACCGACCCTTTAGCGCTGGCTAAGTGACAGTTTATTAATTATCTCTGAACAGGAGTTTGACAACTATGCTGAATGGGATTTGAGAGACATTGATTTTGTAGAAGATGATTCAGACATTTTGCATGGTAAGTCTTGTTTTTGTGCACTGCTTGAACAGTATTTCACTGGGTCTTTTTCTCTACAGACCTACTTTAAAGTGAACATTCATTTTTAATGATCTCATTTTAATGACTAACATTTCTATGGTTTTCTGTTTCAAATCTCTTAAAAGCTCTTAATGAATTGATGTACAATTGGTACTAACATATATCATAAAGCACTTTACTCACTACTGAAACGTAATCAGTTGTAAAGTAGAGCATGACCCAAACAGAACAGTGTCTGTCAGTAATTGGCATCTCTGTAGGAGCAACACAAGCGATGCTTGATGTAAGAAGTAAATTATCTGAGCTAGCAATTAGTCTGGAAACGGGCAGCAGTACATCAGTGTTTGAGTAAAGACCCACACAACCACTGCAACCAGAAGTGCAGTGCTTTCATAGCACCTCCCTCCATGCCTGAAGGACGCTTTCTACTCATATAATGCTTGTGAGCACTGTAGCAAGGCAGAGCTTTTCTTTGATGCAGAAAGAAGAGGAACACCTTCCCCTCTGCTGCTAGTACCCTTTTCCACTGCTGTATCTCATTTCTTAGAAGATTTGCCACTTATTCTAACTGCTCATTTTTAGGAAATCTGTTGCTAAGATAGGATTGAGACTGGAAGCAAGGAGATGTGTAGGGTAGGACTGCATGCAACACTTTGGAACAGTTACACTCTTGAAGTGCATGTTTTTCAGTTGTTAGACATGCCTGCAGTCTCAGCACATTCACTGTACCTTAGGAAGTTCATTAAGAAGAAGAGTCACTGTGCGGGTCCAGCTACCACTGCTGATGTCTGTGAATGCCACTGCCTTAATAATACAAATATCAAGAAGTATTACAATTAGGCTTTAATCCATAGCCAAATAAAGATTACATTTACTTACGAATGTGGGAAAAAGTCTGATATTTAAAAGTTCCATATTTGTGTTTCAGAATTCCCCCTCCCTGTCAGGCAGCGCTCAGCTGAGGCAGTCAGATCCTGTTATGTACAGACAGCCTTTCCAAACTTATAAAAATCAGTTTGAGATTTAGCAGTGCACAGAGTTCTAAGGAATGCAATCTCCCTTGGTTCCAAAAAAGTTATGAGAATCATATATCAGTCTCTTTTCCCTTTTAACTTTTATTGAAAGAGGAACTGGCTTGTGGCTGTCACAGATTCATCATGCCCTCTCTCCACTGTTACTTTTTATTACTATTAAAACAGCCTTCCTTCTGTGTCCTGTAGTGAGTTCTGGCAAACTAAAAAAGCAAAACCTTTTCCTAGTTCTGTGCATTAATGGATTGCAATGGTTTACCAACACTTTCTTCTATACCCCTCACACACATTCTGCCTGTTGCTGCACAGGTCAGCCAGGTGAGATGTCTCCTCTCAGCCCCCTCTTAAATCTCCAGTCTGAATGCAAACAATCACCTTTCCTCATCTCTTTGGAGCATCACACAGCTCTGCAGGGCCAGCCCACAGGTCTGCCTGGTGCCCTGCTGTCCCACAGCAGATGCACAGAAGAATGTAAGAAAAGTCCAGCTGATGCTTTTCTTGGCTTATCTGCCAAGTTTTGTGCAGCCAGATGTTAGTAATGTTAACCACAGACCATGTTCATACCATTTTGACCACAGTTCCCATCCTGCATGAACTTAGCAACTGTATGTATTTGTGAGTTTCCCCTTAACATCCTGTAGCACTGACTTCCACAATTGAGTTAGGAGTTCCACAATTTCATTACGTGATGCATGAAAAAATACTTCCTTCTGTCGGCCCAATCTTTTGCCTGATAATTTCATTGGGTGTTCTTCAGTCCATTCTTTAGTTGTCTCCAGTATTTAGTATAGAATGTCAGGCATTCGCCTTGTGAAAACTCTGCTCAGAAAACTCAGAGCCTATGGAGCGTGACCGACTGCATTTTCAATCCCTTAGCTCAGAGGCTCTGGCAGCATCCTTCCCACAGCTGTTCCAGATCTGCCTATGGAGAGAGAATGCCTCTAAAAAAGTGAAGTCCCAGGGCCTAGCCAGCTGTTTTTCTCTTACATGAGGCACCTTAGGGAGGGAAATAATTATTTTCTAACAGCAACTTTGGGACCAGATCTTTCCCTTCTCCAGGCTAGCATGAAATGGCTCAAGGTGTGCATCTGAAGGAAGGGACGGGCGAGAGGCTGACTGAAGTCCTTGCACTTTCCTGTTAGGGGCAGAGGAGGCTGCAGGCAGCCCTGGGGCTGTGCTCTCACACACCCCTGCCCCAGCCCTCCCTGGCAATGTTCCTGCACAGCACCTCACTGAGATGTCCTTGAAAAGCAGCGCTGTTGCTGCCCTCCACTACATCTGCTTGAGATAAACTCCTTGCTGGCCAAACAGTAAACTTTTCTGTTTTAAGGTACTGAGTTTTAGCACATTAATCACCCAGAGAAGCCCAGGTAGGGTCTGACAGCATAGATTGCGCTTCAGCTTTGTGAAAAATTCCTCAGTCTGTTTTCCTGCTGTGTGTTGACCCTCACTGACTCCAAGACTGATTTTTCAGAGTACTTTTGTTTTCCATTTGCTGCAGGTGACTCAAGCTAGACCTTGCCACAGTGAGCAGAACAACTTCTGTGGTTTCTCAAGCCATAGATTGTGCTGCAGGGGATGGGTTGCTCATAAGGCAGCAACATTTGGTGCTTGCATTGAAACAGAATTCCCCCTTCTTCCTTCCCATCACTGCTTTTCTTATAACTATAGAAAGTTCTGCATCTGAACCACTTGGTCTCCATTCAGTAATCTCATTGGGTTTTCTTGCCACACTTCCCTGCATCACCCAGCATGTTCTCAGTATTTCCACAAGAAAGAAGAATGTTTGATGCGAGATCCTCCTTTGTGAGGAGCACACAAACCTGCACCCCCTGCTCCCACCGCTCCGCCATCGCTGTGCCACATCTTGGTCTCAGAGAGATGGTACAAATTGGATGAAATCCTCCTGATTTCTGTTAGTTTCCCCAACTGTTTGTTTTGCTGCAGCACTCACAGCCCGGTGAGTACATGCAAATCAATACTGCAGTGAAACAAAACCATAATGGACGGATCAAGTGAAACAACGAGTTATAAGTGGAATTCAGCCCATAGTGCTTGAATATTTCATGAATTACAAGTTTTCATCAGACTGAATTATAACATAAGTCATTTGTTTTTCCCAGGCTCTTTCTCCCTCTCATGTAAATGATTTTTACTTCAAATGCGAGGAAGTAATTGCTGAGGCTGCAAGTTTGGAAGTGTGTTGGGAATAGGCTGCAGCTCTGGACGTACAGCAGTGACATTTCATTTCATAACGTACAAGACAGCTGATGTCCTAATATTCCATGATGCTTATTCTCTTAGGTCCTGACACAGTCTGAAGGCCAGTCCTGTGCTTGCTTTGAGCCCTGCTTTCTTCTGCAGGGGGATATCAGGTTGTGGCCATGAGGTTTGCACCACCCGAGGCACAACCTGTTTGATGGCTTTGCATTCCTGCCATTATTTGGCTCCTGCATGCCAAGCAAAGGTTAGCTAGAGTGAAACAAAAGTTTCACTCAGTGTTTGGAAAGGCTGTGCAGACTAAATGAGGCTGCAGAGGAATGAAAAGCAAAGAAACTGTTTTGGATGCTGCCTTGGGAAACCAAAATATTTTGATTTTTTGGAATGCAGAAAGGAGCCTTGAATTTCTGCCTATCACTGGACCCCTCAAGGCTGCTGTGACCATCTCAAAAACTCTTCTTTCCCAAAGCTGGCACTTTGAAGGTGATGTCAGCTTGGATTATCTCAAGTTACCAGGACAAACAGCTGCCTCCCCAGTATAATCCAAGGGGAAAAGCAGAAGCAAATCATCTTCATTTGTAAAGCATCTCTTTTTCTCATTTTAATGCAGCATGTAACAGTGTGATAGTCTGAGTTATTCATGCATTCCAGATCTTGTAATAATCAGTTATCTCAGTATGAATGTATTAAAAACAGAAGCCCCTCCAAAAGCACACATGGCAGCAAATACTCATTTTCCTATATGCAAAATCTCTGGTTTTGCCCTTCACCTATTCTCATGTGCTCCCTTTCCCCTCCCAGTGAATCAGAAGTTCTTTCAGAATGTTGTGTGCTCAAGTGAAAGCACTGAAATGCAGCAGTTATTGATGCACAGTTACCTGTGATATTGACAGAGGCTCTCTGTGCAGTTTCTGCACGTGCTCACGGAGCACTGCCCACACAAACCCCACAAGATAACGTGCTGCCTGGGCCTGCATGGGCCTTAAAAATACAGCATTATTTTCCATCAGCTGGCACCAAAACTTTCAGATATATTTCATTCATGTTTCCGTTCTGGCATTTCCCATTCTCTTCTGCTCATGTTTAAACACGAAGGAAAATTTCCCACCTGTGCTGGTTCTTAAATTAGGGCTTATGAAAATACACAACTTCTCCTGAGCACTCTGCTTTTGCAAAAAGAAGCAAGGACGTTGTACCACCCTCCTGCCTTGGTGTGCAATCTTCTGCTCCTGCATTAGCAGCAAATCAGTTTGTATAAATTCGGGAGTTTCTGTGTTAGCAGAGGATCAGCAAGTGGAACGCGATGCTGCCGGTGCTCAGCACTGCCTGCAGCTGCAGCTGTCCCTGCTTGCAAGAAGTGTTGTTACCCCCAGGACTGCACGGATTGATTGCTGCAGGCTCAGGGCTTCCTGCTATTTACACGCAAACACGGATTTTTAAATGAATGCGAAACCACACAGCCACACTCCTTTCTCCACTGCGCTGTTCAGTACTGAGCAGGGAGTCCAGTCGATGAGGTGCCGCTGTTGGGTGTGCGCTGTTTGTGTGGCTGTAGAGAGGAGCACATCCCAGCTCCCAGCACGTCCAGCCACGGCTCCCCTTAGCTGAAACTTCACACCTTGTGTCCGCAGCCTGAACCCGCAGTCAGGTTGTAAGCTTACTTCTGGGACCAACCGACCCAGCAGTCAGCCAACCCCAGCCGAGTCATGGCCGAAAATCTGAGCATTACTTAACAAAATGAGGGAAGTGATGCTGGTCACCTCAGCTTGTAGGGATGTACCTGAAGGGTTTATTGTCCCCATGGTTACAGGAAGGAGAAGCCAAGGATCTCCACGGGGATCAGTCAGGACTGCAGACTGATTTCCTCCTGAGAAGGAAGTGGTTCCTAACGAGCGTGGCTTTTTCACGGTGCGCTGAACCCTTCTCTTTGTTCTGCCAGCAGATAGATTCATTTAGAAGTTAACGAGCTAAAATCTCGTAGATGTTTTCAAGAATGGTAGCAAAGGCTACGTTGATTCTTCTCAATGCAGAATTCAGCCTTTCTGTTTTCTGGAGTCCTCTGTGTGTGCTGAGAAGCCTTGCTCAAGGTGAAAGCTGAGGCCCATCCATCTGATAAACTTGCTTTTCGGGAGAAGCGATGTGTGACAGCAGCATGTACAAAGGAACAAAGATGTGCTAATAGTAAAACTCTCCAAGGTTGTGTAAAGGAGAGAAGTTCTCGGGTCTACCCAAGTTCACTCTTAGAAGCAGTAACGTGTGTGAAAAGAGGAATAGAAAGAAAGGCTCTATAGTTAGCATATGCTTCTGGTGGTTTTATGTCCATGTAAAATTACCATGGGATTTTTAAAACATCAAAGTAAGTGACAATTTCAGCCTGCCATGAACATAAAGGCTTGAAAATTAGCATTAATACAGTGATTCGTCACGTATTTTGTAATCCTCTTCTCTGTTTTGCAGCTCTGAAGATTGCAGTTGTAGATATCTACCATTCCAGGTTAAAGGAAAGACAGCGAAGAAAAAAGTGAGTTTTCAAGCAGCAAAGCAGTGACTGTGTTTCTTTGCTTCAGTGCCACGTTTGTCGCCCAGCACTGGGCAGAACTGATTCCCTGCAGCAGCCTTCCAGACTGCTCCCATGCAGGGAGACCTGCTGCTGGGAGCTTTGCATGGCACGGGTCATTCTGGACATGTAGTTCTCTTTCTGTGCACAGATCTACATCAAACACGTGGCTTTAGCAATGGTACCATGCCAGAAAACATATTAACAGACCGGTACTTCTTAGGACATACGGGCGACAAAGGACATCCACACTCCTTTGCTCTCCTTTAAGTGCACTGAGAACAAATCACTCACTTAAAACCTGCTGTCCAGGACTCCCTGCTGCAGGAAAGTCTTGTTCCCATTGCATCCACACTGCTACCCCCAGTCCAGTTATATTGAGCAAACTAAGCTTCTGGCATGTCTGCAGAGCTGCAGGTTGAAATACTGCCTGGGAAACTGCTCACACACAGAGCCAGTACTGGGAAGAGGAGAGGAGACAAGTCTCTGTTTTCCTGTTCCTACGTAGTGCTGATGGACCTCACGTGGTTTATTTCCTGCTGTAGGGAAAAACAACCTGTGCCTGGTTGCCAGAACCCCCACTTTCTCCTTAGGGCTGCTTACATCAGGATTTCTGATTCCCAGTGGTCCACGAGTTGGTTTTTCATAACATGTAATGAAGATAACTGTACTACCGACATGAGTTTGAGTCATTCATTCAGTTCATTTGACAGCTTTTTCAAATGACTCAGTCTGTTCATTAAATTCATTTTTATTATAATTTCAAATACTTTCTTCAATATTTAAATTATATCTTGCTGCATTATTGCCTGTTGGAAGCATGAGTAATCTGTAGTATGACTCCTCCTTTCCTTCTCATGATACAGCATGGTGCTGCTGGAGCACAGGTTCAGAGGTGCTAGTTATTGACCTGGCTCTTTGTTGTTTATAAATTAAAAATACTTACATGCTATGATTTCCATTATGGTACGTTGTGTTTTACAAAAAGAAAGTGCTATAAAGCTCAGTTACATGACTCACTTTCTGTAATGTTCCCACAACAGAATCAGGAAAATGGCATAAAAACACTGAGGTCACTCAGAAAGTCTTCTCTGCCTAGGAGAGGGCCCTTATTTGTACACACTGAGGAAAGTAGAATGGATTTTATAGAACAAAGTCCAAGCTGACCCACAGGAGCCAGGCCTCACATATCTGCTATCATTTGCAGAAGTCAGATGCTGATCAGGTTGCCAGTCATGACCACACGGCACTGGCAGAAACCTGTGACAAATGCAGCTGTCATGCACTTGTACATATCTTACCTGCCTTCTTACACTGCTCATTTCCCTGTTCCTGTCACAGACATCTCAAAGTTATGTATAACCTAAGCACTGTCTCTGTAAAATCCAAGCAGCCATGGAAAACCACCACCATTCAGTTCCCAGTGGCAACATTTGCCCTTCATCCCTCACCCCTGCTCCATGAGAAGGACATCTGCCTTTCCCTGGAGCTGGAAGTCACGCTCTGTGACACATTCGGTGTCCTTCCAATTTTGGAAAGACAAGTTGTGAGACGCTGTAGATGTGAACTCTGTCTAAAAAAAGAAATTTCCAACCCTTTAAAGCAGCTGTGGCTCCTTTTGTGCTTAGCGCTGTCAGGGTTGGAGCGGTGCACAGCACTTTCCAAAACCTCCCTGATGAAAATCTCACTGCATCACGCTTCTCAGCTCTCCAGCTCAAGGGCCATAGAGATTTCACTTGTTTGGTTTTAGGCCCATCTCACAGTTTAAGTCAAAGTTTCTTGTGAAGCCTCTGTATTTATGTGTGATACACAAGTTAATGCCTCTCATTAATACCATTTTGCTCCTTGTTACAGAATTATAAGAGACCACGGCCTAATCAACCTCAGGAAGTTTCAGAGTGAGTATCACATGTAACTGCTTCATGATAAAGTTCAGCGTTGCCATGAAAATACTTCTCTCTCCACCATCACCTCACCAAAACGTGTCACTCTTTCCCCCTTCAGTTTTGGAAAGACGATACCCGAAGGAGGTTCAAGACCTGTACGAAACAATGCGGCGCTTTGCACGGATCCTGGGACCAGTGGAGCACGATAAGTTCATTGAAAGCCACGCACGTAGGTGTTTGGAGGGCTCTAACATCCATGTTCTTCGGTAGGCATAATAAGGGGTTGCATCATCTGCAGCCTTTCCTGAGCGCTGCTGGAGGGCAGGAAGTTGTTCCCCCCTCTGGTCTGACTGCCTCAGGAAAACAGCTGTTTGTGTGCTGGTGTATTAGATGGACAACAGATGTTTCTTCCCACAAATGTGTGTCCCAGTGCTTTGACTTCTCAGCTGACCAGAGCTGCTCACCTGCTAGATGAAGTGCTTTCTTACCAGAAGCCCACTGCTCATGTACTGATCTGCGTATCACGGAGAGAAGAAAATCCCTAAAACTTAAGTTTGCATTGAGGAATAGGGAGCTGGCAGCAAAGTGCAAATTCTTTGAAAGATACACGTTGAAACTATTCTGTGTGTGCATAATTACATAGCACAGCTGTCATTACGTTCCCTGCCTTAAAGGGAGAGGCATTGTTCCATCTCCGAATCATCTCGAGTTCGTTATGCATAATCATAGCATGCATTCAGTCAGATTCCAGCACGAGTCATTGCATCCTGCTTAATTCTGTGACTTAAATGGGGAAAATTATTGCTCATTAGAAAGAACAAAGCATTTCAGCAGTTGTGACTGTACTCTGGAGACACTAGTGTTAAATACCACAGCCATGACCCTGCAGATCATGCGTCTGACACGCATGCATTTATCCTCAGCTTCGTGTTGTCACTGCAGTGACAGCCAAACCCTCCAGTTCACCTGTGAGCTGCACACAGGCACTGAGCATGTCCTCTGAGAAGTTGAGGAAATGAATTTGAGACTGGCAGCTTGCTCACTGTAAAACTAGGCGATGTCTTGGAGCCAGCTCATAAAAGCTATACACAGTAAATAGTTCTAAGCACAAGAAACAAAGGTATTTAATCTCAGCAATTGCAGAAAAGGAGAATTTTCCACAAGGAAGCATTTTGAGAGGTCCAGTTATGAAAACTGTAGTTTAAAGACAGCAGTGGATGCTATAAAGGAGCCAGGATGGAGTCGTTTTTCAGACCTAGTGAAGCTCCTTCCAGAAATGCTCTACTGTTGTTGCTTGCCTTGGCGGGGTATGGCAAAGGAACTGTCAAAGCATGAAGGAAAAATAATTCTCCTGAGCACAGGAATGCTAGAAATTAGCTAACATGTGCCATCAAGGGGTGTAGTGGTGGGGGCAGAGAGTCAGGAGGGCTCACAGGCTCTTGCAGAGAGGCTGGCCCTGCTGCTGTTGTGTACACTTCACAGCTCAGCTGTGCAGGCAAATAAGAACAAGCCATCTTCGCCATCCCCACTGACCCACGTTTCTCTTTTTGGGTTTCCCCTCTGCTTCCCATTGGGATACAACAGTGGAATTTGAGCTGCGAAGGGAAATAAAGCGCCTACAGGAGTACAGAGCAGCAGGAATCACCAATTTCTGCAGTGAGTACCTGATGCATTATTGAGCCGGTTCCCATTCATCAAGGTGTGGAAGGATGAGTTTGCAATATTTAGGATGTGTTGAATAAAAAGGCGTTTTTAAATGTGTTTGCCTGTCACTTTAACTGAGCACAGCTCTGGCGGTGCTTTATGCTCTTAGAGCTGCTCTGAGCCGTCAGCTGGGAGAGCTGCTGCCCAGCACAGCTCTGCTTCACTCAGCGCCCCTCAGAAGCCCCAGAAAAACACACCTTGTGGCACAGTGGTCTCCTGTGACAGGCACTGTCACTGTCTACCACAAGTGGGCTGCCTGGACATAAGGCTGCTGCCTCTCCACAAATAAAATGCCTGGCTTTGGATCGTGGCAGCCTCGTTTGTTCGGTTTTGGCCTGAAATTGATGGTGGGGAGGGGCAAGGAGTGGAATCCAATACCTTCTCACGCCAAGTAGTTGTCATGAGGGAGAATAGCAGTCTGGTCCAGAGCTGGAGAACAGTTTCTCCCTTATTCCCCAAAGCAGAACAACAACAGTCTGAACACTTTGACCGAGGCAGCACACGAGGTTGTGGTATCTGTTACCCACAGGTGCGAGGACATACGACCACCTGAAGAAGACGAGAGACGAGGAGCGCCTGAAGCGCACCATGCTGTCTGAAGTGCTGCAGTACATCCAGGACAGCAGCGCGTGCCAGCAGTGGCTCAGCCGGCAAGCTGACATGTATGGGCGCAGTAAGGCCGTGCTGTGTGCTCCTGTTTGCTCAGATGGAGCTGAAACACTTTTGGGTCTGATAACGAACACGTTCCCAAGCTATTGCAGTAAGAACAGTCCGCACAACTCAGAAGGGTGAAAGGTGGGAATAACAGCAACAGCAACTTGTTGGAGTTCAGGGACGGAAGGGCCTGGCGGGGGCTCAGCATCTCCGTTTTCTGCATTTTATATTTCAGGAGCTTAACTGCCATTAATGAAGGCGTGGAGGGAAATGAGGTCTTTCAGGATATTAATGAGAGCAGAGATGACACTCGGAATGTTTTGTGTGATTTTAGATGTGGCAGCATTATTAATGTGTCGTCACCTCACACAAGCACTTTGATTTCAGGAGCAAGCTGCAATGCAAGAAGTGCTGCAGGGCTGAGGAGATGATTTGTCATTTCCCCAGTGAATTTCTCACTGCCCCCCCAGCCCCACACATCTCTTTTTTACAAAAACAGGTTTCAGACATGGTCCTCAGCTGGGGAGTGGTAAATATTTATAAATCCTGCTGACTTCAGGTTGGGTCCTGGGTTATGCAAGCTGAATTGTATAAGCATTAGAAGCTGGAAGAAAGTCTCAGGGCCAGTACAGACAGCCACACTTACAACAGATGACGGCAATTGAAAATTTCCTTTCTTTCCAGTGATTCCGGCCCGACTCCCGCAGCGCCGATCCCTTCCAATTCAGGTACGTTTCAGATGGCGGTAAGGAAACAGGCGTCCGCTGGGAGCACAGCCCAGCCTGCACGCGGAGCACAGCTCCCACACGGCTGCACGAGTGCTGGCCCTGTAGAGAAGCGCTGCCTTCCCCGATGCTGCCTCTATCTGAAGCTCATTCCACATGCAAAACTGACTGCTTTTGCTGAATTTCTGGGTTGTTCTGGTTACAGACTGGAAACCCATCTTGAAGCCACATGAACAAGGCAGGAAAGAAAACAATTTTCACATGAGAACAAAAACTATCTTTTAAAGATAAGCTAGTCTGGTATAGTAACATCACAGCAATATGAACTGCTGCTTTGGAGAGAACGCAGCAGCGCAGGCTGGCACCCAGGGTCCCCCAGGTGGGGATGGTGTCCCCTCAGCCGAAGGGCTGCTATGCAGGATGAAGTTAATTGGGAAGTACTTTGTGGCCGGTGAGGGAGAAGACCTCAAGAGAAAATGAACTGTTTTGCTTGTGGAATTCAGATAGCATGCAGTGTTTGCAGCCAGTATCTTGTGTTGAACAAAGCCCAAACAAAATACCAAATAGTTGCTAATTAAATGAACATCCTGCATACTGAACGAGGCAGGGATACTGTGGAAAAACTGCCACGTGTCTATAATTAAAGGCTGCCTCATATTGAATATACAAGAGGGCAAATTATTGTTGCTTAACTTTAATTCTAGATTTTACGATCTTGGCTTTGCAGCCTTAATGTATTATCTTTAATGCAGTTTGTATGCATGTGTCATTTCCTACGTTCTTAGAAATTCAAAACCAAATTGTCCCATACAGCACACTGCTTACAGCCCCCTGCACCCTGGAAATCACCTGCCCTGCACACACGCTGCTCACTGCAGCGCTTTTCCTCCCGGTCGCTGGGCGCTCGGCCCTCTGAGCAGGCGACTGAGCAGAGCTGCCAGCACCATGCTGGGCAGGGCAGGGCCTGCAGCATCTTTGGGAAAGCAGAGCTGCAGATTTCCCAAGATCTCCCACTTTGCCAAACCTGAGAAGGCTGACCTGGGACAGACCTAGCCCTGACAGTGCCAGGCATGCAGCCTGCAGCTCAGGGGCAGAAGACTCCAAACACCAATAAATGTCCTTCGTTCTGCTCCACACCCTGGAACACAGGGGAAAAAATCCTCAAACCTCCTGGCAGTCTGAGCCACACCGGTTATAGCTCCAGTTGTGAACCTGAGAGCTGACAGAGTGCCTTGTGGTAGATGCTTCCTTCAGAACCGTTTCTCATCACAGAAATAAACGCACAAACTGCAGTTGTTTTGCAACACCCGCGTCACATTCAAAGGCATTTAAAGAAAACTGTGCTTCAGGAAGCTGCCAGCACAGCCCGTGTCAGCAGTAGCAACCCCTGCATCCCACACTGCAGTGCCATGGGCAGCCCCAGCTCCCAGCCTGCAGCTCTGGGAGGTGCAGCTCAGCCCACCTGACAGCAGCCCTACGCCCACAGATCCTCCCTAACACCGGTGAGGCAGCATTCGCTGCGTAAGAGCCCTCATGCATGCATGCACAGCACTTAACTACATCTGTTGCAAAACCAGACCGTTTGTCAAAATAATGCCCTTTTTATGTTAAGCCCTAAATACCTCTGAGCATGAGCCCTCGGATCATGCTGGGTTAACGTCACAAGGATCAAATCGCTGCGGTAACGCCCGGCTCCGCCACTTCCAGGCCGCCCCAATGGTTTGTCAATGTTTCCCTCCCTTGTCCCCGCAGGCAGACGGAGCGCCCCGCCACTGAACCTCACCGGGCTGCCAGGGACGGAGAAACTGAACGAGAAGGAGAAAGAGGTGAGGAAGTGAATGCTGCACAAAGCATGGCGCTCACTGCACGCGTGCACCCGCACCGTCTGCACCAGGTGTGAGGATAATGCAGCAGCTTAGGCCCTGACTGCCTGTTCCAGCTCACAGTGGCCTTCCAGGCGGCTTCTTAATTTCAGTTAGTGCTGTGTGTGTGCTGTGGCAAATTAGCTTATTTAGCAAAGAAAGGTAGAGAGAGCCAAGGTGTCATTACAGGCCATTACAGCATCAGAGATGGCATCCTGTCCTCCTCCATCAGGAGACAGGGCTGAGTGCAGGAGTGATTTTCTTGATGAACATCAGTTTTCAGGTTGGCAGAGGATTTCATTAGGGGCTGCCTGGACACCTCGCTGAACCTGAACGGTGTGGTTCATCTCACACCGTGCAGCTCAGAGCCAAGCCTCAGCCCTCAGCCAGCCGTGCTGTGCACAGGATCAGGTGCCAGTGAAACATGGTCTATTCCAGACCGCTCTCTGAGTGGAGGTGCATTTCCCATCACTGGGATGGCGGCACTGGAAGCCAGCTCAGAGGTTCACTGCAGAACGTGGCACTGCAGGCTGCACCCAGCACACACAGTTGTAGCTCAGACTGTGGTGTGTTTGGGGCACCTGTTTCCTTCTCTGCCAAAACAAAGTTCCTCTGAATTCTGCCATTTCTTACCAATGAGAAACAATCATTAAGCATTTCCCGATTAAAAGGAGGCAGCTGCTGTTGGAGCAGATGGGAGCAGCGCAGGCACAGCTGGCAGCAGCTCCACGGCACTGCCCAGCACTGCCCAGCACACGACTTCCAAATCCCTGCACGGTTTCCACCCTAGATTTCCAGAAGGCTTAATGTGTGCATAGCTGCTTTTGTAGAACGGCATTGAGGACTTTGTGTGCCAGGGATTAACAGGCAGATGCCCGCCGCGGCTCTCGCCCAGCAGGCTGAGCTGCTGCCTGCGCGTCTCTTTGGCATGCGTGCATCCCTGGTTCGTGGAGAACAACGCCCACACGGGACACACTCATAGCTACGCTCCTGTGAGCCCGGAGCTCGCTTTCATCCTCCTGCTTTGTTTCTCAGTCAGGAATGTTTTTGAATACAGCAGCCGTGGGCTCCTCCCTGCCCACCTGCGGCTCCTGGCCGCCATCACCGCCTGCCCCCCACCACAAAATACAGCACAGCTGTTCTCAGGAACACGACCGCGGCCTTACTGCCCCAGAACGGATCACGGAACGAGAGCAGGACAAGTGTAGCGCTTATTAACTTCCCCTTTGCCTTCCAGCTCTGTCAGATGGTGAGGTTGGTCCCCGGAGCCTATTTAGAATACAAAGCTGCCTTAGTGAACGAGTGCAACAAACAAGGAGGGCTGCGGCTCGCGCAGGCGAGAGCGCTCATCAAGATCGATGTGAACAAAACGAGGAAAATCTATGACTTCCTCATCAGGGAAGGGTACATCACCAAAGCCTGAGGAGCAACACGGCACTCTGCTTGGAGCAAACGGACACGGAGAAGCTCTGAAGTCACTTTGACAGCACTGAAAGATTTTAACAGTGTGAAATGAAGGACATTTTCTATTGTTTAAAATCTTTTGGACCTTTTTTTTTTTTTTGTAAAAACAAGTAGGAAAGCTTTGTTAGACGGTATGAATGCTGACATTTTGTCTGGTTTCCTTTTGACTGTGCTGCTCAACTCTGCTGCTGTCAGAATTGCACACCACGTAGCACTGCCAAGAATCCCGCGCCGTATCAGCCGATCTGTAACGCGAACGGCCGTTCCTTTCCACATCTTGTGTAACCAAAGGAATTGCGGCACTTTTATCCTGGCAGTGCAGAGAACGAGGACGGGAGGGCAGCACATGAGAGCCACACTGACTCAACCTGAGTACAGGCAAAAAACGCAGTGCCCTCCCTCCTCTACTCCTTCCTAAAAGCGTCAGCTTTCAAAGGAGATAGCACATGCCCCAGGCTGCAAAAATGGAGCTCGCAATTGTCCCATCTTTTTATCTTAATTATGATAAAGGATGGGAAAGGACACTGCGGGGAAACTCCTGGGCAGTTGTTACGTTAAGTGATACTAGCACGTATTGCAGCACAAGAGTGCTGTGCGAACCTGTGGGCTTCATCTGCTGCCACTTCATTTGCCGTGGTCGCATTGGGTAGATTCCTTCAGCTGAAGTCTGTCGTGGCTGCTGCGGCTCCGTGGAAAGGCCATGAGGTGGATGGAAGGCTGTGTGTGACAGCCCCAGCTGCCTCACGTCAACAAAAAGCCACCCCGTTCCCCAGCATTCCCTTCAACCATGGAGAGGAGAACACTGCACACACCAGGCCATGGACTCTTAGCCCTCCTGGCTGTGATGCCCCGCTATCTCTGCTTCACTCTGTGCGTCCTCAGGTCTAGGTTCTCACGCTGCAAAGCCCAAGCTATAACTATACCGGTGCATATTTAAGATGTTTGGCTTTAGATTTTTGCTTCCCCTCCAGAAATGTAATTATCCTGTGTACCTGAGGTGTCACTGAATGTGCGGTATGTTGGTCTGCAATAAAATCAAGTTGATCTGAAACAATCTTAGATGGTATTCTGGGCTCCAAGTGAGACAAAGCTGCTTCTGCTCCATCCAGCTCTCCGGTGCTGTGAGAGGGGAGAGCTGCATCCCTTTGGATGGCAGGGAGCTAGAAAACAGTTCTCTTTCCCAGGGAAAGTAGGAAAGGTGAGGCAACGGGAAACGGGGCAGGGAAGTTTCCCTCACACAGCATCAAAGCAGAAAAACAACAGGTTTTTCTCCTCTTGCAGGGCACCACGCAGGCAGGCTCCCAGCCTGTGCCACACTCAGCACCTCCTCACTCCTGTTATTTCCAGGCTCCAGCACAACACTCCTGTGCTGCAGGACAAAGGGCAGGGAGCCGTGCTGAGAAAACGCTGTGGGGTCACAAACCTCTGTCCACAGAGGGCAAACAGCACCATGGCACGGCCGGCCCACGCTGCAGCCTGCGGTCAGGTGAGCAGCAGTCATACCACGATGGCAGATTTTTGGGTCCAACCCTCGTAACACCAGCGGGAGGCTGACCAAACAGCAGCAGGAGGCAGGGTGGGACTTCCCCCCCCAGGAGCTTTCAAATCTCTTCCAACGCAATATAACACAACGAGCAGACAAGTACCTGGCACCCTCCTCTGCCATTCTGCAGAGAGGAGGCAGCGCTCAGCCAAACCGCATCCCCTGCTGCGCTCAGCCACTTCCAGGGAGGGGGACATGGGGACAAAAGCCACCCCGATCTGCCAGCCACCCTGCTGCTGTGCCAGAACCTCCTTCACATCCCAGCTCCTCTCCTGCTCCACAAAATGTCTCCGTGCCACCCAGCCCAGCCTCCAGGAGCAGCAGCAGTGGCATTGGAGGGGCTATGAAATGGGGATCTATCTTTATCAGCTCCGGGAAGCACCGTGTGCAGCTCTGGCACTGTTCAAGTAATTAACAATAATGAAAAGTTCACGTTGCCATGGATATGGTGTTCTATTTACAACACGCATCTCTCCCTGTCACCCAGACCCGCGCAGCAACCAAAGGAAATCAGAGCCCCATTCACAGCCCTGGTGCGGGGCTTTATTTATAACCAGCACTGCTGCAGCATCACGGCCTCACCGCTGCCTTTCCTCACCAAGACCCCCGGCTCCCCAGGCAGCAGCTGCCCATAAAGAGAGACCCAGAAAGAGGCTTTTCAGACACCTCTCACTAACTGCTCACATGGGTTTTTTTCAAACCATGCAGTCCCCATGCACTGCTTTTGAGAACTTTGCTGCTAATGGGCCTCATTCCTTACTGCAGGGCAGGGCAATATAAAGACAGAAGCAAAGGAGCAGAGGGTGCCCATGTTTGTTTGCACATGGGTCTTGCTCGCACGGCGCTCCAGGAATGCCAGCCCTGCTCAGTGCACTGAGGGCACACTGCTAAGAATCGCAGTTGGCTTAATTAAGGACTCAGGTGTACATGAAAGATTAAATACGGAACAAGGCCGGGGAGGGATGGAAGGCAGCCAGTTTGGACTAATGTGCCTATCTGGGTACCTGCAGCATTAATTACACCCGAGCTCAGGAGATAGGGAGAGGCTGCAGCTGCTCCATCCCATCACATTCCTGGTCTTCTGCAACGGCCATCACACGAGGCGTGTGATCTTTGGGGCTGTTATCTGCCTGCCACTAACAGCATTGCTGCTTCTGTCTGATTGCAGCTCTGAGCGCTGCAGTCACACAGCGGCCATGCGCTCGGCCTCTTGGTGATGCAGGGCCAGGAGTTCAGGGCTGCACACAGTGGGTCCCCTGGGCTGGCACAGCCCCAGCACAGCACTGGGCTCCTGCGGTGCTGCCAGGCTGCAGCGGAGCAGGTGATGCCGATAGCAAAGTGACAAGAAGTGCAGCTTTGGCACCTGCTCAGGTTCCCATCAGGTGGGGCCCGTGAAACCTAAACCTCCTGGACACAAACATCACTGCTCTGGAGCAGCAGCATTTCAGCGACAGCTAAAGGAAAACTGCAACTGTCCACCTGGCTTCTTTGAAATAAAAAGAGAAGAACTCACTTGGAGATGCCCCATAGAAATTTCCCCTGCTATTCCACAAACAGGTTCAGCAACCTTCCGGGGAAAAACAGCATGGATCTGCCAACATGGAGAAAGCGCACACTGCGACCAGAGCTCACACCACACATCCCCAGCACAGCTCAGCACACCACTGCAGCACTGGGTGCAGCAGTGCAGGAACCCAACAAGCACTGGATGGAAGAGGAAAGGGCACAATAAACATGGATGTGGAGTCAGTCATCAGCGGTGGCACAATGTTCTGCACTTTTACCACTCGGGAGCCATTAGGAAACACCTGCTCTGCCACAGGATTCCCACTGGCCCTGAACACGGATCACCTTTTGCACCACAGAAAGCAATCCGGCATCCCTTGAGCTTTCTATGAATTGCTTCTCATTACTTTCCTTTTTTTTTTTTTCCCTGAGCAGGAGGTGCCTGCAGTGAGGCAGTGACCTGGCACAGCTGTCCCAGACTGAGATGGGATGGGATGGAGCCACAGTGGGAGAGGTGCAAGGGAGCAATGAGCATCTTTAGAGGCTGAGCAGCCAGGCCAGGCCACGTCATGTCAGCCCATCAGCCCTCAGTTGCAGCACACAGCGCTGGGGCGCAAAGCATTGCCTGCCAGCTGGGCCAAAGGCAGGCAGATTGTGGCTGCACGGCCCCGTAACTCAGTGGGCAGACACCTGGACGGAGCTCACCCCACCCTCTGCTGAGGGGACCCCAGTGCCCCTGCACCTCACTTCTTGCCAGCACACAGCCTGCACCACGGGCCCTGCAGTTCCCATTCTCTGCTTCCACATCCAGCAAGAAACCCATCAACTCAACAAACAGCAGAGCTGTTTCCCATGACCCTACAGAGCCCACCAACACCCCCGGAAGGGAGAACTGGCCCTGACCAACAGGCAGGGATGCAGGGTGTGAGTTTGGCCCCGTGCTGACTCAGCCCTGGCACACAGCCGGGCGCAAACACGCACCTGGGCTGCGGAAGCTCTTCCCACTCCACTCACCAGCCCCATGAATCACAGCACCCCGTGCACTCAGATCAATCAGGTGCCCGGTGCCAGGGCGGCACTGCAGCCACCACGGGATGCAGGGACACAGCAGCAGAGATGTCCCCCTGCCAGGACACGGAGGACCCACCCTGTGCAGTGGATACGTGGCGCTCTGCTCCCTGTGTCGCTTGAAAGCGAGCAAAACTACTGCTGTGCCCTGACATCCGCCTGCCTCCCCAGAGAGGCCTCTGGTGACCTATATTTGGCCGCTTAAATCATAAGCAGTGACCTCAATCTCAGGTCTTGTTTACCCCCATTAACAAGCAGTGGCCTGAATGCCTGCTCAGGGTTCCCTCTGCTCCGCGCCGTCACCTCGCATCTAATGAGAGGCAGCCGGCAGCTCCTGGGCCAGAATCACCCACAGGAGAGCTCTCGCTGCCTCCCCACACGTTCCTGCTGGTGTCACTCACAAACTGGGGGGCACAGAGGGGAAAGCAGCCCCCCAGAACCACACCACAGCCTCACAGACCCCGCGGTGCCTCTTGGTGAGCACATTTGCTAGGAGAATGCTGTGCCACGTGCTTTAACCACCCGCGATGGGGAGGCTGTGTGGATAACACGGAGCGCCCAGCATCCCCGGGCTGCTCGCGTCACGCGGGGTCCCTGCCGCCCTTCCAGGGAAGGGTAAACTCCCACGTAACCATGGAAACTGGGGAGGATGGCTGGCAGCAGGGCTGGATTCCTGCTCGCATGGCACTGGGTCTGGTGCGGAAACCTCAGCCGGCACGCGTGGCCACCACTGATCACAGGGCACAGCAGGAAAACACCCCAGTGATTAAGCTAATAGCCCTAATGACCAGCTGATGAACCGAAGGCCGGACGCACCCTTTGGGAACGCGCCCAGCACCGCACAGCGCTCAGCCCAGCATGCCGGGCACGGCCACACTGCGCCCAGCTGTGCTCAGGGCCCCTTCACAGCACAGGACGCGAGTCACATCCCAACAGTTCTCATCTCTCTTCCAAGAGCCCTGTGCTCAGTCCTGGGGGGTGCTTCCTTTGCTGTGCCCTGGGGTCAAAGGTGCCCTCTTTGCCTGCCCCGACCCACGCCGAAAGCACACCGAGCTGCAGCAGGCTGTGCTAAAGCCATCCACCCAGCCACGACACAGCCAGCTCTGCCCAGGAACGCGCCTCACAGTGCTCGGAGGAGCACTACAGGTGGCTGCCACCCCAAAACCATCTCCGAAGGTGACGCCCCGATCCTGAGGACCCGATGTGCCCTCTGAAGGACTGCGGCACAGGGAGAAGCCTCACACCCAGCTGCAGGCCCCTCACTGAGCATCGGCCCCGGGTCCATCCCAGCCCACAGAGCTGCTGCTCAGAGCGAGCAGAGGGAGAACAGAGCACATCTGACGTACAACAGAGGCAAAGCAAAGCCTCCAGCTCACAGAGCTGAAATCCTCACATCTTCATTTTTCGGCCTTTTGAGAGCTTTTTTTATTGTCTATTTTGTTGGTTTTTTTTTTTATTTGTCTATTTTTGTTCCTTGCCCACCTCCGCACTGAATGTGCTGAGCTCCTGGGCTGGAGAGGCAGCGTTTTAAGGGAGAACACTGGTGACACAAAGCAGAGAGCTCTCGGAAAAACAGCCTCTGGAGCAATAAACAGATTTGGTGCTGAGGGCTGTGAGGGACGGCTCCATCTGGGCTGCTGAGTCACAGAACCTACTGAAGTGAGATAAAAGCCAGAGGGCTGGAGGTAAGGGAAGCTTCCTATTAGGGATTTTTGCTATTTTGGTCCAAACACACGACGACGACAGCAGGAAGCAGAACAGGGCCAGGGCGGCGGTGCTTCGGCGGCCGCCGCTCCGCTCCGGCAGCCGGGGGGTTAAAACGCAGGCTGCCGCCGCCTCCTCCTCCGCCTGCCAGGCCCCGCTCGGCTCCCAGCCCCGCCGCCCCCGGCAGCCCACCCCGCCGGGAGGGCGGCGGGCCCGGCAGCCGGCGGCGCTCCCGGAGCGTCCTTGTCCCCGCAGGGCCGCGTCCCCACACAGCCCCACGGGGACGATCCGCGCGGCCCCGCACGACGCCCCGCAGGGGCTCCATCGCGCTCCCGTCCCGTCCCGCAGGGACCGCGCCACGTCCCCGCCGTTCCAGCCCCGCACACGGCGCGCATCCCCACGGGGCTCCCGACGCGTCCCCACGGACGACCCTCGCTCGCTCCCCCCCCGTCCGCACCGCCACGCGGGGCTCGGCCGCGTTCCCAGCGCCGCGCCCCCCCCCGCGCCCCCGGGCGGCGGTTCGGCCCCGAGGCGGCGCTGCGCCTTTAAGCGCGGGCCGGGCGCCAGCTGCCTCCGCCCGGGGGCAGCGCCGGGCGGGCCGGGCCCCGCCGTAGCCGGGCAACCGCACACGGCGGGCGGGCGGAGGGCGGCCCCGGCAGCGCCGCGATCAGGTGGCAGCACCGAGCCCGAGCCCGGCCGCTGCCCGGCGGATAAAAGTGCCGCCCGCCGCGGGACGGCCGCCAGCCGAGCGGAGCCGCCGAGGAGCCGCGGTAAGCCGCGGGGCGGGACGGGACAGCGGCGGGGGGTAGGGGGGGAAGCCGGGCCTCTCCGGGGGCGCCCCGCGATGCGCTCCGGAGCCGGCCCCGCTGCGGGCTCCGGGAACTCCGGGTTCTCCGCGCTGGCGCAGCGCTGCTCGCGGCGCGGCCCGCCCCGCTTCCCCGTAAGGGTGGCGATGCCGGCCCGCATCCCGCACGGCCGCACGCCGCGGTGACCGCAGCCCGGCCTGCCGCCGCGGGGCTCGGCGCGGTCCGTTCGGGCAGCGCGCGGCCGTCCCTGCGGCCACCGCCTGCGCTGCGGGGTGGGCACGGGAGGGCGGGACGGGGCACGAAGCGCACGGCCGGACGGCGGAGACGCGGCGGCTCAGCGCGCTCGGGACGGGCTGCTTCCCCGGGGGAAGCCCGACGGCGGCGCCGGGCAGCGCATCCCGCCCGCCGGGCGCTGAACCCCGGCACCCCTGGCGGGACGGGGCCGCACCGCGCGTCGAATCGTCGCCTGGGCGGCCGCCGGCAACGGCGCGACTCACGGCGGTGGGGCCGTAACCTGTTCGACGGGACGGCAAACGAGCGTCGTGCCGCGCGGCTCTGCCTACTGCCGGGTACCCCGATGTCGTGTTGTGAGGTCGGTTTATTCCTAACGCCGGAGGAACGGTGCAGGGGTTAGCAATGGCAAAACATTGTTTTCCCTTATGATAGGCCACATCGGCTTGGGTAGGGAGCAGATTGCTTCTCCCTGGGCCTCTCCACCCACCTCCAGGCACACTGTTGCCTCCGGTGCCTGGGTTCTGGCCTTTAGCACAGCTCCAGCTCAAAGGCAGCAAAGGTTCAATAGCACCGGCTTGGGGAGTGCACTCCAGCAGCGCTCTGGGCAGTGCAGCCCTGTGAGCAGCAGCAGCACGGCAGATGGGAAGCATTTTGCTCAGCACCAGCAGGGGCTCGATGCTGCTTGTGCTTCCTGCCCCCAGGACGTGCACGTCCCGCTCCTCAGGGAACAAGCGAAATCTCAGGGATTTCATTCCCGCTCCAGGATCTCCTGGCTCAGCTTCCATGTTGGTCTGGTCAACATGGGAAGTGGCACAGTTTAACCAAACAGCTGAACCCAACTACGTCTCAGAACTGGAGAGGCGAGCTGAGGCTGCTTTAGTGTTCAGAAATACATGGGGGGGAAGAGGGAAACCCTCTACATGGGATATTATGGGAGAGAAGAACAAAATGCAGAACTCTATACAGGAGAGGCAGTGCTGGCTTTGAGCCAGAAACATCACATCTGGGACCCAGGTGGAAGTGAGGAGCAAGGAAATCCAGTGGAGTGAGGCAGAGCTGTCAGTGCGCCGCACACACAGCCCTCCTGCTGCCCCAGACCATAGGGCTGCAGGCAGCCCTCCCTCCTGCCAGGCTGGTTTCCCATAGAAAGCAACGTTTGTGCCTCAAATTGGGTATGGGAGCTTCTCCCAATCCGCTCTGTCTCTAGATATATGCAACTGAGTTCCAGCTCCAAACCAACACCTGGCCAGGGCTCTCGTGCTTGGAAACGGATTGGAGGTCTCTGGAGCAGAGCCCCTGAACCTAGGGCCCTTCCTGCTGCTGGGCTCGTCCCACCCGGCTCCTCTCCCCCTTTAAATAAGGCAGCAACAGCCCTCAGGCAGCTTGTGTTAAATTAAACCACCACAGCTGGCAGCTTCCTGCAGGACAGCTCACCAGTCAGGTGCCGGTGTCTCCAGCGGGGTGTTTGGAGACAGCACAGCACTGATGGGACTTCGTGTTCCCCCCGTAAAGATTGCACCCCGCAGGACTGAGCACGGCTGCGTTTCCTTGGAGCCGGGAATCCCTATTCATGAGCAAAATTGGCATTCGCTGTGCCTTGTGCTGAGCAGCCGCCCATACCAATGGGAGCACACGGAGACCAGGGGTGCTGGCTCTGTGCTGTTTGCATGGGAAACATTCCCTGCTGCATGTAAACTTGATTTCCAGCTAATTGATTACAGTTGGCCTCCATTCCTGTTACCCTAAGCAACCTCACCAATGTGCTCAGAGCAACCTCATTCCTTCCAGCTGCTGCGGGCAGGAGGCTGGCAGGGCCAGGCAGCTGCTCGCCAGCCCCGCTCCACTGCTTTTCCTCCAGCTCAGCTTTCCACTGGTACAGCCCTGCACTGAACATCCCCAGGGCCCTGGGCTGCCCACGGCCCCACTCACCCACCCGGAGAGGTTCCCCACCACAGGCACACAGAGCACAATGCTCTGAGATCACTCAGGGAAGGAGGGCTGTACTTAGATGCACACTACTTGCAACAGCCTCTGGAAGAGGTCTGGGTGAGCATCGGCATGGAGGTGCCGTGCAATTTCTAGCAGTCACAGCAGTGAATTCACAGCTGCCTTCAATTGTATGGGTTTTGGTGCAGGCTGAAGCTGAGCACAGAGGTGCTGCCCAGCAATGAGAGGCCAACAGCCTGTGGCAGTGGCAGCAGCCTCTGAGCCCTGGGTGCAAACCACGTCGCCGCGGTCTTCAGCAGCATCACATAGGCATCAGAGCAGCTGTTTTTTGTGCAGCACATGGGAAAGGGAAAGCATCTCTCTTATCAGCTGGGCACATCCCTAGGAGAAGGGAGGCTGCATCGCACACCCCAGGAGGCACAGCCTGCCCACTGCTCTGCTCCACGCAGGTGCCCAGGCAGCCAGGGTCGCACACCCATACAATATGGGAGCTTCTCTGAGCTCTGCCTGCAGCCCAGATGCCGTCAGCTGGTGCCAAAATAAGCAGCATAGCTTTGGAACAGACTCTCCCTCCCCTCTTGCTTTGAGAGACGTGGAATTGAGAACAGCCCCCAGAGCTCAGCCAGCTCACAGCCCTGACGCTGCACACAGCCATAGGATCCAGCTCACGCCTCCTCAAGGCTTCATTCTGTTTTTTAGAGAGCATTTGATGCACCCAGCGTGAGTTTAAGCAAGACACAGGTGGCTGCACTATGGGCCTGAGCAGCAGACACATGGAGTGCTGGAGCATACCAGGAGCTCCAAAATAAAAGGTGCTGCCTTAGAAAAAAAACAGGCAGCTTGCTTCTCATGGATAAAACCAGTTGCCAAGGGAAGCTCATCCCCAGAGCACAGCCCTGCATCACACAAGGGTTCATGAATACCCACATGCTGCAGGCCACGTCGCTCCAGCGCCCAGGAAAGGAGCAGAGCCGTGCCACCTCGCAGGCAGTGTCACAGAGGCTGGGGCACCTGGAGAGGCTCAGGTCATGGGAGCAGCCCAGATTCCCACCGAGTGGAAGCAGCGCCACACCAGGCAGATAAAACCTCACTCTCTCCAACCAGATGTGCTAGACGCAGGGCCACTGAACAGCGATAAGCCCAGGACCTCTCACAGCCAAACCACGCACGTCCCCTGTGTGGCAGGGAGCCATGCCTGAACGCAGCACTGACAGCAGTGTGCGCCGTGAGCATGGGGGCTGTGGTTGTGCTGGGGGCTGTGCAGGCAGCCAGGCCTGCTCACAGCTTCTGGGAGATAGACTGTTATCTCGAGTTCACATCTGACAGCTTCCATCCCGTGCTTGCCTAAGAAGGTAATGCAGGCAGCCAGCAGGAATCAGAGCAGGGCTTGGCCACAGGTGCAAGGTACGGCTGAGGCATCCTCCGTCACACCCACATCACCCCATGTCCCTGCTGTTTCCCAATCCAAAACCCAACCGCTCATTTCTCTGCTCACGAGGACACACCAATGGCAGCTCCAGGAGTACATCACCAGTGGGGCAGGGGCTGCAGTTCCCATTCCACCTCCCAGCTTTGCTGTAGTGGTGCCCGCAGAGGCAGGGCAGCCCTCTGGCCTCGAGCCCATCTTGAGCTCCCTCAGACCTGGCACGAACGAGCTGTGACCCTGAGAACAGCCGTACTTTGTGCTCTCTGCTGAATTATATTTTAAACGCCGTTCTCCAAGACCATTTCCAAAGCAATTTGCTGTTTGGCCAAGCTAGGAAGGGCCCTGAGCAGACTCGTTTCAGCGCCTGCAATATTGACTCTTCTCTTTACTGCGGCGTTTGTCATCTCTTAAAATGAATAACTTTACCTCTCCTGGGAAGGGGGAGAAACAGCCTCAGTGCCGATACCTCATACACCCAGCCCACAGACCTGCTTCAAATCTCAGACGATGCTCTGGGAAAGAAACTGGGGGCTTCTGCTGCTTTGCTTTGTTGGGAGCGAGGCTCTCTCTGCACCTGCTCCTCCCCATGCCCTGAGCTCACTGGGCCCCTTCCGGTGCATTCTCAACACCCCCAGTGCCGCACCGTCCTCGGGCTCTGGTGGGGATGAGCAGAAGGCAGCACCAGAGCAGGGCCCCCCCTCAGCACCAGCCTGCAGGCCCAGGGCTCGCCATGCAGGGGGAGGAGAGCCAGAAGGTGTTTTCACCTCTGCTAGTTACAGTAGCACGGCGCCGACATGTAACGCAATGCTTACTGCAGTCCTGACTCACACCCCTTAGGAACAAGTCAGTGCCTCTGCTCTCAAGCCAAAAGAGTTCTTAAAAAAGAAAATCCTCCAAATCCCCCTATAAAGTCACAGAAAAAGCCACCCAGCACCCCTGGGATGAGAACTTTGAAGTTCAGAGCTGCCAACTCATCACTGGGAGACCAACAAGCAGGGCCCTCCGGCATCCCAGAGACCACAGCACATTTAACCATGACGTCTGCCTGTTTCTGTCTCAGTCTCCTGAGCTCTGAGAGGTGCTTTCAGGCCTTTCTCAGAAGACCCAGAAACCAAGAATGCTTTCCTGGGGGAATTGCAGTTTTCATTAATGGAAACCTGTGTCTCTGGGAACCAAAGCCAGAGGAAGAAACACCAACCACTACATGACTTGGAACAAGAGAGCTGTAAGCACCATCAGCAATAGCCTTTCTGAGGGAGCAGACCGCCCAACGCACAAACTATTACAGAGATATTATCTGACTGCTTCTAAAGCTCCCCAACCAGGAGAGGAGCTGCTGTGCGGCCAGGAGACCCAGCGTGGTGAGCACCACAAAGACACGCACCCAGCGGCCACCTCACCCATCTCCTGCTACACGCACCTGTCTCTCCTTTCTCCGGGGGGATCAGCACAGACAGACCGCACAGCTTAGCGGCAGAAACGCGCACGGCGCCCAACGCAAACTCACCGGAGTCGGTAGAACACGGTCCTGGAGCACAGTGGAGCCATCGGGAGAGAAATGCTGGTGGCAGTGGGCAGAAGCAAGGTGCCTCCTGCAGTGAATGCTGGGAAGGACCAGCTGGTCACTATGAGCCCACCCCCAAGGACAGCCGGTGCACACCTGGGGCCGTTAGGGGTGGGCTAATCCAGGCTGTAATTAATGAGGCCCTTCCCCCACCCCTCGTCAGGCACAGGAGAGAAACAGCTGCTTCCACCTGGGGCAGGAGGGGGACTGCACCAGTCCCCAGTACTGTTACCAGGGCCCCCGCTGAGCTCAGTACATGGCACAGAAGCACCCCAACCATGTGGACACGTGTGGCAGTGCCACCTCTGTGATGTGTGTGCGTGTGCCTGTATCCCGAAGCTTGGTTGCATAGGCTGACCGCTCACATGCAGGCATAGGCTGACCGCTCACATGCAGCCAGGATGGAGTTGTTTACTTCAGCCTTCTGTAACAAAACCTGACCCTGCAGCACCTGGAGCCTCCCCCTGCAGGATGGGTGGCCCTTGGCTCTGTGGGGCTCGCTGCTCACTCCATTCCATTCTCAGTTGTTTGTTGGTTTGGTTTGTTTTTTTGGCATGCAGCAGGAGTTGGTAAGAGCCTTTTCCTCTCTGCCCCAGCATAATGATGGGAACCATTTCATGAAGAGTAACAGCTTTGAGTTACAGAGGGGGCGAAGCAGAGTAAATTAGGCATATTAAGAATAGCAAATAGTTTCATACGAATGAAATCAGAAGCTGGCTGGGACTCGGCAGGAGAATTAGGAAGGTGCAGCTGTGAGGGCAGGTAACGACTCACACCTGCTGCTAGCTTTGGTCATCACCCAGGACTACCACAACCACCACGGGCATGGATCTGCCACACAGCAGAGGCAGCATGCTGTACATCAGCTGGCTGATACTGGGGAAGGTGCTGCTCTCTGCATCCTCCTGCCTCCCCAGCCCTCTGCTCTCATCGCTGTGCACCTCGGTTGTGTTGAGTTTGCTCAGAGCATGGCAGCAGCCTCAGCAGTTGCTTATGTAATGAAATCCTTCCTGAAACATTAACTGTTTCTGGTCCAGAGTTGTTCTGCTTCACACAGAGGCAGTGCTGCCAGGTATCGGCCATTTGGAGCTCTGTTGCTGCTCTTTTCCTGGCTGTGCAGTGTCCACTTAGTACAAAGCTGCTCGTCTATCTGTCCTTGGCCTCTGTTGAGAGTGAGCTGTGCACAGGCAGCTTGCTGCCAGCCCGGAGCTGTGGAGTTTGCAGAGCAAGCCCAGCTCGTTGCATGCAAATGGCCAGATAAGTTGCTGCCTGCAAGCAGGAACCACTTTATGGAAAGCAGCAGAGCCCTTCTCAAAGCACCCCAAGCCCCCGCAGCACACTTGCAGGGCTGGGTCCGCACGGGGCTGCCGCTGGCTGTCATGCTGCCAAAACCAAGCCTAGCTCTCACCGCTGGGAAAATCCAGCTTGTCCCTATTCATGTTGCATACCAAAGGGTTCCCATTTCCTCTCTGCTGCCTTTTGGCACTGACGATTTTTCGGTGCTCCTGTGTGGAGCCAGGAGTTGGACTTGATAATCCTTATGGGACCCTTCCATCTCAGGATGTTGTGAAGATCTCACCTACAGCAACTGCCCTCCCGTTTGCCAAGTCCAAAGCCCAGAGTGACCTGAACCTCAACCCTCCTGCACATTGCCACTCATGCCACCATGAGGACTTGGGGGATGTTTCTGCTCAGATGTTTCTCTAAAGCAAGGAACTCAGCACCCAATGGCCGGGAGGAGACAGATCCCTGCCCTGCTGGAGCTGCCCAAGTCCAGTGCTGAGCTTCCTCATCCCAGGCAGCGGCAGGTCAGCCGGGCAGGTGACATCAAGGAAACAGAGATCAGCCAATTTTGCTGGCCGACTCCCTGCGGTGAAAGCCGAGCTGAGACTGAGCAAACAAAGGCCCTGGATTCAGCATTTATTAGATGAAACAGGCCAGATCCTCCTGCACAGCCCTCTCCGGAGCAGCCCTGCCCAGCCCTGCAGCTGCAGCGTGTTTGCAGGTCACCTCCCCACTAATGCTCCCCAGCCCTCCTGGAGGACAGCGTGGAGTTACAATCCTGTTTGGATTTGTGTGCTGCCAGAGCCGCATCCCGCCCTGCCTGCCGGCCCTGCAGCGGGCGCACTGCCTGCCAGCCTCCAGCACCGCTCTCGTTGCTCTCGGCCCATTTCACCTCACTCTGTTTTGCTCCTTCCACTCTCAGGACATGTGTTTTCTCTGGTCTAGATGGAGAATCAAAAGGGGATGCTGTCTTAGTCCTGTTCATCCCAAAAGCAGGATGCTGTGGCTCTCAGTACCAACTTGCCCTTCTACAGCCTCTGTGTCCATGCAGAGAAGCTGTGATCCTCCTTTCCAGTCCTTGGAAAGCTACCTAATTTGGTGGCTAAACATCCTCAGGGTGAGATGCTGCCTGGTGCCCTCTCTCAGACCCAGCTGGTGCATAACAAACCCATGCTCTCTTCTCTTCCCAGCTCAGTGTTGGATGTGCTCTGAGATACCCCAGTCCCAGCAGCCCTCTGCCTCCAGGTGCCATGCGGTGCTTGGGAGTAGCTTGTTCTTGAGTGGAAGTGCCCAAATCCTTTGTGTTGCCGGTAGTAGATACTTGAATAGGGATTTCCCCTGCTCTGAGAACCCAATTCCTTTGAAATGCCATGATGTTCCCTGCTGTTCCAGCTGGGTGCCTGCAGTGGGAAGCTGAGTGCTCACATCTGCAGCAAAAATCTTCCTGTTGGAGCACGAACTTCTGCAGCACCGGCACTTTGGGCCCACAGTTTCAGGAGCTGCTCAAGTAGCTGCCAGCAGGGAACAAGCCACAGAGGAGACTGCGTTATGCTCATTAAGTTACCATACTGCAAACCCGTGCCAAAAATCTGCTGGCAGCGCTACCAGCCACTGCTGAGACCTGCCAGTGCTTTACAGAGCCTGGGATGCTGACAGACCACGGCGTGGCAGCGTCGGGCCTGGGGCACTGCAGGCACTGCAGGCACAGTCTCAGCCCTTCCAGGGGGCCCATGAGAACTCTGCCCCCACCTCGGCCTCTCCCACACCAGGCTCCAGCTGGAGGCCACATAGGTAGACTTACATGACTTACAAGGTATTAATGCATCGTGGCTCATCCCCTTGCTTGCAGCTTCTAAACTGGCTTTGGAGAAGTCCTAAAGGAGTAAGGGAGATAAAAACAGAACTTTTATTTTCCACTCTGGCCTTTGAAATAGCAGGAGTGCCCAGATCGTGCCCTTCCTGGGGCCCACAGCGGAGGTGGCCGGGGATAAATGGCTCACACAGGCAAACCCACACCTCTGTGGAGCGTGTCTTTCTCCAAAACATTAGTCAGTTATTAAAGCAGCAGGAAAAGAGCCTCCCTTGTCCCTACCTCTGCTTCAGTTTTACTCTCTGTTTGACATAACCAGGTCAGTCTTTCCACACTTCCCCAGCCTCACTGGGAACCGATTACTGATCGAGATGGACGTGACTCACTGCCTTTTTTAATGAGCAATTTTCCTATGTTTATGTGCTTTGGCAGAGACTTTCTTATACCTAAAAAAGGAGAAGGGTGGCATTGGGGAGAAGGCAGGGTACATTGCTGGCATCTATATCCAGTCTGCGTGAGATGTTTCTCACCCTCTCCTTGGATTCCAGCCAGTTGGGAAGTTACTGCTTTTGAACACGAAAAAAGGCGTCACTAATCTTCCACAAGCTAATCTGGATGAAATGCTGCCCAGGCCCACAGGTAGGCTGCCTAAGCCCTTGACAACTAATTGGAGCTAATTAGGTTAGAAGATTTTTGTGTTAATATCTGTTTAGGCTGTGCCTGGGGGCCCCACGGTAATAAGCATCGTACAAACCCAGGGCAGCCTTACCCACAGAGGTTTGCCAGTAGGAGATTGTCCAGGCCACAGCAGGGTGAGTTGGGTTTTCCTTCTCTCTTGCACAGACTCAGGCTCATCGGACAGGTGCCCCACTCACGTGGTGTTTGCTTGTGTCTTGCAGTGACTAAGCGGAGGAAGCACTTGCTATCCTTGCACTACCGGGCCAGACAATCCTTCCCTCGGCTGCAGATCCCTCTGGATCCCTTCCCATAATGGAGGTGTGAGTGCCAAGATCCTCCATGACCTCCAGAAGCCACAACTCCTTGCCGAGAACTCTGATGGCTCCACGAATGCTTTCCGAAGGTGCTCTGGGGGGCATTGCCCAAATCACCCCCTCGCTGTACCTGAGCCGGGGCAGCGTCGCCTCCAACCGGCACCTGCTCCTGTCCCGAGGGATCACCTGCATAATCAACGCAACCATCGAGATCCCCAACTTCAATTGGCCCCAGTTTGAATATGTCAAAGTGCCTTTGGCTGACATGCCCAACGCCCCCATCTCCTTGTACTTCGACAGCGTTGCCGACAAGATCAACAGCGTGGCACGGAAGCACGGGGCCACCTTGGTCCACTGCGCGGCCGGCGTGAGCAGGTCAGCCACCCTGTGCATCGCCTACCTGATGAAGTACCATAAGGTGTCCCTCTTCGAGGCTTACAACTGGGTCAAATCAAGACGCCCTGTTATACGCCCCAACGTGGGCTTCTGGAGGCAACTGATAGACTACGAGAGGAAGCTGTTTGGGAAGACAACGGTTAAAATGGTACAGACACCATATGGCATCATCCCAGACGTTTACGAGAGAGAGAGGAGACCCCTGATGCCTTACTGGGGAATTTAATGTGACTGCAGACGGGAAGCACAGCAGAAGGGACATGCTGTTCCAAGTCGACCAGACTGGAGATGTTCCCTTCTCTTTCTACAGCCAACTTTGGTTCTTTACCATACAGCAGAACCTCAACTAATTTTCACCTCACTAACCCGCAAGGCCAACAGTTCCCTTCGAAGCATTTCTCTCTACAGGGATTCCCCCATCCCATTTTTCTCTGATTTAGCAGAATGAGATCTTCTTATAAGTTTATTCCTTTCATAAAGCCTCCCTCTCTTTTTAGTCAGTTTATTAGTATCCTATGAGGAAAGGCCTACGAGGCGTTCGGCAGAATTAATGAACAAAGTGCGCTTTGTGATGCGGTAGCCTGGATATTTCTTTAATAGCTTGTTTGCTTCCTTGCAGAATCCTGTAGTGGTTTGGGAGCAGCACTGGCACCACAGGGAAGTCCAGCTCTAACAGCATGGCTTCCAGGAGCAGGGAGGAGGTAGTGCAGGGTTGTGTTGCTAGTGCTGGTGTTTTCTTTAACATCTGTAGTGACTCTCAGTATATAGTGTTTGAGATCTTTAGTCGGCTCTTAATCTGTATTAAAAGTCAAAAAGAATGAAGTCAGTCCGTGTCAGGCACAAGTGAAATAAAATTTGACTGATTGGAATCAAGTAAATACCAAGCCCTTCTTCACTCATTCCATGCCAGGGCAATAGTCCTGGAATACACCGACACTTCTGAAAAGTACTGCTGGTGTTCCGTGGGTGGAAAGGAAACACAATTTGTGAACGTGTGGCTCAAAGCAGCAGCAGGAGGTTAACCCTTCCCTTCCCACCACACAGCCAAGGGGATGTTTAGGAAACGCTGTGTGCGTGGCCACCTTCCTAAAGGGCTGAGTTGCATTTCCTAACATTCAGACAAGCAGTGGACTGGAAGTAGGTACACCCACTGGAGTACTTTGCTCTAGATGTCGTGATCTGCCTTAGCCCATTTCTCAAACACTTCATTATGTCCTCAAGGTTATGTTGCATTCTAGAATTGTTCTGCACAAAAAGGCGATCTGTTTCACCTCCGGACGGGGATGGCGGTACGGAAAAGGCTTTGCCTCGCTCCGTTCGTGATGAGAAAGATTCCAACTGGAGACGTGGGAGAAACCTGTCTGTGGCACAGCTGCTGCCTCCTGGGCACCGCTGCCCTCCCCGCAGATGGAGCAAGACCTTCCTGTCCTCTGCTGCATCCCTGCCGGATGAGTACGCAGATTGCTGGATGCTGAGAGAGCTATCTGATTTAAATGAGATTCTATACTTGTAAAAAAAAAATCAATAAAGAGTAAACTAGAACATGTGTTGGCTTCCTGTTCAGAACTGTGCTAATGTATCTGAAGTAGCAGTGGGAACATGGTGTAATCCTGAGCAGCACTTTACACAAGTCTGGAGAAGTAATTCTGTGTTCCAAGCAGTTTCGAGGTGTCCCCCATTCCTGACAGTCATTGCAACATCCAGGCGGTTCAGTTAGTGATGCAAATTCCTCAATATTTTAAGGGCATCCAGAGTCCAAAAAGAGTTTCCTGTGTGCACCTACAGCCCATTCCACCTGCAAACCTTTCTTGGGGTGCAGTAGCCAAAACTGCAGCTGGAAAACCCCCAGCACTGAGCACCAGGTTTTCCAACTCCCAGCACCTGGATCTCAGGGCAGTTCTGTATCAAGCACAACAGAGCAGCCCTGCAGCGCCAGAGGGAATTCTTTTCAGATGAGCAAGAATCAAGTTTCAAGGGAGATTTGCCACACGCTGTGTTCAGTTCGGGTTTCAGCGGTCGTGTCTCTTGGCACTGTTTGCAGTGACAAACAAGCAGGCGTATCACACTGACTGTCCATTTGAAAATGTACTATTTTTCTTTTCCTTTGGAGTTAAATATCACCAGGGAAGTGGTAAGAAAGGAAGTGCAGATTAAAAATAGGACTAAGAATTAGTTGGGAGAAATCCTGAAAGCATGTCACTTAGAGGGGAAAAAATACTTAAAAAAAAAAAAAGCCTTTCAAAACTAAACTTTTTCTAAAGAACTGAGTAGGCCTATTTTAACAGTATTTTCTGCACAAAAACTAGAAGGGAAACCTTCTCCACTTGGAATAGCTAGATGTATATTTTGCACACACACTGCTTCAGTGTTGGGGGAGGAGACAGTACCAATTGTTCAACCAAAGCACAGAGTGACTTGGAAGCAATAAGAAATGCAGTCCCCTCACAAAAGCATATCATGAAACAGAGAACTCATCCAGAATGCCCAGCAGAGATTTGAGAGAAGTGCAGTGGTACCAACAACTTAGAGGCACCTCTCCACAGAAGTTTCTCCTTCCAATAGAAGATATTTTACCTGTGCCTCATTTTCCCCCAAACGGTTTTTGTGCACCTTGAAGTCAACAGAAGCAGAAGAGGTGACTCCAAGTGTCTGGAAGCAGGGCAGCACGACGTGAGGAAGCACCATTCCTCCTGATTGCCATCGTCCAGAAGATGTCCTTGTTTGCAGAACACTGTAGGTGCCACTCAGTGAGACACCTTCCAGTCGTTGGCCACAGGGATTCTGCACAGCATTCAGCACGTGGCCCCAGCTGTGCCCTGCAAGCACCCCTGCAGGGATTTCTGCAGCGACTCTGGCACAGCACAGACTGAAACAGCTCCAACTGCAAATGGTGAAATCACTTCTAGAAGACAAACAATGCTCACCCAAAGGGGACAAGAAGGAATCACAATATAAATAGATTTCTCCTGACCTCTTTTCTTCATAGTATTGAGAACTGGAATTAAATACAGGCCCAGAAATCAAAAAGACATCTTCCAGAAGAAGCAGCTTGTACAATAGCAGCTTTTATTGAAAAGGCCGCCTTTGTTTCAAGTTTAATCAATCTGACACAAAGCTGAGAAGGGAACTGCATTCCACGGGGTGTCAGCTTCCTCCCAACCCTTGGCTTCCCCTCATGGCACCATGTGCTGCTCAAGGAGAAGCTGCTCAAAGCACGCCAGGCGAGGAGAAGCTGCTGCTGGAGATGGAGAACCATCAACACCAAGAGCTGAGCATTCCTATCCCACACAGCACGGCAGGGAAATGGGGCAATAAGGAAACAGGGCAGTAAGGAAACAAACAGGCTAGAGCCACCGGTTTGCTCTCCAGCACTTCATCCACCGAGACAAAGCACACCGAGATAGCGCAGAAGCATCAGGAGTACAATGGGGCAAACCATGCATAAAGTAACCGAGGGAACAATCTCTTCAAACTCCAAATATACACACAAAGGAAGATCACTTTCCCAGCTCCAGCGATTACAGACATTAGAAAAAAACAAAACCACATTTCTCAGTTTTTTTCCTAATCAGTGTCCAGAAAAAGGAGTTGCATTTACACAATTCAGCACAGCCAAAGCAGAAGGCAGCACGTCCATCAGCCCGTACGCAAAGGAAGCAGGGAACGCAGTCTGTTACAATGCACCATAGAAAATACCATCACCTTGGATACAGATTGGCTAGCAGCGCCGCATCCGAGGGAGCTGAATGCAACAGTGAGTCATTGTAACGAGCGGGATGTGCAAGGGAAATGATCCTCCTGTGCAATGCCTGTACCGAGGGTATCTGCACGAACAGCATTTGGTGTTTGTTGTGCTCCCGTGACGTCAAAGCCTTCAGAAAAAACATTTCTGCTGCTCACAAACGCAGCAATGCTGCCGGCTGCTTCCCCTTCTGCAGGCAGCAGCGACAGCAGTGCCGCACCTCTCCATGCTCCTCTGCAACTGTTAACACAGATTCCTTATTGTTATGGCCAGAAGACACACTAGATCCATCTCAGAGAGGAAACTTCCCTGCTTAACGAGTACATTACGAGAGAAACATCACTGAAACGCATTTTTATGACAGCATAGCTCATATGGTATTTGAAATATTGATTGCTTTAAGTTTCACATTGTGGCCTGTTTCCTTCATGGCGTTCACTAATTAAAGACAAACAAACCTATCCAGTTAAGTGCTCAGGAACCGCGATGGAAACCCATGCTAACAATAAACTCCCTTTTCCCAATATAGCACTTCCACAAGCACAGCCTTTGCATCAGCCAGACACTCCAAACCACTTGAGAGGTCCCCTCGCTCGCAGCAAGGAGTGCAGCAGTGCCCAAGTGCTCCAGGCATTCAGCTGCACGCTGTGTGTTGCCGTGCTGCTCTGCACAGACCCCAAACATCAGTGGGAACACTTACCCTGGTGATGCATGCAGCCCCTCATTAGCAGGGAAAACAATCTCAGAAGCTATGGTGCTGTCACTGTTTCATGCCTAATAAATGAAACAGCAAATAGTGACTGCCTTTTGTTTTTTTTAAACATATAATTACTGGGCAGCAGAAGGCAAGCAGTCACTGTCACATGATGAAAAATCCACCATTTGATGAGCTTGAGCTTGCAATTGGAGGCACGAGTTGTTGTTCCTTGAATGAGCTAATCTCAGGCAGCAGGAAGGTTGATTTTAATTTGTCTGAATAAGGGACCAGACATCTAACACTCCTGTTAGCCAAGATTCTTTCATTTGGCATAATTAATAGTTTAGTATAGTTAAGAATTAGTAAATAAATCAATCACAGAACCACAGAATGGCTAGGGTTGAAGGAACCTCAGGGCCCACCTGCTCCAACCCCAGCACCATCAGGCTGCAGATATCACTACTGAAACTCATCAGGCACGACTTCCCCTTGTGAAGCCACACTGCCTACTCCTGTTATTTCCTTCTCCCTCGTGTACCTGGAAATGGTTTCCAGGACGAGCTGCTCCATCACCCTGCAGGGACTGAGGTGAGGCTGAGTGACCTATGAGGTTCCCTGGGTCCTTCTTTTTACAGACAAGAGGACGTGTGCTTGCTTCCAGTCTTTGGGAACTTCTCCCATTTGCCACAATTGAGCAGAGATGACAGAAAGGGGCCCCACAGTCACATAAGTCAGCTCCCTCAGTACTGCATCCCATCGGGGCCCATGGACTTGTGAATGTCCACTTTCCTGAACTGCTCTTTTCCTCTTTATAATTTCAATTTCAGCAAATGATTAGGGGTCAATGTCAGTTATTCATAATGGAGGCAAGGCAAAGCTGGAAAAGCTGTTGACATCCTTGGAGAAAAGGGACTTTCAACTTTGACAAGTCAAAGAATTAAGCAGCAAGATGTACCTGATGGATACACACCACAGTGCATTCTCTGCAAACTGAACAAAACTGTGCAGAGGTAAGGCTGTTAAAATAATGCCATGAAGCTCCCAATGGATTTAAAATTCCCAAAGTAGCTGCTGATGGCACTGTTATCTGGGTGTTGCACTGGAAGAAAGAGTCAGGTATTTTAGATGTCTGCGTAACACTTTGCAGTAGGTCTATGACTTCTTCCTGTTTAGGCAGGCGCCCCTCCTGAAAGCAACAGAACAGCAGACTGGCAACAGACTGCTTCAGCAGACAGCCTGCTTGAGGAGACAGCTTCCAGGGTGAGATCACACCTGTCCCCAGCAGGAGCTGAGGCCCACCTGTGCTGCCAATTCTGGGAGTCAGGAAAACACATTATTACAGCCAGCACTAGGTTGCACACGTTACATGCAGGCATCCCATCAAGTAACACATGTTAAAATACAAAAAGGTAATATACACAGGAGCAGACATGGCAACAGTGGAGTCCAATTTTCAACAGTGATGCAGTCACACAACCACCAAAGCACTGGGCAAAACAAACCCCACCCATAGTTTAGGACAAGTCCAAGAAGGGAGGTCACCTAGGATTTGCAGAGAACAGCACAGACTGCAAGTTCCCAAACCCAGCTGTCTGCACTAAAGAACCTGGATACGAAGGGGAAACTTGTAACAATTTTCCAAGTTCTTATCCTCCAGTACTAACTACTTAGGAGTTTGAATATGGTATAATTTACAATTCAGAACGGTGACAGCATGAATATAGAACACCTCTCTGCCATCTAATTCCTCCCATATCAGTAATTCAGTAAAATACTTTGCCTTGAAAGTAACCACGACTTGAGCACTGTGTGCATGTAATAGTAGAGCAGCAAACATTTAAAGAAAAACATCATGGTCCAGACACCAAAAACATTAAGAAAAGATTTGTTTGACAGTACCTACTTTGAGTACTTAAGTAGTCATTTCTATGCAAATCAATCTAACACTTCAGTTCACCTTGGAAGCTATGTCCTCTCTGAGGTCTGCATTTGGTTAGCAGACTGCTTGTTTGTTTGACAGAGGCCAGCCCACCCTCATCTTGATAAAGATTGAAATGCCACATTTTACGCCACTCGACAATTTTTCCCAGATGTTTCTGAAACCCCAGCCATTTCCAGGAGAATTCTTCATGGTGAACTTCTATATGTGGCAGTGGCTTTCATTCACGATTGTACAAAAGCCAAAATGAAGCATTTCAAACGAAGAATCCTTTCCACTCACTCGATCACACCATTCATTTCACCTGATCCTCCACCTTCGGCACAACCATTTCAGAGCAGGTCTGGCAAAATGAGACCCGGAGGCTTTGGTTCCACACAGTTGATCCAGAAGTTTGCACAGCTCGCATGGTACTGGTGCCCTCCATATGCCAGCTTAAAATTATCCGTTTCTGAATTGAAGGCCTGGAGTAACAAGAATTGAAACAAGCGTGACCGTCTCACCTCCTCCGCGCTCCAGAAACTAGAGTGGAAAATGGACATCACACAGGTGATCACCCCAAAATGGCAAATCATGGTACAGCCTGGACCCTCTTTCTCTGAACTGAATAAACCATTTCCACTTGCGGAAGCACAGCAGCCAAACTAATCCTTTCTCTTAGTCTGCAAAATGCTTGCAGGTGGGCAAAACCTACCACCCTCATACCTGATGCATACCTGCCTGTCACACCACACTTCAGCAGTGCCCCATCTGATGCCTGTAACTCACTGTGCTCCACGCAGCTTCCAGAACAAGGCCAGTTCTGCCAGCCAACAGCCACCTGCCACGCTGCTTCACCAGTCAGACTGCTGTGACCGAGGCTGGTGCTGCCTCTGATATTAACGTTATCCCACCATACTCCAGGCTGAGTTTGGTCCACTTCCTTCTGGTAATTGAATCTGTTTTACGACTGGATGCACGAAGCCACAAACAAGCTTAAAATTTCTCCATGTATGTTGCTAGGTGATACTGCTTAAACGTGACGGGGAACTGAATTTATATTTTTAAGTAAATCTAGACTGTTTGTGATATAACACTGATTTTTTTTCCCCAGTTCAGAAAGAGAACATTTAGCAGCTGTTCCTACTTCAGCAGAATTTCCAGTGCTTCACAACTACCTATTTAAAAAATATTTTAACCATGTTTCCCAGATTCTGGATTTCCTGCACAGACTTCTAAAAATGCCATTGCCTACTGCATATAGACGAAAGTCAGTATTTGTACCAGAAACCCCTGCAGCTCCCCCCTCTTCTGCCACAGACATGCAGGCAGCTATGAACTCAGAAACTCACTGCAGGGACTTTTCTACCACACAACAGAAGGAGCACAAAACCAGAAAGCTGTTCACAAGGTATGAGCATGCAGACAAGACGAAAGGCAGGCTCTGGAGCATGTTAGTTGATCAGATCAAGTATTAATAGTAACAGAAAAAATGACTGGAAGAAAAGGGGGTCATGATTGGTACAATTGAGAATGACAGCTGAAGGCCAGCTAGCAGTTCAGCCTTTCACACTCAACTAGGAATGATTCTATAAAGAATGTTTTTTACACGTTCATACTTTTTTAGGAAGCTCTTCCACAGGTTTCTCTTCTTTCTGAAATAACGTTGAAACCAAAAAGTCAGCAAAACTGCCGATACACATTAATTGGTTGGCATAATTACTCTGTACACATCCTGGGATTCCCTCCCAGCTCTGCTAATTACAAGAGTCCCCTCCTGGTGATCCTTGGAGATGCATTTCATAAAGAAACATTATTATAATACTTTTAATATGTACACACTTCAGTCTCAGCATCCCAGCTCCTTCCCAGCGACGAGCCATTGACCTCATCAGCCCTTTCTCCACATCTCTGTCGCATGCAGAGCCCAGTGAACGCAGGCCATTGACTATGAGAGTCCCATCTATTTATGGGTCAGATTTTGCCTTTGCCACTTCCAGTTACAAATTAAAATTTAAAATTCATAAATATGTCCCAGGCCTAAATGGAAGCCAAAACTATAAATTAAAAAGGAGTTTAGTGACAGAGGCCGTATACTTACTTTACTTCTGGAATCCACATTTAGGAGGCACACTCCACAGGCAAGGTCTTGGGCGTTTTTAATCCCTGGGCGCAGCATACAAGAAGAGAAATCCAGTGAGTTTTCATCTGGCTGAAGAAATGAGACAATAAAGTTTAGGCATTTTCAATGAGTTTCAGACCTCATAATAAGAATAACTGATCTGGTTGCAAGAGAGAGCTGTGGTATCCCAACAGGCAACGCGGAAGAGATGGCACAGTGCATTTCCTCATAAATTGACACGTGATTGAATCAAAGCCGCTCGCAGATATTTGCAGTCCTGCTATGCAATCTCCATCAACATTGATTTATAACACTCCAGCTCTTGAAAAAGGGTGAGACTACAAAGGAGAGAATTCTTCAGTTCCGTGTTCCCACATCAAAAGGAGAAGAAACTTCTGAAGAAAGAGCTCAGGCGGCTCTGCTACGTTTCAACTGCAGCATATTAAGAACTGGACGAGGATAAACAGTGGTATGCAGCAGCTGTTTGTGCAGCTGCGAGGAAACAAGGCAGCGGCCAGCACCGCTTTCACCAGTGTTTGAAGTGCTCTCTGTATCTGTGTTCATTGCCCTGAGTTCTGTACTACCGCCCGCTCAAAAAGGGCAGCTCTTATTCTTTCCGAAGGTTTTTCTGAAAGAATATGGCACAATGTACAACTGGAATATTAAGATTAACCACAGCACCTAAGAATTCAGGTCATCAGCTATTTCACGCCAGACACAAGTTCAGGCTCAAGAGAGACAATGGACAGAGGAGATGAAGCCTGCAAAGAAGAAAGAGAGCAACTTCTCTAGCACATAACCTGAATTTCAGCGACAAGATAAATGGCAACAGAAAAGTCTCTGTATGGATGGTATAAAACGATGTACTGCTTGAATGCAGAGGCACAATTAAAAATAATGACTAGAAATGCAGGAAACTTTGGGGAAAAAAAAAAGGAAGAAAAAAAAGAACACAAAAACATGCGCACTCATCTCCACAGGTCTGGAATGCTGATCACGCTCCCTGCAGAACGGCTAGAGATTAATTGAAGTCCTTTAATCTTTAAGTAGATCAATCAAATTAATAAAGGCACTGTAATATTTGTTTACCAAACACACGAGTGAAGCAAATGAGAAGGTCATCCTGTAATTTGCAATGAAAACCACAAGGCTGGGCATAACATTACCTTGTAACGAAATGCTTTAAAAGATAAAATTAACCTTTCCAAGCAGATGCCTCTGAGCTAGAATACTTCTCAGCACTTAATTGGCACTTCTGTGCCATTTGGGATCCGTGCTAGGGGAATGTATGGCTGCACACAGTTCCACAAGGAGAAGAAAAACAAAAAATGATGATTCTGAGAACTGTAGGAATCAGGAGTCCCAGGAGTCCTTCAGGTAACTTTGCTTGAGAAATCACTGCTCCAGCTCCGAGTGCCCTCAACACGTAGCTGCACTGACACAGAGAACACAGCCAGGCCCTGGACCTGGGGGGTTCCCTGCCATCTTCCAAAGAAGGCACTTTAGAACTAGATTTTGATCTGCTTGTTTAAATCAAATCGGCTGTTCCGATTGTTACCATCAACAACGCCAGGTTTGAAATAGGTGAATCTTCATCTATCAACTTCACCTGCCGAGCGGTAAGATACTGAAAGAATCAATCCCAAATTCTGACAAAGTGTCATCAGAAACACCCATCTGCCTCCACCATTTGTGGTCAGCTATGCAGAAATCTCCCAGGCTCCTACAGACTGTCTCGGAGCAGCCCAGTCTTGTCTGGCAGATCTGTTCAGAGAAGGGAAAGCTATTTTGTCTGCAGCGGGAACCAAAACAAACTGAGGCACTTCCAAATCCAGAGAGAAAAGAAAACAGCTCTGTTATGTGTGTTGCTACGTTGCATGCTCCTGTGTTGTGAGCATTAGAACTAATTGTAGGTATATTATACAGACAAGTCAAGTCCATGCTGTTCTGGCTTCATAAAATGGCTCATTAAAACTGCACTAATTTTCCCTTATCAGAGCATTTCTTCTAGTGAAGACGTAGCTTGTTTTTGGTCTTACCGTTAAAGCAGCAAGTGACATGAAGCTTATGAGGTTGTTCCACACTTTATCTATATCCTTCAGCAGCTGTTGGAGTTTCTCACTACAAACAGCAGTTGCTTTGATTCCCAGTTCAACTCTCTTTGTTACTCTGTACACCTCAACAACCCCTGTTGGAATAAAACACAGTGGAGAAACACAGACATTGACTGCAAGCACAGGTTCCTGAAACCACAACTGAAATACAGAAAAGAACTTTCAGTGTAAGAGATGCAGTAAATTAAAACATACCCAGCAAATATTCCATGCCTTGAGCAGACTGGATAACCTCAGTGCAAACGGATGAGCTGCTTATTCCATTCAAGGTATCATTTGCTTTCTTTATGACCTGGTGGGAGCGAGTTTCACGAAACGGTGCTGTTAATTGCTACAAGCAAGATGGTCACTAACAAATTGTTAAGCAAAACAAGGAGGCGAGTTAAATAATTGCTGCACTCCATCACACAGATCGGGGTGGAAGCACGAACATTTAAAAACTTAACGTGTTCCCTCAAATAATCTCATTACTAAAACAGCAGTTTTAAGTGCACGCATGCATCGCTATCTAGTTGAATTGCATGATTAAAAATATACATGTTTTTAAATGACTCTGGGGCTATGAAGTACCACATTACCTGGAAATTAATGGCCTTTCCCTTTTCATGACAAACACCCTGCACTAAGGAGGAAAAGGCTGCAGAGGAGGTTACACTCTTACCTGCAGGGCGCTCTCCAGGCACCTCTGCCACTCATACGCGTACCTCTCACTTTCCTATATGAAAGAGAAGGGTAGTCTGAATCTCATTTCAACACACAATTCCCTTTCTCCTATCACAACAGACATACAGAAGACGTATATTTAAAGAGATTATTTGCAAGTTATCCATGAAAACTCCTAAAATACCTTTTCCTACCTTTTTTCCTCATTTTTTAATTAGTCTCTTTGTGTCCGAATTCTAAAGTTTGATTTCTGGGGCTCAAAACTAGATTCAAAAGGAAGAAGGTATACAAATGGGTAAAAGTTTGGACTGCACATACCTACTCCCAACAAATCCGTTGCAGGTCTGCTGTTAGAGAAATGAGGATTAGCAGAATTTAACCGAGTCCTTTTACTATTTGCTCTCAATATGAACAAGAGAAATAACTAACTGTTATACAGCCAAAAAAGGCTGTTTCCTAAAGCCAGTGGTCTCAGTGCCAAAACTGGGATTGGATTTTAGTTGCAACCAATTTCCAGTTATAGGCTTAGACTGCAAGGTCAAACGATTCAGACAACAGCATTTTTTTCCATGCCATGAGGCTTTAAAGCCAGAAAAGACAAAACAAGTTTTATTAATCATTTCTTGCTCATCAGAAGGAAACAAAGAAAAGAATCCTTCCTTTACGAACAGCAAAACCAAAACACAAAACCTCACCCAGGTTCCATCTTAGGATCATACTCTAATTTCAAGCAGCTAACGCCCCAAAGGGCTGGAATACAGATAGTGATGAAAGTCACTGCTGATTTACTTGTGCTCCAAATAGCTCCTTACCTCAACCTCCCCAGTCAGGTCTTTGTATTTGTCCCGGATGACAGGCAGAGCAGGCTTCTCACTCAGAGTATTTGAGCGATCCCTAAATGGCTGTTCCAGGGCTGGTAAAGGTGAGGAGCGGCTTATTTCTCTGTCACCCAGGCTTAGGCTCCTCTTATGAGACCCTAAAAAGTTTGGAGATAAGCAAAACTATTCTTCTATTCAAAGGCAGCGACTACCGAAAATGACCGGAGCGGTGCCAAGGGATGTGCTGCTCATCAGGACAACACAGCCCTCCATTCATTCTGTGACTGGTGCAAGCCAGTTCTTACATTCTTACAAATTTTTGGCACATTTTTTACTTCTAGAAAGAAATCAACTCCAAACACCATGGAAATCAGTAGAAGCTTGTTTCCAATCGTCTTTGAAACCGTCCTCATCAGCAAATTTATCATTAGATTGGAACAAATAGCCTCTGGTAAGTGTATGCATCACGAGCTTCTGCCACAGAGCAGGCTTACCTTGAACAGACAGGTCAAAGGTCGCCAGCTCACTCTTGATCATTTCTTCGCTAGATTTCACCTTGCCTTGGGATGTTGCCACTAAGAAGTCAAATTTGCTGATTTTTGGCTTTTCACTTTGGAATTCTCCAAATTCATCTATGGATTCTCTCTGGATTTCAGAGGAGATCCCGCCGGCGAGGAAGTCTGCCTCTTGGTTTGGGTCAGCTGCTGCATCTCGTGCTTCTGACGAAGGTCTCGCAAACTCACCAAAGTCTCCATTGTCATCATCACTTGGACCACTGGATATTGGTCCGGAGTCTTTAAAGTTTGCAAAGGCTGCAAATGAAACATCCTGTAAAGCATCTTCACTAGAAAACGTCGTCACTTTGGAAACAGTTGTCATGGTGATGTTTTCTGAGCTGCCAAACAAGGTCTCCTTCTTCTGAAGAACAGAAGTAGCTGCAGAGGATCCACTTCCTGAAGCCTGGGCAAAGGAGGACTTCTTGCCTTGCTGAATGTCGTCTTTGTCAGACCAGTCATAGCTTGCCAGGCTGCTGACTGCAGACCCACTGTTATAGCTTCCAAACGGGGCACATTTTAATTCGTCTATATCTGAGAAAAACAAACCCCTACCATTAGAAGCTGAAGTTCAAATATTAGTCTCTTGAGACCATCTAGAAGTAAAAGCAACTTACTAAGAGCCTTAACAAACTGCAGAAGCAAACACAGTGAATCGCTGTTTTGATGAGGTTTAGAGTTGCACAAAATCATCTGAAAAATACCTAAGCACTTAATACAAAAAACTCTCCACTTACTAAATGTAATCCTTAACCTCTGAATATTATCTTATATTTTAAGCTGAAAGTCACCATGCAAAGAAACACTGAAAGCAATGTGTGTAGACGGTACGGAGCGCACAGGTCACCAGTTCAGTTTCCTGAGGCTGGCTACAAAACCTACAACCCAAGCATGAACATGAGCAACGCAAGCATCCCCTTAGTTCATCTTAAGAAAAGCAACCACACAGAAAGCAAGAGCAGCTTCCCTACCCTCCCCAGAAAAGTGTTAATACACCTAAGTTTTGCACTCATGCTTTGATACAATGTACAGAAAGGTGCTGCAAGAAGTTACAAGATATAAAGTTGCGTCTGAGCTTCTCACCCGTACGGCAATGCCTGTGCCTCACTGCTGGAGGAGCACATTTCAGAAACAACACAACGTGGCAAATATCTTAACGGAATAGATAGCCCGTGAGAGCTAAGTACAGAGAAAACCCAATTATTTTGCAGAAAGCTCCAAGCACTTATACTCACCTGGCAATTACATGGGCCAACAGGCTTTTCTCCCCGCCATAAGGAGGTATGGCACACTTAACTGCCTACTCTGCAGCCAGCAGAGGAGATTAGGGTCTGCCAGGGTGCACCCACTACTCATCCACCTCATCTTTCACATTCAGACTGAGACTGATCCATCGCGAAGGCACACAGAGCCGGAGAGATGTCATTAAAGCATTTTAAAAAAGCCCTTCTGCACTGCACTTGGCAGTTGTTTTCCTGCATTAATGACTGTCAGCCTGGATCAGAGCCTCAGCTGCTGCTCGCTGCCTACGGCCAAAAAGTCCCAGTGCAGAGCGGGCGCGAGGCAGCGCCGTGCTCCAGGCAGAGCCAAAAGCAGTGCGCCTTGAACTGCGCACAGCAGGCACAGCTGGGGCAGGGCAGGCAGGCAGGGAGCAGGCTGAGCCTCCAGCTGCCCTCTGGTCATTAACAGAGGATTAAGACATTTGAACCACGCATTTCTGCCTTTTGCACTCATTTGACTGAGAGAGGAAAGCATGCCGCGCTTTAGGCTACCTTCCAGGCATGAGCCATATATACAGCTAATTAAAAAGACCAACAAAAACACGATAGAATGGTACAGTTTAATGGCTACGACAGCAAAGGGAACGTCCCTACGCAGCATGTCACCTCTCAGGTTTTCCTAAGGGACAGCCTTCACACAGCAGCTGAGCACGGAGCACCTCCACAACTAACGTTACACCTTGAACACGTACAGCAAGATTTCAGAGCACCATTTGAATACTAGATTTGTAGAGCAAGCAGTGCACAGGAGAATAAATAGAGATGAGAGCATCTGCTCATGGCAGAGCCGAACAGAAGAGGGCTCCTGGCTGGGAAGGGGCTGACCTGGGCTCCCTAATTTGTCCCGAGAAACCAAATCTGATGCCTTCTAATAAAATGCTTTGCTCAGAGAAGTTAAAGGAGAGTTTCACTGCCGTTAACAAGTGCTGGGATAACATCCAAACTGCCGTTAACCCTGAGATCTCAACAGCACCACCCTGCACCAAGCACCCTCCTTTCTGACTCCAAAGCACTGCTATTGTTCCAGTGTTCACTGAGATACAGGAAGGAGAGAGAGATCCTACCACAGCCCAGCGCTGGCGGGGCCATCCAGAACCTGTTTGCCTCTCTGTGTGAATTCATGCAGACGTGGAGCCCACCAGCATGGGCTTAAGAGCTGAGATGAAACATAGCAGATCAACCCTATACGTTTCCATGATTCGGACGCATTCACTGATTACAAAGCATTACTGCAGTGAGTAAACTTTCTTAGAGTTTTGCTCTACAGAAAGATACTGCTCAGAAACAAAAATTCTATGGCTGAAGCAATCCTAAAGCAATGTATTAGAAAGCACAGACATGAGAACGTATGTGCCGCTGCGTATAATTCAAGGCAAATTAGTTGTTATAAAAAATCTTGTTCTATTGAAGGAAAAAACAGCTGTATTTAGTTTGGCCGTGTGCTGCATTGGTCACAAATTTGGTCACGAATTCTGCACAGAAAAGGAAAATCGTGACCTTTGTCATAACAACAGCAAACGAAAGGCTTATCTCAGCTCCCAGCACATCTCCTGGGTCAGAAAGAGCTTCCCCGGCGGGGAGCAGAGCCACTCACCATCACACTAATCAGCACAGAGCAGCTCACGTGTGAAAAGCACTGCGTGGCTGAGCCCAGAGCACCCTGCACAGTGCAGAGCTCCATTATCAGCACAGATTGTTTACTAAGCGCTGTTACTTCTCTTAAAGGCCACAGATGCATTTAATGAATACAAATCTCCAGTTCAAATGCTGCAATAATAACTGCTGATGTAACACAAACTTCATTCTGCTGTTATGGCAATCCAAAAATCTGAAGAGAGGCGTGTGCATCAGTAATATTTTTTTCAAAGCAAGACGTGATTCAGTGGGACAAAACGTGAATTAATTCTGATGAAGCCCTGCATTTAGCAAAGACACCTGCTGCTGAGCTTCCACATTTCCTCCTGAAGGATCTGAACTGATAAGCATCTAATTTTATTGAAAAAATAATAAAAAACAAAGACTGGATCTGTACAAAACTCTAAGGAAATACTTTCTTTTAAGGATACACGATCATTTTTCTCAGCTGAGAAGTGGTTTCTTAGCACTTTTTGGAGACCAGGGTGGACTGTGCCATGGAAGCAGGGCAAATTAAAGTATTAAAGCCACTGTGTACTGAGAAACCTCTAACTCTGCCAATAGGGATGCATCAATAGTTTTTAGTGAACCACACCATAATAAAACAGTATTCCTTAGTAATCCCAGCAGATGCTGAGTTCAGATTTGTTCTAGAAATCCAAATGCTATCACTCCAAATACAGATAAAACCACATGGAATTGGCACAGCCAGCTCTGCTTGGCAGGCCTACAAACACACACCGTGCTGAACACAACAGACCTGATTCCCAAAGCTCTTGGAGCTGCCTGGGGCAGGAAAGCAGCCATGTGCACACTACCAGAGTCACCGACACTGCACGGATGCAGTTAAGACACACTGCTTCCCAGTGTTATCTAATCTACTGAAGTACAGTTAATATGCTGTTTCCTAGTGCTATCTAACCTGCAGAAAAACCTGACATCCTTCAGTGGAGCCAACCACAACAGCGTATTTCAGCTTCCAAGGATCAAGGTATGTCTGGAGGCAAATGACAAACCGCAGGCTTCCGGGTCCACCGTTTGATCACTTAAGGAAAAGCCTGGGCAGCATTAGCTGCATTCTAACAAACAGGGAAAAAAGAGAATTCTCAAGATTTTAACATATCTTTGTAATTGTAACCAACACGACTCAGCCTGTTCCTCAGCTGGTGAAGTCTGGAAAAGCTCCAACAAGGAGACGTCCCAACAAACACCTGCTGAACAGCAGTACGCAGCACTGCCAGCGTGGAGAAGATACTTTAAAACAAAGGAACAAGGAGAGAAAATCCTTCAAGCTTTTGGGAGTGAAAACCTTCACTCAGTTCCTTTTTACCACGATGGACACTGCCCCACAGTGGCATCAGGACCCCACTGCCAGGGGCATGGGGATACATAAGGCTCATACAGATCTTCTGTTTCAGAATTACACTAAAGGAGAGCAACCTCGTCAAGTCTGGACAAAATACAATAAGGCAGAGTCACCATCGTTACTGTCCTTCCTCCAGGTATGATTAGCTGAACAGATACTAATAGCATAAGCACAGCAGAATTCAGCCTCCCAGCTTTATGTTCAAGCCTTCAGTTTAAAAAGCTTTATGGCTAGACATGTGCTGCTTCTCTATAACAGGAGAGGTTTTTAAGTCTAAAGATTGGTGAAATGAAGAAAAATCTGGTTCTGGTGCATTTTGCTCTTGTGGCAAGGAACGTCGAAAACCCAGTCTGCTCTGGCACAGTGTTTGAACTTTATGCCACAGCTCAATTATTTTTAGCTTTTTACCTTGTCTGCTAATTTGACAATCATCCAAAGCGGTCGGTGGCCCAGGATTTGGAAGAATTTGAAGTGGCACAGAATTCTGCAACACAGATTTACAGCTGTCATTTGTGTTCAAAAGCACTTCAGTATTCGGCAAGCCAGGATTTTCAAAGCAGAAAAATGAAGCAGGCCCCATAGTGCAGGGCACCAATTAACTCACTCCCGATCAGCTAAATAAATATCAGAATCCTGTTTAGAGATCTCTCACCAGCAAAGGCCTCCCCAGCAACACGTTTCCAATTGGCCCCAGCAAAAAGTGGTGTTGTGGCCTTGGCTGGCAGCAGGGAAGCGCAGACAGGGGAGGACAGGACAGAGGCCCTTCTGTGCTCGGTCCCAGTGAGCACGGAGCCCCCAGGGCACGGCACAGAAGCAGCCCTGCTGTGCACACCGCTCCCTGTGCGGGGCAGCAGCTCACCCACACACACGCTGGCTCGAGGGGATACCATAACTTTAAACTTTGTAATTTGGGGTTTTTTTGTTTCCTCTCCAGGAAAAAGAGGTAACGCTGCTGGACTGCAAACAAATCACACGCCCCCACATTTTCAAAATATGCCAAGATAATATTTATTAACACAGCAGGACTTACAGATCACAAAAGATAGTGATACACAGGAGCTCAGAAGGGTGTTATCAGAATAAAGCATGCAGGTCAATACTTGCAGAAGAGAGATATCAAAGCAGATCTGAGAAGGCACATTCACACAGGAAATGTTTAGTTGAAATTAGACATTAGAAAAGCAGCAAAAAACCTGAAGTTGATTAAAATATACAGAGATCTCCAATAATGCCAAAGAAAAAGGTATTGTACAGATTTGTAAGTGCAGCAAAGTGGATAACCCTTTGAGAATACCCCGAGCAGGTACGCTCCGACTGCAGCGTTCGGCAGGATGCAGAACAAATTAGGTTTACAGAAATGACGAGGCGTTAATTAAAAAATGCTCGAGTCCCGGAGCGAAACATAAATTTGGTTGAAAAGAAGCAGCCCGGTTCAATTAACAGCATGCAGGCAGTGCTCAAAGGGTTATACGAAGTATATGCAAGAGAAATCAGGCAACATTAGTATAATCCACCTTCCACACAAAGAATTATAACCAAGTTTAAAGAGACAGTATCCCCTTCGGAGAGCAGAACTGACAGCCTGGCTTCCCGCACAGCTCCAGCGCAGCCCTGGGAGCGGCCAGGCAACGTCCTGCAATTCCCAGAGCCAGCAACCCACCTGCCCGGCCCACAGCCTCACACCAGCAACACTCAGCAGAGCTCCATACTGGCACATCGGGGACACCCAGTCGTCCTCCAGCAGCCCCCACCTGCGGCTCCGTGTCGCTCGGGGTGCCGCGCATTGCTTGCAAACAGCGCGGCTCCCAGCGGGCAGCCGCTTCTCAGCAGCGAGCACTGCAAGGGATACTGTCCCTTTTGACATCGGATTTACAGGTCAAAAGAAGTGGAGAGAAAAAAAAAAAACCTGCTTTTTAAATTATGCAAACTGAAAAAAAAGACTTCAACATTAGCAGTTCGTAGCTTGAGATGCATCCAACATACACAAAGGAACAGTGAGCACAGGAGTACTGGTAACAGCACAGAGCACGCTCCGCTGCGAGAGCCAAACAGAATTAAATAACGGAGCAAAACTCTCCTCGTGGAAAAAACACCTAGCTTGGCACCATAAGAGAATACAGACCTGTTTGAGTTTAATAAAAATAGCTTCTAATTAATACCTCAAAGTCCAAAAGTTCAGCAAGGAGCACATGATCGCCTCACCCCCTTAAACAAACCGAGAAAATCCCTCCTGCCACAAAGGGAAAATCATTCATCACTGATTTCTGTGGCAAAAGCTCACATACTGTAGAAGAGCTACATAAGTCAAGCTACCACCAAAAGAGGCTAGAAAAATATTACGAAAAAGTGCTTTCAAAACCAAAGTAAACATTCAAGAATACACGGTAGGTGCTACGTTTGACAGCTCGCTCAACTTGGAATTTCACCAAGCAGCCATATGAAAACTAAACGTCTTTGCTAATAAAGTTATTCCTGATATTTTGTACCCTGTCATAGAGTATCTTCCATGTCAAAGTTGCCAACTTAGTTTTCTCTCCCCTACTTAAAAATAGCATATAATGCAAAATTACAGTACTGTATATTTTTTCTACCCATATCTGCAAAAATGGAAGAAATATTTCATCTGAGAATTACCAATTCTTGCAGTAACAGCTTTTACGTTTGCAGTTTGTATGCTCCCTCCTGCCCAGAAACGTCTCTGGCTGCGTAATGCTTTTCCCTAGAGCACAGTAATGGTTCCCATATTATTGAAGGCCACAGAACATTCCACTACACCTTATCTTCCTGTGTGCACATGAAAAGAAAAAGCAGGACACTTGGGAAATTTCATGATATGCAATCAGGTTGGAGATGGCTAATTCGTTCTCTCAGGAGTACTTTCAAAAAGGGAAATTAAAGAAGGTAAAAGCTTGTTAAGGATAACATAGAAGTCCTGTGGTTTTACATTGAGGCCCAGAAGCCATCAATCATGACATCAGCACTTACGGATCCTCTGCACTATCATTCCAATGAGGGTTTTAATTCTGTAGTGTACACGATTCCTGTGGTCCTGCAAAATACTGGCTGTGCTGATGAGCCCCATGAGAACGGGGATACAGCAGAGTTTGATTAGACAGCTTTTGATTAACAGCGCTTCTGAGTGTCTGCCTTTCCTTTCAGCAGCACAGAGAGAGTAAAGACCCCAAGCCGAACGCTTTGTTGAAACCAAGAGATTAAAGTGAGACTCTCTGCTATTCATCTTGCTAATATAAATGGAATGCTGTTGTTTGCATTAGAAAATTTTCCACTCAAATTCCTTAAGTGACAGTCGCTAACGGGGATCAGTAAAATGATGTTGTCAAATCTCAAAAATAAATGGGAATTGAGTTCAAACTGCTCCATCTATTTATAGTCATCTAAGACAAGAAATAAATGCTGCCCATTTAGGGGGCTGTTGGCTAGCAGGTGCACAGATTTAGAAGCCTTTCGCTACTGAAAGACTAGTGCATAATACTGTAACTTAGCACACAGAAGAATACTGATATCTCCATCACCTATGTTACCAGAGCAATCTAACCAATTCCTCACCTGCTGCTGGCGGATGCTGGCCACTAACTGTTGGCAAATCCAAAGAGCTATCAGACATGACATGCTTAAGATCTCCTTCCACATCAGTCAGTTTCATGTCAAACTGAACAGACAACGCATCTTCAGAATCCTCCTTGCCAACGCTGCTGCCACCAATAGAAGGGAGATCCAGAGACTTCACCGAAGCAGAGTCTTCTTTGGCCTGCTTGAAAGCTGCGACTTTGTCCACCAGAGACTTCTCTGCGCTGCTGCACGTGGAAGAAAACTTGTTTGAGTGAAAATCGGCAAAATCATCATCGCTCTTCACTGAGGAGAGCGTGCTGTCCTTTGTCTCCTCAAAGCCTGCTCCAGAGCCTTCCAGAGAGAGCTGCTTGAAGATGTCGTATTTGGTGGGCGTAGCGGCGGTGGCCGAGTTCTGCCCACTCCTCCCTGTGCTGGCAGATGAGCCGGGCTGAGGAACAGGGCTGGTCTCTGCCTTAAGTGCATTGTATTTGTCATCTGGTTTTTGTTCAGAAAACCCACTGCTATTGTTGAAAGCCATGAAATCTGCAAAGTCGTCTTGTCCGCTGGCCGATGCGCTATTAGAAAACTCCCCAAAAAGGTTGAACTCTCCAAACTCATCAGCTAAGCTGGAGCTTTTGCTAGGTGCTGGCTGGGCAGTGGTGGATGGTGGTGGGGGAAAGGAGGATGGTTTTGAAGCATTAAATGCAGGTGGAAAGGACAGCTGCTTGTTTTCTCCAGTAGAGGAAAAGAGGTCCAAGTCTGCTAGGTTAAAAGAGGCCTTAGCTTGCGTTTGCTGTTTCGACTGGGCAGGTAAGGAAGGGAAGGAAGTGGGGAAAGTTTTGTCCTTTGTAGGTGGCTCTAATGGCGAGATGCTGTCAGCGGTTTTAAAATCTGTGAAGCCATCATCGGTTCCTGCAGCCTTGAATTCTGCAAGGTTATCTCCTGACAGGGAAGCAATGAAAAAGTACTAAGATACTGCAGTGACAGTGACTACATCATACTCACACCATGCAAGCAAGCAACTGATTTCATGCCATGTCAGGAAACTGTTTAAACTAAGTCCTCAGGATGCACAACGAACTGCAAACAACTTCCGTGAGCTACAGCATTTGGAGGACAGCAATTCCAACAGTCGTTCCAGAAAAAAACCAAACACCCTTACACCTGACAAACAGCCTCAGTAAATGCAAGAAGTCAGGCACCTTCCTGCTTCTGCTATGCCTGGTTAGTTTTCCTAGGAAGCCTGGAGATGGACTTCCATGTGAAAGTGATTAATCATGGAATGATTAATTGTAAAACATGGAAACCCTCAGCTAAACCTATTATGGAATGTGAGATAGTGTAATACTAATGTAAAAGTACTTAAATATTAGGTAGCAACGTTTTCATGGAATTTATTTTGGTGTGCTATGCATTTTTTTTCCTATTTATACACTATTTTTAAAAATTTGCACTATTTATTTTAAACTTGAAAATCAACAAATGCTGTTTAACCCATTCACCAGCATGTATTTACTTAGATCACTTGTAATAAAATGTACTCATACTCCGAAATTACAAGTGTCCAATAAACAGATTTTGTTCTATTTTAGAAACACACCATTCCCTTTTAATTCTTTAGTCACCACACAGTGCCATGCTTTACATTACTTTAACCAACATTTGAAAGACTCCTCCACAGAAGTGGAGTAGGGGACCATGACTGTACCTGACATCCTGCTGTGCTCCCTTCCCTCCAAACCAATTCACTTGGCCCAAAGACAGTGCAAGTATTGGTGAAATTGCTATTTGCTTACTAAAACCAGAACATCACAGCAAATTACACTTACTGATGAATTGCAAACTTTTCCATTAGAAAGGTAAGCTGGTGAAAGGGTTAAGAATGGTCAGACCTGGATAGCAGGCACATACAGTCATTTCCCATATCTTAGGACATATGCAGAAAGACATACTTCATTGCATTGCACGCATTTAATCCTAAAAGCGAGCTCTGAACATGGAAATTTCACAAAAGATGGCAAGAGTTTCAAAAAAGTGTCTGAAAAAGAGAATTTCCCCTTCAAAAAACATGGAGAAGGAATGAACCAGGGAAAGCAGTCTTATCCCAGAACCTACAATTGTTTGCTAACAAGAAACCAAAATACTGGCCAAAGTATAACTCTGTGGAAGCCAGATTAAATTTGTAATACATTTATCTTCTGATATGTCTATTGATCATATGAGAAAGTAAAATTTATGAGTAACTCACACTGCATAAATGATACACACAGATCTGGAAAAAGCTTAGGGAAGGACTGCTTGTATAATCACACAGCTACTACATCTCACATGCCATCTAGCTTTCACTTTCCCCCAGTCAACAAAAATCAATTAAAACATATTTCAAAATGAGTGACCACATTTGTTCTTAGGGCAAAGGCCACAAAAGGTTTAAGTTCTGCCCTGATGATTTTGTACAGAAGCATCTTATTCTTCTTCCTTCTAGGAATCCTGACTTGAAACAGACAAATTCTAACCACGCTGTTATTTTGACATGAACCTCAGAAGCATCCAGAAGAGATCCTGTCTTCTAGAAACACAGTCTGTGGATTGCCCAAGAGTCACTGCACTATTCTTTCCAGGATGTTTCCTGATAAATTGTTTGGAGGAGCAGAGGGACCATTATTCTGCAAACCTAGCAATGGGAATTCTACAGCTCATGGAGAACCACACACACACACACACACACACACACACAAACCCTTACAAAAACATCAAAACCACCCCCAGAGCCCCATCCTGCTTACCTCCATACTTGCTCTCTGATGGCTGCTCCAATTCACGGAAAGCACTGTACTTGTCTCCAGAATCTTGCAAATATGAGAGAAAAAAATACATTTACTTAAACGTTATGAATCCATAGTGTAAATTTTACATTGGCATGATTACTCTGATTTTTTACGTTAACTTTTAATCAATGCTGAAACAAGACATACAAAATGCTGTAATGAATTGCCCAGAGTAGTTGCATACTTTCCCTTTTACCTCCAAAAGTCACTGTACTTTCTGGCTTCTCAGCTGCAATTCCTTTAAACACAGCATACTTATCAGTTGATGAGAGTGTCTTGTTACCTGGGAGTGGCATGAGTAAAGAAGGAACACTAAAAGCAAAAGAGATAAAAGCAAAGGTTCTTGATTTATCCACAACAAATCCACACTTCCAGGTTTACTTAAAGGACCCTCTTATTTTGACTACAGCTTGGATCACTAGACTAAAGCTTCTACCCTAAGAATTTTGAATTTCTGTCAGTGCACACCTGTGAGTTTAGATAGCCATCTATTCAGCAGCATCAGGGTTATTCCACAGTTACTTCATGTACTTCTTTACCTTTTGCACATAAACACACACCACTTTATACAGTAAAACTGCCATCATTACCTAACATCACAGTAGCAATTGCTGAAAGATTTAGCAGATGCTTGCTTGCCCTCCACACAAGCCTCCTTACCATTTGCAGCATTACAGAACATCCTTTACATAGGAATGATGTACTTCACCTCCAGTACATGTCACTCAGTACTGTGCACATTGAAAACATGAATGAATTGCCATGGCATTCTTTGGCCTGAAGCAAGAATCCTTCTACAGCCATTTACATCTCCTTACCAGCAGCCCACAAGCACACACAAAGCTAGCCCTTGCACAGCACAACAAGCACACACAGCAAGTCGATGATGCTTGCAGAGAGGCAACGCAGTGTCAAAAAATACAGCTTCTTTTAAAATAATTAAAGTTCACATGACTGCAAAGCAGGCTATTAGATATGCAATCTTGGCAAATGTAATCATTACTCATCTGTGCTCCACAGATGGCTTTTTTTTTTTAATTTTAAATAAAGCTCCATAAGCATTGAGATTATAGGTTATTGTAACCTTGTGTTTGTTTCAAAATCGAATGCTTTCACAACTTTACAACTCAATAAAAAGAATTGCTGCAATGAAGAAACACCTTTTATTTTTTTCCTTATGATCCCCTACTTTCCACTATGGAATTTAAAAACAATGTTTCTGTTGAAACTTTCACTACCCTAATAGCTGTTACAGCAAAATGAAATCTGACATATACTTAAATTACAGCCCCTTCAAATACACGTGGCATTATTGACTGACATCAGCAAAATTAAATCCCTTCCATGATGCCATTAGGAACAGTGTCACTGAGCAACCTGTTTTAGTATCCCCAGCTGACAGCACTGTTAAGGAAGCATCCAGTAATCATTGCTTACCTGCAAAGCTAGACAATAGTTCTGCCTGCAACTAAGGACAGACAGCTCAATAAGCAGAAAATAAGTATGTCTACAATTAGATACCTATGTAAAATCTTGCCATGTGCAGTAGGATTAAACAACACCTTGAAATTCTATTGTCATGGGACTTTGAAAGATTGATTTTAAACTCTCAAAGGCAGTAAGTACACATTTTATTGTGCCCAGTTTGTCTGATCCAGAATTACATTTTGGCTGCCTCCCAAACAAACAGCCAGGACTGTTAAAGACTGAATGAGATCCAGATTTATAGTCAGCAGTCAAAAGTTTATGTCTTGGCCACAGAACCACAGAAATAAAACCCTGTCCACTGGAGTTCTCATTCATTTAAAAGTACAGTGTCATGCTCTTGACATGAACACTAGGTTCCTTCTTCAGGGTCTGAAGAAAGACCTTGGTGTCAGCAAATGGTTTCTATCAACTCCCACCAAACACTGGGTCAGACTATTAATGGAAGCATACAACACCAAAGGCAGAACTCCTCCGCCCTTGTGATTCTTTCTGAATAGCTTCATGTTAGATTTTTGCCTGAATGCACAGTATGAAGTAACTTTCAATTGCCTGTGCAATAATATAAACACTTGAACACTTATCCACATGCCCTGTATATGCAATTTACCTCAGCGTGGTGACTGGAATGGTAAAAACAGGGCAACCACCTGTGGCACATCAAATGTCATTTTGGATTTAGAAAGCCTAATTGTAGTTGTAACGATCTTGAAAAGAAATCCTCAGAGGAGAAGTCAGGCGACAGAAGAAAATTACAGGCTTGAAAGCTACCCACAGCAGAGGAAAACATTTAATTTCTCAAAAGAATTCTAAAATACTGAAGGAGTGGAAATGGAAAGATCTGCTACCTGCTCCGCTGCTGTGAGCTGGCTGCTTTGGAAGAGCCAGCTCCATCCCCTTGGAAATCAGTGAAAGAGTCGTCTAAGGAGCCAGACTTTGAAGCATCCTGAAACTCCTGGAAGTCATCATCTTCTGGTTTTCCTACCTACATTGCAAATACGAAAATTGATACACCACTGCCTTTCCAAACTGTCACACAGCATAAGAGCAGTTCAGAGTAACATGATCAACTTCAAAAATAAAATCAAAATCCACAACCCTCTCAACACGAGTGAGCAAACTCAGTCTGGTCAGCGTCTCCACTTCATCCACACCCTGGAGTTCATCTAAAGCCACCAGGCAGCTCGGAAACAGGCCGGCTGTCCCTGCAGGCCCACGGCAGCCGCGCAGAGCTCTCACCTGGCCGGGCGGGTAGGAGGGTGCAAAGGCTCCCGCTGGTGGCGCTGCAGCTCCGCCCGCTGGCGCCGCTGCCGAGATGCCCAGGCCCATCACCGGCGGCCCGATGCTCAGCGGCAAGGAGGCGGGCGGCCCCGCGGGCAGCAGGGGCTGCTGGCTCACTGCGGCAGGCAGCGGCATCGGAAACCCGGATAAAGTAGGGACGGGGGCAGCTGGAAACTGGTTTAACATGTCGGGACTCACTGCAGGGATTCCCCTCTGCAAAGGCAGAAAAAGAAAAGACAACCGTATGGGACACGTGAGCAAAAAGGCATACTGCACTCACTCTCATTTCGAGCTTCTGTTACTGAAACTAAGAAAGAGCAAGGTTCCTTTCCAGATTCAACTTAATCTTCTAAAACAAACCAAAAAAAGCCATCAAGATCCTATACTAAAAGAGTGAGTCCTATCCAGCACCCTGGCTGCTGGGTTTATGCCAAGGGTAATGACAAGTTACTGGCTGAGCAGAGGCATTTGACAGCATTCTTGTCCAGCTCTCAGTACATCAATCCAGTGCGCGCTGGCAAGAAAAGCCATGCTGAAACAGGTGGGCACCATACACACCAGTCCCACAAGATCAGCTTGGATCTTTATCTCAGATTTCATACAGGGCTGGTACTTGGAAATAAACTGGTAAGAGATTATGCTGTGCTACCAGCAACAGAAGCCTCAAGTTCACACTCCGCTGGTTCAGGAGGAAAGTAACAAGTTTACTTGTTACATACTTATTATTCATAGACCGAAGGGATACAGAATCCCTTGAGGTTTGAGGAGATCAACTGTGTAACAACAAAGAAAAACATTCAGAACTTTCCATCAGAAATACACACACCTACTGCAGTTTGGTAGGTATATTTAAGAATCATCTTCAGCTGACGTTAAAGGAGAAACGAGGATGTAATTACTGGGATGTAATTACAGTCCTCTCGAAGCTACGAGGGAAGCTTCTCCTCTGGATTTCAGAAAAGCAATATTTTTATTACAGGTGTGGTACACAACCCGCCTGCAGCAACACGCAGTCATGGTGGATTAGCCAAGGGCACTATCTTTGCACTCTAATCACCAGAGCCATACCTGAGTTACTGCTATCATCGCCAGGACAGCATAGAGCTCTTCTTTTGTAAGCTTCCCAGGAGTGGTTCTATTGGCTAGAGCCCATATCTGTCCAAGAGTCTCTCTGGGCAGTCCAGACGACATCAGTATGGGATACAGCTTAGCAGTATCTATCCCAGCAGGAGTCAAAGTTGTCTCTAAAATTTTCTTATACAATTCTGTTACAAAGGAGTCACTATTAGTCAGGCAGTTTGCTTTTATCAAGCAAATTTAAGATTGCTTTTCTACATCAAATTCCTAAATCAAATTAGTAACATGCAAGAGTGTAAGGTAAGGCAACAGCATTCAGGCACTGCACACTGTCATTCCTTTTCACCTAAACATGTTAGTGGAAGCTCTTTGTGCACAAGTTTAAACAATCAGGAATAATATTTTATACAAAATAAAGTTAGTGCTTTATTTCAAAACATGTTTCTGTAACAGAATTGTGGGATAATCCACATCAAAAGAGTCCTAACAGCTTCACGTATTCAAACTTCAGTGTAATCAATACTGAATGCAGCACTTCATTGTTTCCAATGTTACTTGCATGTATAAGGTAAATAGTCTCAGGAAGTGAGCTGCTCAATTACAAGAGATGCCAAAAGAAGTCCACCCATGAAAGCAATTGCAGCAGCAGCAGCAGCTTCTACTACTGTGACCTGCTTTCACAACAATTCTAAACATTTAACACGCTTGAAGAAAATCCGTTCTTCAAATACGTATTTGTAAAATTTACCTGCATCTCAGCAAAAAAATGAATTCATTTGATGGCTGAAGAAAAATGCTTCAATCACAAAGGCAATGGAAGCACACATGTTCACACTTCACATTGCCCACTTGAATGTCCACTCTCCCTGCTTACCTGGAACCAAGCTATCGTTGTAAATCCAAGGAGGCATCATTTGCTGAATTGGATCCTGCGAAGGGAACACTCCTACACCTAAAGGTGTTCCATTTAGTAAGAAACAGAAAGACACAGTTGCATTAAGACAAACAGATTCAGAGCATAGAGGTCTTTGAGACTAGGTCTTAGCTTGTCAGCATCATTTAGCATTTCAAGCAAAGTTTTCAGAGGAAAAGCAGCTACTGCATAATATATTTCAACATAATGGCTTGGGGTAGCAGCAAGAGTACTGCTATGTACACAAAGAAACAAGGAGCTCCTCATCTGCCAAATTTCTAGTTGCACAGAACTCGTCTCATAACTTCTTACAGTTGCACAACAGCAATTCTGTGCAATATAAGCTGAGGCTTCCCATCACTATGGGGGCTACTGGTGGAAAAACAAATTCATACTTATCCAAAGGGAAGAGTAAGAACCACTCACAACCAGAAAATCCTTAGCAGGGAAACACACAAACAGCCCATCAACCTGGATCTCAGCAAGTTCTTTTCCCATGCTCACAAAAACGTATCCTTTGCCTCACTGTTCAAAAGAAATCACAGCTGTCTTCACTACTACAGATTCCCATGTGATCTGCCACAACTGTGTCTCTGTCAGTCGGTTACTCTCTTCTCCACTACATTAACTCTCACTGACCAAGCACGCAGTAGTCATCTTCAACAAAATCTGAACTAGAAATAAAGCTGGTGCAGCTTTTGAAATCGCCTCTAAAATACAAATAGTTTTAGACATAACGCCGTGAGAGGCAAGTGTCTGGGAAAGAAACATTTTAGAGAGCGCATCTGTTTCTCCAGGAAAGAGGGCAGAATATTGCAGAACAGAAAACCTGATTAAACAAAGGTGTTAAACGTGATTACAGCAGTAAACTCACGTGGGGAAAGTCCAGAGCAAAATCACAGCTGTTACTTTTAGCAAGGAGCAGGAGGCCCTGGCATATTATTCAAGCAGGCATTCAGAGCAAAATTATGCAGAATTGGTCTTACAATTAGTGTACAGAGTGTTAGCATTCAAGCAGCATCTTATTAAATTCCATTAAATGTTTCATTTGCTCACCACACTCTTCAATTGCTATGTTTTGTTCTGAAGCCTTGTGCACCTCTGCAGCAGTGGTACCACTTTCATGTCCACCTACAAGAGCCCAGTCATTGACGGCTAGACTGGGACGAGCTTGGCCTGCAGCCGAGGCTTTGTGCCCAACTTCAGATGCTTTAAGTTTGGTTTGCTCTTGCTCAGATTCATTTAAGCCATTATCTAAGACTTTCTCCTCCAAGGAAGAGCCTGAATGAACAGCAGGAGGAAGTATTTATATTTTGTTATTAAGCACCCAGATTGCAATTCCACGCCTTCAAAGAATTATTACTGATACCAACAGACAATCAGACGAGGACCTGTCCCATCTCAGAGCAGCAGCACTGCCCTGCTCAAATGCTTTCATGGCCCAATTCTGCTTTTCACTTGCTACACAAACACAACAAATTCAACTAATGGAGAGAAACACACAGGGAATACATTAAACCATTCCCTGTGTTAGGAATACCATTGCATAATCACCTGGATCGTGCAAAAGAATGACTTAAGGCTCAGGTCAGACACCCACTTATAAATGCTAAGTTCTTCATGTCAATCTTACCTACACCTGCTTAGCCTCCAAGAGAGGAAGCACACAAGCATTCCACATCAGCACAATAATTATTTCTTATACCATCTTTTCAGCTATTCTATTACACAGCCTTCATACAGTGCCAGCACACAAGACTTAATACACTTGAGATGTGCCAGATGCATATTTAGCATCCTTCAATCCACACAACTTGCTTTTACAGCGCAGTTCTAAGAAAAGCAGGAAGGGGACATCATTCCCCAAGGATCAGCAGGCTTCTAATTCACTGCCTATATCTTTCAGCCAGACTGAAGGAAAAAAACCAACAACAAAACAGGTAAAGACTCTCTGTAGCTTTACAACAAAAAGTGATATTGGGAAAAACAAAATAAAATAAAACTTCAGTTACCTGTTTTATGGATACTGGGTGAAGATGCAGAGGTAGGAAAAAAGGGAACCTGCCCAGCTGTACCATGCAGGATGGATAACACTGGAGTCTGGGTTGGAGGGAGAGGTTGGACCACAGCCTTTTCTGAAAGCAGTTGTCCAGCCTCAGCAGAAAGGAAAGGCTGGAAAGGCTGAGAGGTGGGCTGAGGCACCGCTCTGGGGCTTTCAGTAGGCCCTTGTATAAAGTCACTAAATTCTTCATCATCAAGAAAAGCAGAGTGGGAAACAGATACAGCAGAATGGGATGATGATGTGGGATGATCTGTAAAATGGAATGAACACAATGCAAAGTGATCAGGAGGAAAGTTTTTAGGAGGAAAAGCAGGGAAAACGGCAAACATAGCTATAAATAGCAAATGAGTGAGGAGAAACAGCAGTGGATGTGATTTGACAGAGGTGAGAAGAGTGACTACTGCCAGCACAGCAAACACATGAGGTAAAGCTGAGCAGCCTCTCCCGACCATGCATCTTCTCTCCCAGATGTAAATACTTTGACTGAATCTTGATTCTTAAAACCAGCTATGGAAATACTGCACTTGTTGTACACAGATTGGGTCAAAACAAATCAAGAGGAAATATTTCAAACTAGAGATGCTGGGTGGATGTCAAGGTGAGGGAAATGTTCCCCCTCAGAGATGTGCTTTATCCTCAGACACTCAGCAATAAACCTTGAGATACAAAAGAAACACAGTATTCCTTTAGACAGTTTTCTGTGGATGCCTTTCCTACTCACCCACTCCAACAGAGCAGGATGGGAAATTTAACAAGCAACGGGACAATGTGAGGAGACCACTTGGAACTTCAAAATTATCAAAGAGCAAATCCACAGGAGAGATGAAGATTTTACATGTGAAAATTCTTGTCCAGATAAGCCGCATTTGGGCTACACAGAGCGAGCTGTGTCTTAACCCAGAAGAAATTTCTAGTAATAATTGCTACAAACACAGTAATTACTGAGAAGAGAGAACACCAAAGACTTTGATTTGACCATGCCCAGGCAATGGTGAAAAAAAAAAAAGCTATTACAGTACTCTGAAGTCTTTACACAAGGTTTTGATCATTCCTAACACTTACATAGCACTTCTCAGCTTCAAAAGCTCTCTGCAAAACATTAATTATTGCTTTGACTAGAAAAGAACTCAATTATCAGAGTTAGAATGGAAGTATAAAGAATGTTATTAACACTGGGCTTAACATCCATTATCAATTCCCCTGATATTTCATGGTAAGCATTTCATATTACGTTTTCTTTTAAAGATCATCAAGTCTTCCAATGAAAGCTGAAATCTAGCATCTGACACCAAGTGAGTGAACAGTTGTTAGGATGACACTCAAGTTTACAAAACATTAATACATCCACTTTACATCATCAAATAAAAACACTTCTTTCAGTTGGTTCCTTCTGCCAAGGATTTCAAATATTAGTCTTATTTTCAGTTGGAAGAGAGGAAAATGACAAACCTGGCTTTTTCGGATGCGATGCTGGTGTTGGATGCATTTTAGCATCCCTAGAAAAACCATCTAGATTTCCTTTAATGGCTTCCAGTGCATCATCTCTGCTTTTTTCACCTGTCTGAAACGTTTTGGAAAAAAATAAAATAAAATCACAGCACAGTTCAGTTTCCTTCCAATACCCACACTTGTTCAGTACAAGACTTAGCACTGCCTACTGTTAGTTTAAACCCTTCTTTTTCCAGCAACACCTGAAGCTTATTAACAGTATCTCCCATATTTAGAAAGCTGTATTTTGCAGGCTACACAATAACAGCACCTTTCAGTCTTCCAACAGACACTTTATGTACAGAAATAGCACATAAACCTTGTTCAGTTATTTGTAGTCTTACAGAAAAGAGCCTCAGAGCTCACTGGAGCAGCCCGAAACTTTGGATAAAGTTAACAATCAAGCCACCAAACGTTCTCTTCTCTGGAAATCTCAGTCTGTTCCCAAATGCTACACTTCAGGTTTGTTTAAATTTATTTTACAAAAGTTGGTTTTCATTTACAGACTTTGTTTGCACTGCAACAAGAGTGTGCAAGTGACTGAATATTCCAGATGCTTTCCAAGATCTGATGTGTCCTGCAAGCTCCCCACTCACTTCCCAAAATAAAGCACTCCACTAAAAGCAGCTGAAAGCCTCGAGGAAACCAACGTGGCCCTTGCTGTTGAGGACCTACCTTAGGTTTCACACTGCTTAAAAGCCTCAGCTTTTGCTTCTGCTCTTCAAACTGGCGCCGTTTTCGTTCTTCTTCCAAAAACTTCTGCTGGTGCTCAAACCTCTTTCTGAAATGATTAAAAGAAACCAAACTATAACCGATTTTTCATTCAAGTTTCCACATCCAACTTCTGCTAGATTTTTTTCCATTTCTTTTGACTCAACTTCAGCTGGCTCGGTGCATACCTCCACTTTCCCTCAGAACTGTTTAACAGCCACTGTTAATTTTATAGGTTGCCCTCAAGTGCAATGAATTACCTCAGAACTGTTCCACAATACTAAATGAACTACTTTTCTAGAGAAACGATGGTTAATATTTCTGCTATGAGGACTGCACCTCCAGACCACGTCTCCCCCTTAAAATAAACAAGCCAACAAGCATAAATAAATAAGAACAATCCCCAGAGCAAATAAAGCATCACTTACTGCTGCTCCTCTGCAAACTGCTTCTGCATGTCAGGGCTGTACTGCGGGGCTGCCGGGCGCATCCCTATGAAAGAAGCCTGTCCCATGTAAGGCATTCCAGTCGCTGGCATTGGCCCTAAGGACATGCCACCCTAGAACAAAATTAATAATACAGCTTCAAGGTTTTTTTCCTCCAGAAACGAAGCCCAACCACTGACAATTACATCCTGCTAAATGACAAACCAGGTAGATCTCACAAAATTCAGAGCGTAACAACTGCTGTGACAAGCTGCTGCAGAACAAGGCAGCGGCCATTCAGTAGGTGGCACTCTTCCCTCTCGATGATGAGCTACAATTCTCAGGGGATTTTAGACAGCACGATGGCTTTCTGGGCAAATACAGAAAATGAAGACAAAATCGACACAATCTAGGTGAAACCATTACAGGCATCCTAACCTACATCACTAACAGATCCATGCACTTGGGTTTCCTTGTTTGTTTCATTTTTAATGCAGTTTCCTACTCTAAATGATTACAGAGAACTTCTAAACTCCATGCTGGGGGTGCATGCTCCTAACCAACAGCTGCTGCTGGCCAGACTGGCTCTGATCACTTCACAGAAAAAACTCATTTGGGCATCAAGGGGGCAGAGAATACAGAGCAACAGCACCAGGAGCCTCAGCCAAATGGACTGCATGAAATGAGGAATATTTGGTGATAGACATATCCTGGTGTGGTGGCAGTAGCAAAGCTTGCCTAATATAGGAGGAGCCAAAAATTAAATTACTTCTATTATCATTCATTTTGTTTTTGCTATCAGAACACACAGAAAGAGAACAAGTGCTACTATTTTTAGACTAGCACTCATAAAACCATCTTCCTGCTATAAATTTTAGGAAATTAATTTAATAATGTCCAGGTGGGGGTGGGAAGTGAGAGGAGAGCATAAGGAGATGGCAAGACATAATAAATTCAATTTGAGACAGCAATTCGGTTACAAAGCTTTGGCAATACATAAAATTTCAGCAAAATGCAAATCTGTACATAAGCACAGATGGTACTAAACAGAAAACAAGTGATTAAAAGCAGAGAAAATATAGCACTGGCTACTCATACTTTGTTCTTGTTCCTCAATTAGCAACAGTTCAGATAAAGACCAAGTTGCTTTAAGCAAGGAAAAACCAACAATGTTAGAGAGGAAGTAGAACAAATGGGAAAACTGCTCATGCGAGACAATGCAGCACATTTCTCTGGAATTGCTTTCTCCCTGCAACAAGGTTCTTAAGAAGAAAGTTTACCAATCACCACTTGCACTTGCATGCAGCTCTACTTCAGCATCTGAGTGACAAAGACACAAAGAACTCAGCGAATTGGTCACCACCACAGCATGTACCAGCTCACAAGGGGCTCATGAAATACTGCACAACATCCCACCTTAGCAGTAAGGATGTAGAACCAAAGCAAAAGCAGTGTCTCATTTCAAGCCACATCTCATCGGCACACACCTGCATGGCCATGGGTCCAGGAGGCATTTGAGAGCCATAATTCATGCCCATCATGCCTGGCATGTTGGACTGCATGACGGGAACCATTGGAAATCCTTGCTGTTGCATAGGAATCATCCCTGTAATAAAAGGTTCAACAGGATGAGCACTTTGTGTTAAAGCTTGTTTTTTTTGTAAATATTTGAACTAAACCACCACAGCAAAGTAAAGGAAGAACAAAGAAATCAGTCCCGCAGTGAAAAGCAGGCTGCAGGGCAGGCACTGCGGGATATCCTGAAGTTAGCTACTGGTCAGGCTAAGGGAAGAGATGATAGAGGCTTTCCCACAGCCAGGCAGATGAAGCCTCCCACCACCTGAAGGAATGGCTGTGGGTTTCTTCCCATACACTCTTCACAGGGTCAGTTCCAGCTAATGAGATTTAATTAACCGCGTTGACAGCTGCTGATAATTAATTGTCCATTACACTAGAAAGGGAAAACTTTAAAACTGGGAGCATTTCAAGATCAGCCTCGGGAAATAAATCCATGCAGCACTTTCACAGAGCGACTTCTCGTTCTGAGCTGGCTGGATAACTCGTACCCCGGTCAACGAGCCCAACACACAGAGTGGAATGGCTAGAAGTATTTGCCAGTCAAAGCCACATTTGAGTAGAATTTGACAAATCAAACTGAAATATAATTATTCACAGAACGAAGCCAAATCGATTACGCCTCAGGATCTTTGTGTTTTGCTCTCCTGGGAGTCAGACACCAAGAAGAAACTCACACTTGCTACCAGCACCCCATGAGAGAATTCTGACCGCCTGTGGCTGAACATCACGTGCAAAGGCACTCCAGGAGGGATGCAACAAGCTCAGAAATAAGCCATAAATCAGCTCACAACACATTTTATAAGAAAACTGTCACTTCTTCAAGTTCTCTCTGTATCTTTCATTAATTAAACAAACAGCGCTGCAACAGCAATGAGAACAAAGGTAATTTAAAACTGGGGCTCTCCTGTTGTCTGAGCACTTTCACACAGGTTGTGACTGCTGTCCCAAGGTCTTACAGAGCTTTGTAAATATTGACTGGGTACTGCAGAACCCACACAACACTGGTATGCACAGCTGGCAGAAGGAGCATAAAGAGGTTAAATGTCGTATTCAAAATAATTATAAAAATCTTAAAGGCAAATTCAGGGTCAGACACACCAGAAGTATCATCTTCCAGGGTCTCTAACCCAGCACTTTGCTTTATCAGCATTGCACAGAGCTTTAAAACAGCTGCATTGAACTGAAGGGGCCGACCAGCTCAGGAGTTCACCTAATCACGCTGGGAGCAGCAGCGCTGAACAGAGATCACTTGGAGTTGGTTGCCATCTCCAAAGGTAACAAACTTAGTGCTCAGAGCATTACATCCATACATACCTTGAGGGGGGCCCAAAGCGCCTGCCACAGGGAACATGAAGCTAGAAGAGGAGGGAGAAAAGGGAACGTGAACATCAGTGGATGAAAGCAGTCTCTGAAGTGCACCAGCCACAGTCCTCACACCGCAGTCGGCACCTCCACCTGCTGCTGTGCATTTCAGAGGAGACATCAGCAACGTTACACACAGCCCAAAACTTCACAGCTCACTCTGCAGAGCTATGAAGGAACAGACCTCAGCCTCCGTAACAGCACGAAAATGGCTTTGATTCATCCACATCACCCACAGGAGAACTTCCAGCACCTGCACAGGTCGGTGACAGGTCAGTCTGTGAGCTCGGGCTGGGCCTTCGAGCACTGCAGAATGAATAAGCATCTCCTGCCAGAAGCATCTGATTCAGCAAGACCATGAAACGCACCAGAAAACGGTCCTCAGTTCCTTGGTAACTGTTTTCAACAGGGAATAAACTGACCGTCAGACCCCACTGCCTTCCCCTCTCCCCCTAGAAATGGTATGCATCACAAAATAATGCCGTGGCTGGTTTCTTAGTTACATCTCAGTTCAAGAAAAACTGTTGGTTCGCAAAAAAACTATTCATCAAGTAAAAAACACCAGGTACACCTGGAGGAGGAACTGCTGAAAATTCAACCAAAATTCTAATGGAAATGCTATAGCGGGCTGTGCTGCCAAACAGGACAAAAGCCCTCGTTGGGAAGCCTCACTCACAATAAAATCACCTGAGCAGTAAGTCACAAAATAAGAACTTGAATCGGTGCCCCAGCCAGCTGTTCCCTCAAAATGCCACACAAAGACAAACACGCTCACAGACGTTCAACACAAAGGTGGACCTAAAACCACCTGGGAGTGAAGGAGCAGACACTACAGCTGACTGCAGGCAGTTCTGCACACCCTGCAGGAAGTCACAAAGCCAACCTCATTTATACTTCTAGAAGAACTGAGCAAAATAAATTCTAAGACAAAATAAAGAATCTGGTTGATGGATAAACACAAAATTTAATTGCAGCCAGTTGCTGTACAGACTGCAGGTAACACAGTCACCAGCACAACCCACAGCACTCCTCAGTTCAGTCTCTAACTTGGAATCTTCTCAATGTTTCGGCTTCTTCTTTTCACCTATGGAAACAGCTGATTATCTCCAGGCTGTCAGCACCGAGTGCCACCTCAGCCACAGATCCTCTGAAGCCACATGTAATTTCAGCTCCTGCACACAAAGCAGTTCTGTGCATCTTAAAAATACACCACTCCGCATTTCTTTCGAATTATAAAATATTTAAAGTTCATTCTGAAAAGCTCACAAGTACCAAAAAGCGTTCATAGCTTTATGTTGCACTTTCTTGTCAGGGAATCTGGTCAAAAAGCGTTCTTCCAAATTAGCAAACGTAATGTAACCTGAACAAGAGTAGCAAGGTACCACTGCCTGTTGGAAGCAAATAAAGGACAGGCAATAAAATATTTATCCCTTCCTACTGAGCTCCTGATTTATTTATAGGTCTCAGTGAAAGATGAATAAATAAACAAACCCTGGAACTAATGAGAGGGCACTGGAAGAGAAAGCCACACCAAAGTGGCAAAGCAAGCTCCTAGCACAGCTCTCCTCATGGTTCTGCTGTGCCACTGCTGGGAGCTGCCACCAGCACGGACGCTCAATCCTCATCATCATTTCTAAAGGCAAAAACCAGAAGCCTTATTTCCACACTGCTTTCCAGGGACACAGAAGGTATGGTCACAGCCAGCTAAAGCAGCTGATCCGCAATGCTGAAATTAAGCTCTCAGCCACTGCTGAGATAACGTGGAAGCAGGACAGAAAACCACAAAACCTGACAAAACATGCTGATAGAAACAACACCAGGAGCAGCTTTATTTAAAAAAAAAAAAAAAGACATTTTAAGTCCAGGTACCTCAAAATAATAGAACTGATCATAAGAATAAGCAGGTAACAACAGGACTGCCTTTAAAAAACAAAATGAAATGGGCACAATGAAGTACATCTGTAAAAGCCAATATGCTTCTCGAAAGCCAGAAGAGTGTTTATTCCAGCTAGTTGGCGGCAAACTCCAAAGTTCCCAAACACACTTTCCTGAGAATGGAATCCCTCACAATCTTGATTATTTAGGGCAGCTGACTACCACCAAACGTGCCATTTCAATGGGATTTCTTATTCCTCATTACTTCCATAAAAGATTTAAAAGCAGCTGCAGGATTTCTGTTGTTCTCAATGTCAGATGCCCCCCCACCAGCTGGGCTGATGCAACTAGATGCAATACTTGATGTAATACAGTAAGAAAACGTTACATGTCTCATAGCCTGCACCAGACAGAGTAAATATAAGGAAAGCAAAGCAATTACCCTACAGCACTGTTGTGAGACTTCTGTTAATCTGTGTGCTCCTATCGGATAAGTACCTTAAATGGGAAGCTTCAAAACTGAAAGTCAGCCTCGATCAAACCACAGGAGCAACTCCTTTGCTGTATCTGTGCGTTCCATCTGCACGCAATGCACTCCTAACCACAAGCAGATTTTTGACCCCCCAGTTCCCAATGAGCAAAGCCTCATTCCACCAACACGCTACGGGATACGCCGGAGTATATTTCAGTGGCAAATTTCAACAAAGAAATCCACAGAAACGAACCCCCGGCGCAGAACGTGAATCGCTGCCGCCGGATTCGCTCTCAAAGCATCCAAACGCCGATGGGAAACAAACAAAGGCTCTGCGACGAGCGCACCGTCGTGGCCTTCAGCTGACTGACAAACGAACGTCCGCTCCTCGCAGGCAGCGCTGCTCTGAGGCCGCCGTTTCGCAGCCGTGCCGGGTTTATGGAGCGACGCGCTGCACAACCGGCCCTCGGACCTCGAAGGAGCAACTGAGCCACCCGCCCCGAGAGCGGAGCTCCGGAAATACCAGAGCCCGGCTTAAACGAAAGCATCGCTGCTTTCACCCGACCCCGTTCCTCCACCTCACACCGTGCCCGCAGCGCCGGTGAACCAGCACAGCTGTCCCTGCCGGCACCCAGCGGGGCTGCGGGCCCTGCAGGAACCCGCAGAGAGAGACGTTCGGAAGGCAGCGACAGGCGGGCGGCTCGCACCGAGGCAGCAGGCCAGAGAGCCCGGCACGGCGGCACAGGGGCACGGCGGCACAGCGGGCCGCCCGCGGGCCCCGACCCCCGCCTCCCCCGCAGCCCTTCAGCCCCGCGCCCAAGCCCGACGGCCCCGGCCCCCCGCTGCCCTCGGACCCCGCCCCGCTCCGCTGCACCGACCCGGCTGCCCCCGCGCCTCCCGCCGCTCCAGCTCCGCCGGCGCCCGCCGCTCCACCGCCCGCCGCGCCGGGCCCGGCCCGCAGCGCCATCTTCCCGCTCCGGCCCGGCGGTCAGCTGAGCCGCCGCGCTTCCGGGGCCGGGCCCGACTGCGGCCCGCCTCAGCACCGCCCCTCGTCCCGCGTGCAGCCCGGCCCCGGGCGGCGGGAAGAGGAGGAGCCCCTCAGAGAGGGCGGGAGGAACGGAGCCGCGATCTACGCCCAAAGGAGGCAGTGCGAGCAACAGAGCGCGCGCTCCTCAGCGACCGCAGAAACGGACACGGCTCCCCCAGAAGCCTTTACGACCTTATTTATTCTGCTGCGGGGCTCAAACGACACGAAACTACAGAGACTGAGAAGCACTTAAAAGATCCATTATCCCAAAGGCAGAAGGAAGGTTGCACTTCCCCTATTCGTTGTTTTGCATTGCTAGAAAAACGCGTCCAGGGAAGCATCTCCCAGCTGCAGTTCCCCGGCCTGGCAGCACCCCTCCCCTCTCCTTCCCCCCACAACCCGCATTTTCTGCGAGTCTGAGAAGTGTTTTAGGAACACTGAACTGACAGCAGTTCCAAGCAGTAATATAAAAGTGACAGTAACACAGTCTTTTGAACAATTGTTCAGTAATATGAAGTGTTCAGTAGCATTCACTGCAAGAGCACAGTTTGCAGCTCCTATAAGAAGCATTCAGGAGTCCTCATATTTAGGTAGGGACTTTTGTGCATGTAAACATCCCACCTCACGCAGAAGGAAAGAGGAAGAAATACTCTTCTTCCTTCCCCTTCACCACCATCTTCATTCTTCCATTCTTCAGCATGGCCACAGGTGTCACTCCCAGCCCAAGAGCCATCTGCCACAGTTCAGCTTTCTGAAGCAGTCTTCAAATTACTGTTATTTGTAACTTCCTTAACTTTCTTCTTTTCCTTAACATTTTCCTTTGCAGTTCTCCTACAAAAAAGACCAAGGCAGCTGAGCACTGCATATTAAAAATAAAGTACATAGAAATACAATCGACATCAGACATTTTGCATTAAGGTAGAGCAACTGAACTTAAATCCTTCAGTAGGAAGCATCTGAAGATAAAACAATGACAATCTACCATACAAAATTGCCAGCCTTATTTTGTGAGCTCTAGCCATTGCAATTTAAGTTTTATTTCTTGTATTAATGCTTGCCTACCCTGCCTGTGGCAGGGAGATTGGAACTTGATCAGTGAGGCCCCCTCCAGCCCCAGCCATTACACGAGTCATAGGACAGAAACAAAGCAAGCTCTTTACCAGAAGAGGAGCGGGTTCTGGAATTCTGCTAGGACAGCTTTACAGCCTGTTACAGAGCTACCTGTAATGCTGTCTTCTCACATGCAGCCATGTAGGGTGAACTCGTGGCATTAACCCAATTTCCAGTAGCAGATTCTGACACTGAAACTGCACTGTCACTACATTACAAGCGCTGTGACCTGGTGTGTCCCAGTGAGATGTTGGTTAGAGTGGAGGAAACTTGGTGGGCCTTTTCTGGACAAAGGACATTTTGAAATTAAAGAAAAAGCAAGAATAAAAAAAAAACCACAAACCCTCCACACACGCACACTCTTACTTTTTTCTTCTGTCTTTTTTTAAGAAGCACTGAGGAGTGGTACAAATTGCTTCTCTCGTTAGTGGTTTCTTAATGAATTTCTTCTTCTGTTTGCTGAGAATGACATTTAGTAAAGGATTAACTGATTTTAAAGGATAAAAATTAATATTCAAAATAAATAAAACTGACAACGAAAACCTGCACTAGTTTGTAAGGTACTGTTGGTCTGAATGTATTTTCAGCATTTATTCCAGAGTCAGTTCAGCTATATTATCTCCATGGCATTCAAAATACTTCATTTTAATACTTATGGTTAATACACACACACACAATTTGAAATTAATTTTGAAAGCTATTAAAAATTATCAGTCAAAATAAAGCATTAAGAAATACTCTTTACCAGCCTATCCAACACCCACACACCATTTTAAGGTAACTTACACACCATTTTAAGGTCATGTACTGGAAGTGATTCATGAGTGCAGGCCTGGGAAGCCTGGGGCATGTTTCAGGGAACTCCCTGTGCTCCAGGAACTAACTGCTTCTCTATATTAGAGAATTCTTTATGTTTCCATTTTTTTGTCTGGGTGGAAAAACAGGCCATCACAGCTCTGTCAAAGACTCCTTTTGCAGCTGAACTGCAACAGTAACTTCTGCAACCCCCACACCCCCAACCAGCCCTCATGCAGGATGTAAAAATGGAAGACAAACAGGTAATGTATTCAAATGAACATACCTTTGGAGTTTGGGAAAGTGCTTTATGTAGTCTGGCACAGGACAGCCAGCTCGCTGGATAACACTGGCTATGCTGAAAGGGAGAGGAGGGAAGAGATTAACTCTGGCAGTGACTGTAGGGAAACGAGAAGAGCAAAACCAGCTGAACAGACTCGAATCTTCCCCCTCAGAAGGGTTCAAGTCAGAATACCAGGTTTCACTCAAAAACACAATGAAGTACGCCTTGCACTGCCATTGTTCACAGCGCAACGATGTAGCAAAGAGTGCCGGTTAGTGAAAAGCTTCAAACCAAAACCTTAAAATCGAGATGTTCCAGGCTTTCCCTTACTGTTAACACCTTACAGCTTCCATGTGAGTTCTGAATTCTTGAAGAGCATTCTATATTAAGGTGAGTTTCGCAGGGCTCAGCAGCACCATGCTCACAGGGTGTGTGGCATTAGAAAGGACCACACAGCTCAGCAGGACACCATAGCAAAAATATGCTTTATTCTTTGTGTAACATGCTTGAAATTTACCTTCGTAATAAAGGCTTATCATCTTCTGTAAAGAAAGTGACTGCTTTCCCTGTGTGTCCTGCTCTTCCAGTACGACCTGTCAAAACACAAATTGAACAGAGCACAGGTCTTCAAATATCTTTGTTCTACTCCTCTTCATAGCCCAGGCCTCCCAAAGTACATTAACACACTAAGCACACGACCACAGCTGATCCCAAAAGGTCATTTCTACTGCATGAAAACAACAACTATACTTGAAAGGTCTAAATGTTCAAAGACCATAGAAGCCTGACAAAAAGTAACTCTTTTTTACTGAGAGTTGAGATGAGGTATGAATCGACTCAAATGAGTCAATGCTGTAGCAACAGAGGAGTCTTGCTGTCAGGATTTTCACATATGCATAAGAGTTTCTCCATTAAAGATCCGCAAACTATGGAAAAGGACGTATTGTGCAAACAATACTCACCTATTCTGTGGATGTATTCCACTGCACTTGTTGGCAAATCGTAATTAATGACCATATTAACTCCTTTGAAATCAATCCCTCGAGCTAGTAAAGCTGTGCAAATGAGCACCCAGATCTTCCCAGCTCTGAAACTGTGCACTACATTATCTCTCTAGAAAAAAAAAAAGAAAGGTACTTGGAAACATCTTGACCAGCAGTTTGATGCAAACTTGTTTCCTGAAAATTGTCATGTTAATAAAAAACTAAATCTCTAAACCAAAACATGCAGATAATTACTGTTAAACTTACCTGAAGTAACATTTTAAAAAGGAACTACCAAGTACTGTAAAGCATGTTGGGGAAAGAAATTATAACCTCCTACCTGCTGTTGAGTTTTGTCTGCATGGATGACATCTACGTTGATGCCTTCATAAATAAGCTCATGGAAAAGCTCTTTAGCCCTCTCAATAGACTGTACAAAAACAAGGACTGGGGGAGCAAAACCCTGCAAAACAGAAAGCTTCTATAAGGTTCAAGCCCTTTTCCTACTGTTGCAGGCTGCAGACTCTGCTGCTACCAACTTAAATGAACCCCATATTTACATCTTAGAGGATTATCTTTTCTTAACTAGCAAAAATCTTTGGGACATAAGCAAATTCAACTCCACTACCTTCAAAGGAATTACTCTTCACTTAATCGTCAGGCTGTAATTTAATCCACAAAAACAATTTTTTCCCCACTCAATATGAACAACCCCTTTCACACTGCCTACTACAATTAACTGCACCATTAATGCAGACCACTCCCAAGCAGGGCTCAAATATGTAACTAACACTGGAAAATCCTTTAAAATTTCACAGGGAAAGTAACATTCCTCTTGTACAGGAGATCTGGACAATGCTTTAACCCAGAGAAACCTCTGAGAGATAGAATACACGGCTCAGTTCAGAAGCAGGATGTGCTCAATCACTCCAAAATACCTTTTTAACAAGCTCTCTCATTGCTGTCAGTTTTCCTGTCTCTGATCCAACAAACAACAGCTCTTGTTCCACCGTCTCTGCTGCAGAGTTTCTGAAATCAGAAATGCAATAAATACATATAAATCTTACGTGGTGGGTGAGAAGCACTGCAAGACAAACTGTCATCAGTACATCCTCCAAGGGGGTAATGCTCATTTGACAATGAAGTAACAGGCAAAGGAAAAAAGAGAGAATCAGAGCGTGACTGCACACCTACCTTGCACCAACAGTCACCAGAACAATACTGTCAAGGTTGAGTTTACACCACTCCTCCACATCACGTGCAAAGGTTGCGCTGAAAAAGGCTCTTCTCACCACATGGGACGTGCATGCCAGGAAGATGGAGGCCAATTGCTCTCGGAATCCTGACTTTCCATCTTCAAACAGTTTGTCTGACTCATCCACCACCAGCCACTCCACGCTAGGAACAAAGAAGTTTTCTTCTCAGTAAGAGTCATTTGCACAGAAGCCAGAAGGCCTAAGGAACCTTACAGACACAAGGACCATACACACATCCGCTTCCCAGTAGCAGAGCTGACAGCAAAACCATATTTGATATAGTACCTGGTCAAGTCTATTGCTGGAGGATCTTGTTTCAGTAAATAGATGAGTCTGTTTGGAGTAGTAACTAATATATCTATTAAAAAAACAAAACAAGACAAACAGCAGAATGTTAGAACAGACAAAACAGACTTTAGCAGAGCACTGAGCAGAGCATTAAGAAACATGTTCCTACCCAATCAGACAGAGATTTGTTGGTTTGGGCTCAGGACAAGGCACTTCACTGTTGCAATTCATTTAGGGTAATATTTAAGCAGCAGAAGATATTGCAAAAAGGCTGCAAATTTCTTTTATCACCACAAGACCTTATGGGTGTGGCTGTTAAAATTCAGTGGAAGTAGTTTAGATACTAAAATCAGTTCCACTCTTCTCTTGTTTGGAGCCCTATCTACTGTAATATTTACCCACAATTATGATAAGCCCACAACTTATGATGGTTCACTGTCAGGCTCACTCCCTATTTCTTCCATACAAGCTCCTTTTTAGTGCTGAGCAATAGACTGCATAAACTTAAGTGGTGTTAACAATCTCCATAAAACCAACACCAGCCAGAAGAGCAAAGTCAATGACATTTCTGAGATATTCAAAAAGCACTTCAGTGGTGAAAAGTTACCAAACTTCTTAGACGACTTGGGCCCAAACTTCTTTGCTGCTTCAGAGGCCTTGTGGATCATGTGGATCCTGAAGCCTGTCCCCTCAGCCAACTTCACCAACTCCCGATGCGTCTGAAAAGACAGCAACACAGATTAAATGTCCAAACCAAGATGATTCGCTTTTGTGATCTGAAAAACCGCAGGCATCCCTCAATAAAGTTTCAAACATCATTCAGATTTCAGGATTTGAGAAAGCTATTTAGTTTGTGGAGCGTAATAAATGAGCGAGCACACACATCTGAAAATAATTCCTTCCTCCACAACACGCACCTGGCCAGCAAGTTCCCGGGTAGGCGATATGATCAGGGCTCTGAATCCTTTGTTCATGGGTTGCTTCAGGTGTGTTAAGAGAGGAATACAAAATGCCAGTGTTTTTCCAGACCCAGTAGGAGCAGAAGCTAGAAGTTCTCGGCCCTGGAAGAAAACAAAAAAGGGACACTGTGTTCTCCTCAAAGAAGAAAGACAAAGCAAAAACAAACAACAAAACTACGAACCTAATCCCAAGCACATCAGCAAAAGCACAGACCACAAATCTTTCATAGCTGTATTTTGAAATGTTATGCCTTTGATACATTTCTAAAGCTGTACAACTGACCAATGACAGGATTCTAAAAAGAGAGCCTTCTTTCCAAATTGTGCCACTCACCCTGTAATAATATACGATTCTGTAAGACTTACATGAAGCATGACTGGAATGGCCTGCATCTGGATTGGCGTTGGAACCTGGAAGCCAGCAGCTTGAATATTCTCAATGACTTTGGGGTGGACTTTGTATTCCTTCTGAAGTTGATCAAACGTGGCAATTGGGTCAGGAAGATCTGTCCCTTGAATGTTAATCCTGTGTTGATTTCTGAAACGGTTTATCTGAAAGGCAAGAGATACACTCTTCTTCTAGTTTGCCTTTTAACTCTGTCATAAAACTAAATGCATATGAATTCACCTTCTGGTTATTTTCCCCATACTCAGTCAAGCTCCTCCCAGAAGAAACTACAACTGTTGGATGCAACTCCCACAGAAAACAGGCGATCAGTTGCTACACTGGAATGTGGTGGTCCTACCTTCTCCCTTCTCAAACGTTCAAGCTTTTCTGCAGTAGGTTTTTTGTTGTCTTTTGTATCTTTGACTTTTGCTTCCAGAGAGGACATCCACATTATCCCACCGCTTTCTGACAGCTCTGGCATTGACACTGCTTCTGGAAGTTTCAAAAAAAACAAAGCTTCCATTGGTAAAATCCAATCAAAAAGGATACCTCAAAACCTTTTTTGTCTCATTGCCACTGAATGGAACGAAGATACCAATTACATCCCAAAACCTCATTACCGAATCACAACACAGCCATTCTATCAGCTCTCACGTTGTGCAGCCAAAGAAGCCACAGACCCCTTTTTTCCCAGTCGAGTAACCCACAATATCTGCATATTTAACGCAAACCGAAGCAAGAAGAATGAACTTTGTCAGGGTACTCTATCGCATACATGTACACATAGACACCTTGTATCTTTTTTCTTTTCCTTTGGCCACTTTCTGCCGTCCTTTTTCTCTTCCCCGCCATCTCCACATCCTTTCTTCCCGCTCCATCCTCCTGCTTCCCCGCGGACCCCAGTGAGGCTCCTCCCTCCTTGCGCCCGAAGAAGTCGAGGTTCTCCGGTGTGCCGCCACTTCCCCGGATCACCTGGAGGAGGTGGCGAGGCACAGGGTGACAAACTCGGAGAGGAGCGGTGAGGATCCCGAGCGCCGCCACAAGGCCGCGAGTGCGCGCGGGGGAACACCGAGCGGATGGGAACGGGCCGGAGCCCCGCTGAGCCGCCTCGGGCCCCGCCCTGTTCCTCCCAGCCCCCCCCGGTAGCTCCGCACCCCGAAGCGCCGCGCGTCCCGCCCGAAGCGCTGTACGTCGAAACGAGCCCCGGCGCCCAAGCGGCGGAACAGCTCCTGCGCCTCCATGCCGCCACCAGCTCCCGACTCTCCCCGCGGCGCACCGGAAACGGAACGCCGGAAGCAGAATGCACTTCCGGGAAGTGCGGGGGCGGGGCTGGAGCGGCACCCCGCTGTCATGGCAACCGCGCTGCGGAGCGCCTGGCTGGGGGAGGTTTAGTGAAGCCGTACCGCCTTCTGTCAGCGCAGCGCAACTCGGGGCCCGAGCTGAGCCCTCGGAGACCCTGAATGGTGCCGGAGGACCGGACCGCGCCGAGCCGCAGCACGGCGGGCGTTGTTACTCCCCTATCCGTGACTCTCACGTTCCGCTCATGAACGATACCAGAAGGTTTCGTAGATTGGGGGAGCTGGAGAGCACCCCGCACGTGTCTGTCTTTAGTAGTACAAGCTGGGATCCGACCATGCACCCAGCTTCCATCTATTTGCGATCAGAACACAGCTTTGGGTGAGGGGGAGGAGGAGGAAAGCTGTGAGAAGCGGTAAATTTGGTTCCTGAGCCAATTTTAAGCATTACTCAGCCTTGAGGCTGAGGTTATCTGCGTGAGATCCAAGTGAATCAGAAATATCAAATCTGTAGTGTGAGCTGTAAAGCTGTTCTACATCTTTATAGGCTCATCACAGCACTTTGTCCTTTTGTGTATTTCTGATGGTGAGTTAATTACACTGACTGCTGCGCCTCTTTTAAAGGAGCAGCTCATTTAAATGAAGCGACAAAGGCTTTTGTAAGAAGTTTTTGTTCGCACATGTCTGTGCTGTCATGATTTACAGTATCATTAGCTGGTCTCAAAGGGCTGGTGGGCAAAGTGCTCTTCTATCAATCACAGAGAGACACCTTCAGTCCATCGGGCACCAATGCTGCTCCCAGAGCTGCAAACTTGGGCCCCACGTATTTCTGAGGAGAAAGCCCAGCGGTTTATTAGTTCTCATCTTCTCATTGTCAGGATCATCCCTGGTTTTACATTGTCTTCATCAACTGTCTAGGAATTCAGTTGTGGCCCTGCCTCGCTGTGTGAAAGATTGAGCGTGTTCTCTCTTGCCCTGAGTCAAATCCATTGCAGCCAGGAATACTGCACTGTGCTCTTGGTTTTAAGACAGATTCCCACACACATTTGGCGTGAAGCAGTGTAGCAGTTCCAGTGATTCCTACCTCGAAGTCAGGCACAGGAAGAGTTTGTTTAATCTTTGATGCACACTGATATAGTTTCATCTCACATGTATGCAACTGTGCTTAAAGAAATTATTTTAGAAGCAAAACAGGAGCGCCAGAGCAACTGGCTCTGCTGTTCAGGACAATCAGAGAAAAATCAGAACTTGGCTAATTAATGTAATTATTCATTATGATAAGCCACGAGACACAGTAGTAAAGGTAAGTCTCCTTGTACTTTCTGTCAGATCAAATTATACAGATATCTTTCCTTGTGGGCTTGAGGTAGAACAAGCAAATCCCATTAAGCAAAGTAATATCAGCATTACAAAAACCATTTCACATAATAAAATTCTCAAGGACCAAACATCTACATCACTGAAGTCTGAGAGCCCCAGAACATCCAGACAATGGCTGTTCCTCCTGTAACATTCATTACTTTAATTACAAGCTTTGAGATGAAAAATTGCATTAACGAGGTCCTCCCCACAGCCCGTATCTGCCTGATTTATAGCACTTTTTTTTTTTTTTGGGCCAACCTTTTGACTTCCCAGCAGAGGGGTGAAAGCAGAAACCATGAGTGGGTGGGTACAGCTCACCACTGTGTCCCTCCTTGGTGCCCATCTCCACTTGCAGCTGCTGCTGTGTGCACAGAGAGTAAAGCAGTGCAGGAGAGATCCAAAGGAACATCCTTTGCGCTGATCCCAGGCTGAAGCTCTTGCTTTTCTGCTGGGAGAGGTGGCTGATGGTTGCTGTGTGAGGACAAGGAAGAATGTGGAGGAATTTGTGTAACAAAGATCTATAAATCATCTCCAGTATCCATCACTCCCCAAGAGATGCTGTCAGCAGATTCAAGAGCGAGGAAATGGGAACTACTCTCTTCATCAATTGGCTGGGAAGTGCCTTTGTGGCCAGGCAAAGGAGCCCTGCACTGAGGTGGGACTTTGGAGGGAGCAGAACTGGAGCTTGTTCCCACCTGCTGGTGCAGAAAAGGAGAAATTAAAATGTGAAATTGAAACAACCTGAATGAATGCAAAGCAAAACTGCTCTTGCGAAAGCATCAGGTTTAGCTTTGCTTCCCTGGTGCTTCTCTACCAATTACTCCACACTAATTGTCAAGTCCGTGCTGACAGCAGATGACCAGCTAAGGTTTTACAGGGTACGTGGGGTGCATGGGAGTGCTCAGCCCTGAAGTGCTTTGGGGGTTTGTGCTCTCCGACAGCCTCGTGTAGCAGGGCAACCCTATCCTAGGAGAGCTTGCTGGGCTGGGTCTCAGTTCCACAGAACTCAGCACAAAGCTGCACCAGAAACTCAAAAGCGATCCCACGTCTGTCTCATGCATGAGGCTGCTGCAGGATGGGAGCACAGGCAGCCTGAAGCTGCTAGCAGGGAGCTGGGCTGGGATCCCATGGGTGTGCTGGGCATTTCCCCTCAACATTCATCACAGCCACGTCCCAAGGTGGGGCTAAGGTGAAAACCTGCACAATGGCAAAGCAAACGTGGTGAAGATTTAGTTCATGCACGATCAGATCAGGGATGGTCACCTATAGCTGTGGAACCCCCTCCCAAGGAAAGCCAGTATCTTTTTCTTTATTTGGTATGCTTTTTTTAGCCCACGTAGGACCACATTCATCAATGGCACTTCTGCATATCTCTGCCCACATCCCACTATCCTACTAAATGATCATCACTAATATGCACATAACAGTCAATTAGCCTGGCTGGGCGCACTCATGACCTCTGATCCCTGCTGTGTCCCTCAATCCATTAACAGGCCCTCGTCCTCCAGCTCCCAGTATGAATTGATGTCGCATCTATTCTCTTTCGGCAAAGGAACACGCTTCCTCATTCATCTGTCCATTTCCACTTTCTGTTCTTTTGTCCCCTCCTTCTGTTCCCTGTGTTGCTAACCTGGTCACAACTTCTTGACCCCGTGTCCTTGTCCCTCCCGAGGGTGCTGTTATCCCAATCACTACCAAAACACTTTTACTTTTTTTCCCCAATCTTATTTAGCAAAAATGGTTTCCAGCAGTGTGAGAGCTTTGATCCCCTATTCAAGAAACCCTTGCAATGTTGTTTTTTTTTTTTTTTTAAAAGGCTTTCTTTCTAAGGCAAATGAATTCTTCATAAAAGGGGAAATGGCGTGCTAGTTGGTCTCTGTTCATCTGAAGAAGACAAATGATCTCTTTTATTACTTGAAAAGCATAACAGTTGAGTGTGTGGATTTGTGATTTATCTGCAATTAAGAATTCATTTGAAGCAGCATATTAATTACAGAAAGGGGAATTAATTTTGCAGGATATACAAAGAAAGTCAAAGTTCCTGGAATGAGAATATAAAACTGAGGCTTGCGGTTTGTACGTCCCTGCATGAACATGAAAACTGGGCTGGGACAGCTCTGCAGTGTCTGTGCAAGGTTTTTGACTTGTAAGTTTAATCCCTGGGCTGGAAAAATAACAGCCTGGGTCAGAACTCCACCCCTGCTCTGCTGAGCCCATCACCACAGCACAAACCTGTGTGTTGGGCAAGCTCCAGCCCGACCAAACCTGCCCAGAGCCTCCAAAGGGTGGCCCGCGTGCCATCCACAGGGCAGCAATGATGCTTTCTTCCCAGTGTCACACAGGAAGGAAGCATCGAGGGAGCACAGCCCTGAAATTTCTTGCCCAAATTTTCAGCGCATGCAGCCACCTCGCCAGACTGGCAGAGCCGGTCTGGAAATGCTGCATGTTTGAAGCTGGGCACTCTTGTGCAACTTGGTGTTACTACTACACATGCGACAAGCAGCAGTTCTGATGCTGCTAAAATAGCTTGTCTGTATTCCAGTGTCCATCCAGAGGCTTTTTGGTAATGCTGGGATCTAGGAGGTTTCCTTTGTACCCGCATCTGCACTTTAAGTTAAATGCAGTGATATGGGTTTGCTCCAAGAAAGAGGTGGCAGTTGTTGTGGATATGAAGGCAGCCCTTTAAAGCTTCGTGATAGCCCGTGGATCCTCATGTGCAGGAATTCCCCTGCAAAATGTCTTTGAACTGGGGAATTATCACTCAGCCTTGTAAAACATATTGGTCATAAATGGGCTTTGTCATGTTTCTGCCAGGTGTCCCTGCTGTATGACAACTGCATCACCAGATACAAAATGCCCATTAGCAAAAGAAGTTTTCTTCCTCCTGGCCCTCTGGTACCCAGAGCTGACAGCACACAAGCAGCTTTTTGGCAGCTTCGTGCATTCACGCCTCTTGGGTAAACACTTCCCCTTCTTAATCATTAGTTCTGTTCACATTATCAATTTTGTCCTACCTTCTTTATCACACACTCTTTGCTCCACAGTTGCTGCCTTCTCTGCCCATGCCTTTGTTCAGTTGTGCCCTGCGCCCATTGCCCATTTCCCTTGGGCTCAGCCCCTCCCCTGACCTCCCAGACCTTCTCCTGTGGGGCTGCACCTCCCCAGGGTTTGCACTCACCTTCTCTGTGTGGCATTCTGGAGAGCAGTGCTGATACTGGGCTGCTTTGCCAGCAAGGCTTTATATAGTGCCTATTTCCCTCCTTCCTTCCCATTGGGTTACCCATTCTTCTGTGGGACAAAGTCAGCCTGACACTGGATGTGCACCAGCTGGGGAACATTCATCCCCCCACCTTGATGAGCCACTCAGGGAGCAGAGCACCAGCTGGCAACAGCAAGAGAATCCAAACTGTTCCCACCCTGACCTGCTGGGAACTGAGCCCAGGCAATGTCTGAGAGCAGAACCTGAGCTGATTGAGAAGGTTGGCTGAGCTGCACTGAAAGGGCATTGCTGAGCAGGGAGGGGCAGCGGATCTCTCTCAAGCATGCATCTTTTCTCCCAGTTTTTGCTAACAGAGCATGTTGCTTCTGAATCTCTGTGAAAGGGAACAAGTAGTCTTCATGCCTCCCATCCTCTTCCAGTTCTTGTCTAGGGCAGCAAAAAATCACAGAAATTCCACGGGAGGGTTTTAACTGGGATGCTCTGGCCCTAAATGTGAACACCAGACCGATGCTCTGAAAGCCCCTCCCTCAGCACCTACATTGAACAGATGAAGCTCCCTGAGCCCCACATCCCTGCTGCACCCCACCAGCACTCTCAACTGCAGCAGGAATCATAGATCACATGGCAGCAACGAATCTGAAAAAATGGTTTTTAATTATGGTATACATTAAATTAAATGTGATTTGAATATCGGTCTCCGATTCACGATGACTTATTCCCCATAGGGTTGCTCCTATCAGTCCTGGCAATGGTTACTGTATAAAATAGCATTTCTTGCCCCAGAAAAAGCATCCAGTGTTGTTCTGAACAGTGGCTGACTGTCCACAGGCACCTCCACTGCTCTTCGCCTCTTTGAAGCACTCTCAGCATTTGGCATGCATAGCAAAGTTTAAGAAGAAATTAAACAACCAAGGAGCATGCGATCCATTTCCAAAGAGATGTGTGCATGGAGGAGCTCATGTCCCACGGCAGGTGAGATGATGCCTTTCACAGCTTTGGAAAATCAGGCTCGGGTAGATGCAGCAGGGCAAGGCTCTGGCAGTGCACAGCACAACGTCCCCAGCGGGTGCTAGGCTGGGACATGCACTGGCTGTGGAGTGGCCCACCCCACTCTGTGTCCCCAAACACAGCAGAGTCCCCTGAGCTCCTTGTGTCACCCAGTCCTGGGGCCAGCTGCTGGGGCTCAGCTCGGTGCCTGTCCTTCTGGGAGGCAGGGAGCTGGTGTCTCTGCAGAGGCACAGGGCTTTCTTCGTTAATCAACTCCATTAAGGGAGGAAAGAAAATACAAAACCAAAACCATGCAGAGCTCTGACCTTTACCAAAAAATAAAAAATAAGACTGAGGGAGAGGAGAAAAGCAGGAACAATATATACAGATGGGGGAATTGCACTTAATTACAATAGTTTACATCAATTGGACAACATTTACTTCTTTTATATAAATCTCTATGTATAGGAGCGGGGATGGGTGAGGGTGGAGCAGACTGTACCTATATTTACAGTTTAACTGGCTCAGTTCAACAGCACGAGATTCCTCCTTCCAAAAGCCAAGTAACAGACCCGGGTCCCTCTCAGTCCATCGGGTGGAGGAGTATAACTTAAATACGATCCATCTTCTGCCACGTCCCAGTACAGCTTGTTCCTATTTCCTCGGGAGAGCCAACGGCCTCTTGGAAGGCAAATACTTAGGAAAAAACAATCCTCAGGACACGTCTCGGAAATACTGCGTGGAGGGGAGGAGAGGCGCGGTCCCATGGTTCGGGTTCGGGCTGATCCCCAGCGCGGGGTTGCGAGGCTCCGGCCGCACGTCGGGGTAACGAGCACCTCGCTGCGGCACTGAGCTGCGCTCTGGCTCGACGCGTGGGTCACCAGCGGGATGTTGTGGAAAATAAGTTTCCGTTGCTATGTGCAAAGGCAGCGAGGTGTGAAGCATCACCAGGCTTGCAGGGGACACTGGGAAGGGAGAGAGCAGCATGGTGAGTGGTGGGCCGGGGCTCCGCAGGTCATCTCCTCCCGCACCCCAAGCCCGCAGCCCTCTGCACCCCCAGGGGGAAAGCACTTTCTGAGCCAGATATTGCAACCCTACGAAAATTATTATTTTTTTTTTTTTTTAAATAAAAAAGGGTCTATTGCAGGAGTTGTGCCAGGAGTTTGTGCCGGTCAGCTGGACAGCAGTGTCTGTCCCCAGTGCTGCTGTCACCTCCAAGACGGACGGGCTGGTCCCTGTGGCTCCATCAGTGCCACCACAGCTCCATCCCCCGGCCCCTCCAGGGTCCCCCGGTCACCGCTGGGGTGGGGGCTGGCAGCCGGTGTGACCTTGTGGGCTGGAGCGCACAGCAAACATCATAAGGCGGAGATAAGGAGACGCCAGGAGCCTCCCGTGACATGTCATTAGGGACGGGCCGCAGCTATCAGGTGTTTGCTAACGTAATAAACATGGTGGCTCGGCCTCGAGCATTGTCAGAGGAACCGGGAGCCGCATGTCCCTTCCAGCCCCAACAAAGAGCCACATCTCCCCCTTCTCTGCTTTGATTAAAGCACGATGGGGGGAAGAAAGGGAGAGTCACCCATCCCAAGCGTGGGGCCTGCAGGCCGCAGCCCCATGGCAGGGATGGCCGGCTGCTGTTCCCACATGAGGGACATTTCCTGTGTGTGCCGGGCTCGTTTTGGCAAGCCGGCATCAAAGCCAGCCCGTGGCAGGAGAGCACAATTAATCAGGGGCAGTTCGGGCTGAGCGCACAGCAGATGGGCCGATAAAGCCGTGCAGAGGAAATGGCGCTCCTGAGAGCGCGGCCGCGCCTGAACGCTCCCGCACTGCGGGGCGCAGAGCAGAGGCACCCAAAGCGAGCTGAGCCGGGCCGAGGCGCTTTGCCTTTCCCCTTGGTTCAGCCCCAGGGCCCCCGCCATCCCCACCCCAACTCCAGCCCCTTCCTCGCCCCCAGCAACACACAGTGCCAGGCATCCGTGCGGAAGTCCCACGGCAATCCCACGCCGTATTTACTCTGTGGTCATTGCAGACATTTTTTTCCCCTCTGCTGTCTAAGGTTGGTAAGAGAGTTTATCTGGATACAAGTTCAAGGCTCTCTCATATTTATCTAGCAATCAATAAGGGCCGCATATTTCCCACAGTCCCCAGAGCTGGCATTTAGAAAGGGGCTATTGTCTGAGCGAGGCCTTGTGCAGCTGATTCGAGCTGGGATATGTCTTACACCAACATGGGGCAGATAAAGGTGGGGTTGAGGCCGCCATGCCATCTGCAGAACTGCCCCAGCGCCGCTCACCAGCCACGAAGGGACCAGAGCTGCTCACTGCACGGTGCTTGGCCAAACCCCAGCACTCAGCATCCGGCACGGCCTCTCATTGCGCAGATCCCCATTGGGTTGCCATCCATGAGCAGGCTTTTCAGAGCCCATGAAGGGGCTGAGGCTGGGTTTCCAGGGCTCAGTTTCCAGTGCTGGAAGGCTTGTACCAGGGGGACCCACGGGGCAAACACCCCAAATTACACCAGCACACCCCAATCCTGCTGCCAGAGCCCAGCTATTACCTGCTTGCTGGAAGACATGTTGGTGAGCGTGCTGATGCTGCTGGTGTCTGTCACCACCATCGCCGAGGGGAAGCGGGAGGTGTGGGAATACTGGGGGGGCTCCTGCTTGTGCGCATACACTGTGGAGAGAAAAACAACGTCACCCACAGCCTTTGTGCAGGAGCAAGGCAGGCAGACAGCACGCTACATGCATAGCTGTGGGGATGGATACTGTGCAGACAGGAATATAATAAAAGAAATGGAAGGAAATCACCATGTGCCTCTGGCATGACGGGGAAGCTTTTGCTTTTTCTGACCACAAGAGCCAGAGGTGGCCAAGGCAAGAGCAGTAAGCAGTATGTGACAATAATAACCCACAAGGAAAAAATTCCTTGCACAAAGCCAGGCAGAGAGCAGCAGCAGAGCAGAAGTCACTTTCCCATAGGAGTTAATTTCCCAGGTGTTCCCCTCAGCCCCTTACTGTGCGAGTTCTGCAGCTGGGTGACGGTGGCCATGAAGGGCTGCTGGGCCATGTGGCTGGGCGACTGCTGCATGAGTGGCTGCTGGTGCGGGCTGTGCAGCTGCTGTGAGAACTGCACCGGCTGCAGGGCTGCCAAGCTGCCGGCCACGCTGTTGATGACAGGGACGCTCTGCGCCTGCGAGGTGTTCAGACCTGGGAGAAGGGAGCAGGGTGTCAGCACCGGGGCTGGTTGGGGTCTGGAGATTGGGATCCAGATGTGCTCCCATTTCACACTTACTCTGTGCAATAGCCATGACTCCTGAGAGCGGCGTCATGATGAGGTTCTGGGACTGCTGCGGGTTGTGGTGGGACAGGCTGTGGATGTTGGTCAGGGTGCTCACGGGAGGCAGCCCACCGCCCGACACAGAGATCTGCAGGGAGCAAAGCAGACAGGGGCCATCAGGCACACGACGCTGGCTCCCAGCCACACCAGCACCAAAACCAGCAACAGAGGGAAAAGAAAAAGCCCCCCAGGAGGTGAAAAGCTGCACCCACACCAACGCCTTCCAGTGGAGCACCCCTGAGCTGCAGACACTGGCTGGAAGCACTGAGTGTCACGTTAATAAATAGCAAAGCTGCAGCGGTGTGAAGCCTTCCTGGAAGCAGCTGCCAGTGCTCCAGCAGAGCACAGCAGGGACAGGACGTGTCCCACACAGTCGCCATTTGCTGGCCAGGTCCGCATTCCTGCTGCTGGGGACAACTGAGGACTCTCACACTTATTAACTTCCACCTGTCACAGATGTAGGGGAAAGTGAGAAATACAAACTTGGGAAAGCTTAAAAAAGAAGGTGAAGTAAATTTAAAAAAAAAGACCTCAGAGTGATCCTAGTCATAGTTTTATGAAACAAATTCCAGCTGAGGGGGCTGCAGCCGCACCATGGCCGAGCCAGTAGGGGCAGGTGCACATGGCCAAAGGCAGCTCCTGGTGTGCAACCACTGCAGAGGCACTTGGGGGTGTGCTGGGATGGTCCTGGGAGTAGCAGGACTCTGGCAGCGCCTGGTTATTGCTGCATTATTGACCTGCTGCACACTCACCTCACCCCTCTGTGTTACCTCCTGCACTGAGCAACCTCAGTGCAGATTTTGAAGGCATCCTTTGGGCTCTGTGTGACACTTTTGGACACTTGGTCCTTGTTTATTTTACCCATGTGAGCCTGAGATAGCCTCATTGCAATCGAAACAAAGGCATCAATAAATTCCAGAGCACAGGAGTGACTCATGTTTCCTTATCCAGTACTTTCCACTTTGAAAGTTTCTTCAAGGCCAGGCCACGCCGCAGTGCAGTGTGCTGCAGGCAGCCCATTGCAAGCGCATGCTGCTCACCTGTGGCATGGCACGTTTCGGGGAGAACTGGGCAAAAGTGCTGCACCCAAATGGGGTCAACCAGAGATAGCAGGAGCGGGAAACACTCCACCAAGCACTGAACAATCTGGGACTATGGGAAAGCACAGCAGCACCACAAAGTATAACACCATCTCCATAGTGCTCCTCCTCCCCCGAAAAAACCAACTGCCTTCAGATGCAGCAATTTCTTAGGCAGCTTTTGGTTTCATGTAGGGCATTAAAGGCACATGTTTACCTACTAGAAACCACAGCCTACAGCATATTTTCATTAAATAACTTGCAAGCACTAGCTAGCCTTGCTTAAAGATCAGAGATAAGCTGGCAGAGCTGCATGCTGCTGGAGGAGCAGAGCAGCCCAAGACGGCGCTGTGCAACGGAGAGCTCAGCAGTGCTGCTGCAGCCTGCAGGTGCCTTTAGCACACTGCTTTAACCCTCTGCATCTCTGAGCAGCCCCCTGCCATGCACTGAAAATATCCCCTTCCAGGGGGCTCCTGTGCCCCTTAAAGAAACTGCAAATAGTGCACCGAGATTGCTGTGCTGCTGAGCTCGTGGCAGCGCTTTGTCCTCCCGTCCCCCACCCCACACTGTCTGTGCCTGCTGCTGCCTTCCTTCGTGACTCATTTTATGACTTCAAGGCTCAGGGTTACAGGCACAACACACCCAGAGGGAGAAATGGGTGCGTGCAGGGTGTGCAGCGAGGGAGAGTGCCAGGGGGTTCGGAGTTGCTCTGTGATGGTTCCCTTGCATGGCTGAGGATACTCAGCTACCCTGGAGCGGTGCCTGAGTTCAGGGGGCTACAAGGAGACCGCATGAGTAAGAGGCAGGCAGAAGGGAAGGCAAAGCAGGGAAATGGGGGGCAAAAGCAGTCAGGCTGTGGGAAGAAGCATGCAGCTTGCCCTGGTGTAGCTGCCAGGCTTGTGGGGACCTGCAGCTGACGGCCCCGAGGGATTGTCTTAAGAAAATGGAAGTGAAATCTTGTGCCAAGAGCCATGTATGACTTTCACTTTCAGCAGGAAAACCTCCTCCCGGAAGAGCTGCCGAGTGGCCAGACCAGCCACACGGTGATGCTGTGCCAGCTGCTTCAAGGAGTGCCATGCTTGTTTCCATCCCTTCCCATCCTATTCCATCCCATCCCATCCTATTCCATCCCTTCCCATCCTATTCCATCCCATCCCACCACTCCTTCCTGCACATTTCTGCACCGCGCTCAGCCAGGAGCGCTTTGAGCTCTCAACCAGCACAGCCCAGCACAGCCACAGCACACTGGGGGCACAACTGGGAGCAAAGGGCTTCCCAGCGGAGCTCAGAACTCAGGAGGGCTTAAGGAAAAGCAATGAATGAGAGCTTTATCAATGCCCATGTCATCGGCAGGGGAAAGCAAACAGTGATCCACCCAGCGCGCATTCAATTCACAAGGCATGCAATCAATAAAAGCGGAGCGGGCTCTGTCAGGTTTATGGGCCGCACTTGTGGAACACGCCGGGGCTGTGGGGCCGCCTTTGAGGCGGGCGGTGGGGACGGGCGCGCGCCCACACCCCCACAATGCCCCATTGTTCAGCACGGGCCGCGTGTGAAACCCGGGGAAAGCGTGTTTGCTTTGCCCGCTGGGCCCTCTTATCTTATCAGCACCGCCGCCACAATAGGCCAGGTGTACTCACCATTTTACCGTCGGGAGAGAGCAAACCGTGGCCCGGGTCCAAGCCGGCTGGGGAGACCTGCTGCAGGACCGCCTGGCTGGTGGTGACCATGGCACCGCTGCCGTGGTGGCTGATGGCCCCGGAGGATGCCGCCTCGCTGCTCGCCCCCTGGCCGTATCGGACCCCTGCAGAACACGACGTGGTCAGCGGGCTTGGGGGAATGGGTTCACGGTTGGACTGGATGATCTCGGAGGTCTTTTCCAACCTTAATGATTTGGTGACGCCGCGTTTCTATGAAAACCGTGGTGGGAATGGACGCGCCTCGCTCTTGACACGTGTGTGATTAACACGGCTGGACGACACGGTGATGGCAGGAACGATGGCCACAGCCTGCCACCGCCCAGGAGAGAAATCTGGCTTGAGCATGGGTCTTCAATACAAATATATTTAATTTGGCTAAACAGCCCCGTACTGATAACCATATGATCAGCCGTGTGTCATGGAAAGGCATCTACAGATCACAAATAATTAACTGAGGGAAACCCACGGGAAACAAAAGCGCCTTTTACAGGGCTGCCCTGGTGAGAAGCCATTTGTTATGGGCAGCCAGCACCGGGGTCACTGAACTCCCGGGGATCGAAGTGGCGGCCCAAGATCCCTCCTGGGAACACAAGCCATGGGAGCATCACCCAGGCGCTGGGACCCTCCCCAGAATGACCCGAGCTGGGGGCCTGGGGCTTCGGAGCTCCTTTCTGCAAGCACCAAGAGTGCCACTGGAGCCCCGAGCCTGCACTGAGCCTTGGTCAGGAGGTGCCAGCACTGCCTAAGCTCCAGTTCTGCAAGGATGCTCTGAGGGCCACCGTAAAACCTGAGTCTAGGAGGAAGAAAGAAGCCATAACTTGGGTCTGGGAGCTTAGCTCCAAAATGACTGAATTAGGTACAGCAGGCTCCCTGCCACCTCCACCAAAAGCACAAAAAGTCTCTCTAATCACCTCCAAATTTTCCAAACATCAGCTGGTCAAACATATCCTGCAGATAGGAATCTCCCCGCGCTGTCTGGTTCCTGATCATTTCCCAGCAAACCCCTTTATCCCTGATAATACAAGAATGTCCTCTGGCAGGTGGATATTTGCCGGTACGAGTGGACGGCCGGGTAAACATTACTCAACCAGGGCACTGTCACCACATTCTTCCCTGCGGTCCCAGCCTCGTGCAAAGTGTGCTTCAGCCGCTGCCGGTCTGAGACGCTGCAGCACTATTCAAACAGTGGGAGCGGAGATGAAAAAAAAAAGCCCTTTCTTCTCACAGTGGTCTCAAAGATAGATGAGGAGCACAGGAGACAAAATGGCAGCTCCTGAGCCCATGAAACAGTGATCGGATTGGCTGTGCAACTGGAAGCGGTTATGAAAAACATGGGGCAGAATGAGACATTACTCTTAAGAACAACAGCCCATAGTGTTTCAGTGGGAGGGACGCCAATGTCTGCTAACTATCAGGGCAATCTTCACCCTCTTTTGGATTCTGTGAAGCTTTCACTAAGAAAAAGAAAAAATTAAGTCCCAAATCACACTCTACCCAATTCAGCCAAGAACCCCATCATTACAAATTTGACTTTAAAAGCAGACGTTAAAAGCTGATCTTCAAATTTTTCTCTGCAATCCTAAGAGTTTGGGTCATTGGCACCTGGGGCTGATTTGCCCGTGTGCCCTGTGGGCCTTTGGGAAGCCACAACCATTTCACCTTGCTTTTTTTTTTCCGTTCCTGGAGCAGGATGCATATTATTATTTGTGTGCCCTCACCGTTGGGATGGGTTACGGCACATTGCATCGTTAACAGCAGGAGATCCATGCTGTCGCTACGGCCGATCTACCAGTGCTCCCACACAGTGGAGGTGCCATCCCTCCCTGCTCCCCATCCCCACTGAGCTCCCACCCACTCCCCATCAAAGCACCCACAGGGAAGATGGAGAGCCGCAGCCACACTGCTGGAGCAGCCTCCAGGCACGAGATGCTATCTAGGGCGCCATTTTCTGCCCTGTGCCAGCCCTGCCCCCAGGACCAGCCTCTCCCCATGGCCCAGCTCCCGCTGCCCACCCTGTGCACAGTGGTTTCCTCCTGGGGGCTCTGCGGTCGCCCAAGCTCAGCTTTATGGCACGGCAGGGCAGGCGGCCGTGCAGAGCCAGGCACAATTATTGTGCCGCCACTCTCTTGTGCTTCCACAGCGTGACGCAGCCCCAGCATGAGATTTATTCCTCCTTGGCCTCTCCCCGTCCAGCCCCAGCAATGAGTCTGCCCGCCAAGCCTGCGCCCTTAAAGAGTTTGTTTCCAACTGGAGCTACAGCTATAGTATAAAAGTCTGTTTATGGGACGTGGCTATTGTTTGGTCCCTGAGCTGCACAGCCCGTGAAATGCTTTACTGCTTCCCCACGGCTCCAGACGACCTGCAGGCTCCGGCTGCCATAGCCTTAACCCTGTGCCCCAACCCTGCAGCCAGCACCCTGAGCTTCCCAGAGCCCATCCCAAGAGCAGTGCATCCCATGCAGCATCCACAGATCATCCCATGGAGCATCCCGAGGCGCAGCCAGCTGCACTGTTCACACCCGGCTGCGCTCCTGCCTGGGGCTGATTTTGGGTCTGCCACTCAAATTGTCCCTAAAGTGTTAATCTTGCCATGTTACCGAGGTGCGGAGTTTATGTCCATTATAAAGCTGTTTATTGGGACTGGACCCTCCCATTCTGCTGCTGCCATAAAGTCCTAATTACCCCCCATAAAAGCAGGAAAAGCTCCTAAGAGCACACCGTACCCACAGGGCCGCACAATGAGCGCAACAGTAAAATCTGACAACGGCTGGCACCGGGTCTGCAATCAGAACCTGCGCAGCCCAAGCTATCAGAGAACAGCCTGCAGGATCCAGATAGAAAGCGATGTACCTCTGGACCAGAGTGCTATTAGCAGGCTCTTCTTGAAGGAAAAAAACAATAGAGTAAAGTCACCCAAATTGCCCTTTCAGTTTAGGGAGAATCTCGGGGCGTGGAGCTGAGTTTTTATATTTTTATGTGTGGCTGTAGAGATATCTAAAATACATATAAATAATGCAAAATGCTGTACGTTCCTATGGATGTGCACACAGATGGGGTCACTGCGGTGTTCGCAGAGCTGTCGGTCAGAGTGGGGCCGGGTGACGCGGGGTCTTTTGTGTGCGGGGTGCGGGGGGCGCGTCCCTAATCTCATCAGCACTGATTGTCCCCGCGGCTCTTGAAGATAAAAATGGCATAAGCCAGAGTCTGCCGCATGGCACCGAGGAACGAGATAAAGCCCCGAGTGACCTTCAAATCAAACAGAGAACCGAGATCTCTGATAATCCCCTATAGGAAGGGAAAAGTCCAGAGTCTGAGACACCTCCGAGATAGATAGGCTTGGAGTATTTACCTCCAAACAGTTAAAAACCCTGCACCGAGGGGCCGCCCAGGATGCTCGGTTTTACAGCTCTCCCGCTGTCCCCAGCCATCAGCTTGCACCGGCCCCATCCCGACCGTGGGGCAATGCCTGCTCTGAGCCGTACTCAGCTCCATCATTTCCTTTCCTGGGGGGATTGTGCAGGCCACAGGGTGCGGGCAGTGTCCCAGCACTGTCATTAAGCTGTTAAAGGCATTGAGGGCTGCAGACAGTGCCGCACGCGGTGCAAGGACAGTTCAAATCCCAGCACGGATGGGGTCAGCATCTCTCAGAGGAGCTGGTGACATTTTGGAGGCTTGCAGCCCCAAAACGCTGCTGTGACTGACGGATTCCAGTGCAGGCTGAGCTCAGCCCAGCCCCTCACCCCTAAGCCAGCCCCGAACCCCATGCGCAGCCCTCACTGCGCCCATCTCCTGCTCCTTGGCAAGGCTGCTGCAAGCCAGCGCGGAATTCCCGCAGCTGAGCCCTCCTGACCCCTCTGCGGCCATCACTCCTGCCCAGCTCAAAGCCCCCACGAATGGGCTGTCAGCAGCCCTATAGCCACGGCTGGCTCCTGCTGGCCGATGCTCCAATGGGAAAATAAAGGTTGGGGCTTAACGGCCCCGCAGCCCCGAGATAAATGCCCGCGGTTCCAATAATTGCAGTCCCCTAATAGAAGAAAACAAAGGCTCTCGCGGGGTGCCTGCAAGCGCGCTGGAGAGACAGGGCCACATCAAAGGCAGCGGGGTGCGTTCAAAGCCCCAGCTTAATTGTCAATTAAGCATGCACGGGGGGGACAACGCCATGACAACGCGGGGCTGCATGCTGGTGCAGTATTGTAAAGCCCGGCGGCCAACACAGAAAACAGCTGATTTTGCTGACAATGTGCTTGTAGGGCACCTTGTAAGCAATCAGCCGGTGACAGGAGGGCAAACGTCCACCCCATCCCCGCCATTGTGTGGGGCATTCCTGGGGCAGGGTCACATTTTGGTCACTGTGGGCCAGCCCTGCAGGGAGAGCTGCACCACGAGACAGGCTGCCGGCCCTGGTGTCCCCAGTGCCCCCCGTGTCCCCAGTGCCCCCGGTGTCCCCATGCCATTGGGCAGTATGCTCTACGCCCATCGGCATCTCCATGCCCTCCCACCCCATCACTCTACCACGGCCTTTGTGGTGCCTGGGACAGCTCTATCCCAATCTCCCAGCCCTCCCCACAGTAACCACAGTGTCCTCCTCTGGACATCCTCTATCAATTCCTCTTTGTAATGAGGCTGTGGCTTGCAATGAGCCAGGTAGGGAAAATTCTGGGAAGCAGTTGCTTTGTGTCTCCCTGTCCCTGGGGTGTCGTCCCCAAATTGGGACAGGGGTGGTCAGGGCACACGGCCTGCAGCCCGTGGCCCCGTGCTGACCCCTCGCCGCCCGCCTCAAAGTGCCCGCTCTTGTTTGCTGGGGCTGGCGGCTTTGGAGTGCAGATTGCAGGTAGCGGCACAATGGGGATTGTTCTCCCAACAATGCCTCTTGCCCCATGCCGCCAGGCCCTCCCTGATTACTGTCCCAGCTCTGCTCTCAGCATTATCTCCTGCTCAAATCCCCCAGCAGTGCACACTGCAGGCAGAGCAAAGCCCAACCGTGGGGCTCAGCGCAGCCCTCTGCCCACAGCCACTCGTGTCACCAACTTTAGTTCTCCAGCACCACATCCCCCAGCCCTAACTCTCCACGCCAGGCAGAGCAGCTGTATCCACGCCTCTGCCCAGCCCAGCCTGCACCCACAAACATGCCCAGCCCAGCAATCTGTCCTTGATGGGATAGAAATCCAGCCCCCGCCACGTGGCTGGCTCTATAGGGATCAGCATCCACACCTCTCTGCACCTATCGAAACTGAGGAGGAAGCAGAGTGTCCCAATGCTCCGTTGCTGAGAGGAGTCCCATCCTACAGCCAATGGGGAAATTGCACCAAGGGCTGAGCCTTGTTGCTGTCCCTTGTCCAACGTGGGCAGCATGGACCATCTTTCCCCCGAGGCCATCACCACCATGGCCCCGCAATGCCTCGAGTGCCTCTTTCTGCAGCACAAATGGTGCCAACATTGTCAACAGTATCAACAAGGTCAATGGCCCACGACCACTGAGCTCACAATCCCTTTCATCATTGGAAACACGACCAACACTGCCACTGCCCAGCATCGCTGTTCCCATCTCACCTGGCATCTTGCTGGGCGGCGAGGCGCTGGGCTGGTTGTGGTGCGGGGAGCCATGGGACAGCAGCAGGTTCATGCTGTGTGGGGGCTGGCCGGAGCTGTAGGCATCCATGGCCAACTTCTGGCGGAAAGCCTCCTCCTTCCGCCGGTTGGCGAACCAGTTGTAGACACGCACCTCCGTCACCAGGTTGGAGCCAAGCCCATGTGCCTTGGAGGGTGACACCCCCCGCTGCAGACACTCGGCCCTGCGCATGCAAAGGGACACGTTGGAGCAAGGGTGCTGATGGGAGCTCCCAACACAGGGTTTAAAGCATTCAACCCTTCCTGAACACCTGGCCCTCTTTCCAACTACACTCGTGCCATAAAGCCCATCCCGCCTCCCTCTGAGCTTGCTGTAACACCACAGCATCGCTGCCGCGTCCCAACTGCATCATGGCTGCATCCCTGCTGCATCCCTGCTGCATCTCCACTGCATATCTGCCACATCTCCAGTGCATCTCTGCTTCATTCCTACTGTATCTCAGCTGCATCCCTGCTGCACCTTCACGGCATCCCATCTCCATCTCCACCGTATCCCAGCTGCATCCCTGTCACATCTCTGCTGTATCCTGGCTGCATCCCTGCCGCATCCCAAACACAGCACAGAGCTTGCTCTCCTCTGGATGCTGCCCAGCGCTAAGCCCAAAGCCAACAGGTGGCTCAGCAAAACCATTCCAAAACCCAGGGCAGCGTGCCACGAGCCCAGCACCTCATGCGGCTTCTGCAGGATGGCACGAGGCGGCCGTTACCTGTTGCACTCCTCCACCAGCGCCTCCCGCTCCTCCTTGCTGGGGTTCTTTTGGCGGTCGTAGGCTTGGTACAAGATTTGCTGGGAGGCCGGCCCCCACTTGAAGCGGTTGCGGCGCATCTTCTTGCTGGGGGTTTCGGCGCAGGCATCGTCAAGCTGGCCAGCCCCCTGGTTCTGTTGATTGAACTCTGGAAAGAGAAACAGCAGCTGATCCTGACTGCTTTTGTCTGTCCTATTTTCACACCCCTGGACTGTCTGGTTGAACTCTGAAAGAGAAAGGAGCAGACGTGACCCGGCCTGTAGCCGCCGCTCAGAGCTCAGAGTCACCGTCACGGCGCAGCGGCAGCCCCCACCCGGCCCCCACCCCGGCCCCCTCCCATCCACGGCCCCGGTGGGCACCGCAGGCAGGTGGGCACAGGTGGTTGTTGGCTGCACGTGCAGCATGTGCACATGCGTGGCCGGGCTCTGCTGGCGTGCGCTTGTTCCAGGAGGAATTTTGCATGTGAGGATGGGGTCACAGCCCCCAAAAGGAGCTCAGCAGGTGCGCAGCCCCCTGCCCGTGCCCACCCCGTGCCCAAGGGGCTCCCAGAGGAGCCTGGCCCCACACCAGGGTGACCTTCCAGTGTCCGCCAGGCACCTGTCACCACGACCATAAAGGGAGATTAATGGGAGTTTTTATTATTCTCCATTTTGCAGGGGAATTCTCCCTCTTTTTATAATGGCTTTTCCCCTTGTGACAACAGGGGAAGGCGAGGGGCACGGCTGGAGCAGCTCTGTTTGCTTTAACATCTCCAGGTGCACCTTCAAAGCAGCGGCACTCGGGGCTGAGCCCTTTTCTGCTTTTGGATTTTGCATCCTTTGGGGTCGGGCGCCAGGGGGGCTCAGCACAGCACCTGCCCCACGCAAGCACTGCTCCTAGCCAGGCCGTAGGGATTTACACAGTGCAGCTCCCCAGGCACGCAGCACCAGCACCGCTCCGGGTGCGCGGTCAAAGACATCCACATTGTAAATAATTCGGGTTGCATGAGACCCTGCTAAAGATTTACAATTTTTTCCTTTCCTCCCTCTTTTCTTTCTCTTTTTTTGCAAGTAGTTGCAGAAAGTGAGCGCGTTCAGAAAGCGGAGAGGAAAAGGGGGCAGAGGTGGGAGATGGATCTAATTGTGCGCAATCCCGAATCGCTCTCCCAGAGATCCAGCCGTTTTGGTGGGCTCGGGGCAGCTCGCACAGCACTGCTGCGATCCAGAGGGGCTCTCACGCGCTCTTCCCGCAGCCTCAATCGCTCGGACCCCCAAAACCACTCTGGGGGGACCCGGCGTTCTGCCCCCACCCACAGTCGTGCCCCCTCCCCATCCCGCTCCCCGGTACTTACGCCGCAGGATCTCCCGCTGCTTGCGGACGTACCACGTGTAGAGGGCAGCCCGCTTCTGTGTCTTCATGGGGGTGCCTTTGTTGAGGTGCTGCGAGAGGTGCGACTGGTTGAGGCCGGTGACGTCCACCACCTCGCGCTGCGGGATGTTGTGCTGCTGCATGTAGCCTTTGATCATCTTCGCCGCCCGCCACGGGTCCTCGCTGGGGGTGCAGAAAAACGAGGGTTAACTTTGCTCTGTGGTTGCTTTTTCCCATGATGGAACCCCGCTATTATTGGTGAAGACCCGCGATTCCCAATGAATGTTTGATGGCAAAGATTCCCGCCCCGTGTGCCAACCCAAGCAGAGCCCCTCGCCGTCATTTTGAGCTCGTCTTTGGTATTTTTCAACACTTGAATTCAACTCTATCAGAACCAGTCCAGGTGCAGATTGGCTCTTCTTTAAATCCACGCTACTTTGATGTCCATCTGTTGCCTGGCACCAGTTTGGGAACCAATGAAACTGCAACGGAGGCACAACGCAATGGTGGATGGAGCAGCCAACGCACCCGCACAGCGGGCCGGCCCCACAGCTCACCCCACAGCACCCACAGACGTGGGGTGAAAGGAAATGGTTCAACGCTGAGAAATCGGAGCGGAACCTGAACCTGGTCACAGTCGTGCACTCAAAGAATGAGATGTTCTGACACTGCGCTCGGAATAACCGTCCAAGCACTTTTCCAATGCATTTGTTATTTTGGATCCTTCATCCTGTCAAGGGGGAAAAAACCCAATAGGTTTCTTACTTTTTGTTCCAAACTCAGCAAGGAAACAAAGCTTTTCGTGTCCAAAGGAATACCCACAGCCAGGGGGACCCACGGCGGGGATGGAGCCGTGCACCCTGAGCCTGGGCGGGAGGAGCTGAGCTTCAGCTGGGAGCTGAGCCCCATCCTGCTCCCACCTGCTCCTGCTCACTAATTACTGAGTCCTAACGAGCTGGTGGAACAGAGCTTGTTCTGACAGCAGCCTGGCTAACACAAGGGCATCGTTTTGCCTGAGCCTCAAGCCAATGCTCCGGTGCGCACCGTGAAAATGCAAAATGAGTGACTTTGGGTTACAGATTTCAGAATTGAAATGGAATTTGGCAGCATTCGTGCTGGGAAAAAAAAAAAATCAATGTGGGAATTAGTGAAATTCCTCAATTTTCCCTTCACTTTATTATTTTTAGAATTTCTAACTTCAGCATTTCCAATGCACTCTGTGCTTTCCAAACAATTGTTCAGCTCCGAATTTCTGAGCAACGATTTTCTTTACAAATCAACTTGACCGTATTCAGAAGGGTTAAACAGCCTGAAACCAAACCCAAACATTTTGTTTCATGTTAAACAAAATGTTTGGACTTGACCCAAAATGAAACGTTTGAGTGTTTGTTCACCTCTTCTATTTTTTTTTTTTTTTTTCCTCTTTTTGGTCAACCTAAAAAGCCAGAGAGGAAAACATTTCTATTCAACAAGTCGGCACAAACCCATTTTTTGGGTTCTGTCCCCGAAATAAAAACTTCATCAATTGTCCAACCTCCGTCGGGATGGATTTTACACGCAGGAAGAAATAAAGGAGCACACCCAGGTGTGCTGTGTGGCACTGCAAACCAGTTCACAGCCCTCACCCCGCGGCCTTTCTCTGCCCCGTGTGGCCGCTGGCACCGAGCTGAGCGCCGCGTCAGTACGGCCGAGTGGGGCAGCTCTGCCCATCCTGTGCTCCAGGCCCCCGCCCGCTCGCCCTCTGGGTCAGCCTTGGAAACAGGTAAATACGCTTCACATCCTCCGAGAAAAATGCCAAGAATTTATACAGATGGATTATAAAGCCGGCTCCCCCCATCGGATCTATCTAATCTGCATCTCCCTGCGCACACAGCGGGGTCCTGCACGGGGCCGTGGGGTCAGAGCTCCCCCAGCACGGAGCCCTTTGGGGCCCACGGAGGTGCCCACGGGGCAGCCCGGCACAGGTGGGGGCCGCGCACCTCCGCGGCCGCGGGGACCGCCTGGGAGAGGACCCGGGGGTCGCGGGGTGGGAGCAGAGGGGGCTCAGCCGCACGGAGGGGCTGAGATCGACGGCTCCCGACGCTCCTGCCCCGGCCGCCTCGCTCTAAGTACAAAGGGCTCTCTTAGAGCAAACAGCAGCTCTTTGCAGAAGGCTCCTCAGGGACATGTGCCTGCTCTTGTTTGCACCGAAGGCAAACTTTGCACAGAAACACCTGTGGGAGAACTGCGACGCGGACAGAGCCCTCCCGCACCCTCGGGGGCGCAGCGGCAGGCAGTGGGGCGGTGGGACAGCAGCGGCGCCCGGCGCGCGGGTTGCGGCCCGCAGCGGCGTCCCCTCCCGCACCGCGCGTCCCGTCCGAGCCTCCGCGCTGCCGTCAATGTCACCGACCCCGGGAGGCGCTGGGCTGCCCTGCCGCACAGCCGGACGCGAGCGTAGCTGAGCACACGCGGGGATCGCCTCCGCGTGCTCGGAGCAGAGCCCCGCTGCCGGCCCCGGGGCTGGGGGGAATCGCCCCAGACAAGCGCGGGGCTGCTCCGCCGCTCACCTACGGCCCGACCCGGTCCGGCCCGGCTCTGCCCGGACCCGCACGGCACGGAGCGGACGGGCTCGGCCAAAGCGGGGCGCGGAGCCGCATCCCCTGGGACGCGACGCGAGGGGACGGGACCCGAGCGGCCGCGTTTGGGGGTTTCCTCGTTCCCCCTCCCCGCCTGGTTTACAACTCCGGCAATGAATAACCCGCCTCTCCGCTCGCCCTAATCGCGGCTCTTTGTGTATCTTTCTGTTGATGATTTATAGAAATAAATTAATAGCACTCCGAGCTCCACGTGCTGCAGTTTATGTTTTATCTCCTGGCGCGGAGGGAGGACGGAGCCGAGCCCCGGGCGGCCGCAACCCGGGCACCCGCGGCCCCTCCACCGCGGCGGGCGGCGAACACCCGACGGGGCGGCGGCACTGCCCGGCACCGCGCTGCTCCCGGTGCAAGAGAGGGGGCGGCGGCGGCGCCCCGCCGGGACGGGCGCACCCGGAACGAATTCCGGAGGGGCGAACGGGGCCGCGGGAGCGGAGCGCTCCGCCGGTACCTGATCATCCTGTCCACTTCTGCCCGCTGCTCCACGGCCTCCTCAGTGTTGAGCGCCTGCAGCTCGCGGAGAATCTGCGGCGTGTCGAAGTCGTCGCCATCCTCCGAGCCCTCGTCGCCGGACAGCTTGCCCTTGCCGTGTCCGTTGGCCAGAGGCACGAAGCCGGGCTTGCCGTCGGGCGGCCCGCCGGGGGACAGCGGCAGGCTCTCCAGCTTGACGCCGAAGCCGGCGGCGGGCACCATGTCCTCCAGGGCGCGGATCAGCCCCTCCTTGGTGGCCCCGGAGCTGAGCAGGGCGCCCAGGAGCTCCCGCTGCAGGGCGCTCAGCTGGGACACCATGGTCCCGGGTCTCCCCGCGCTCGGCCCGGCCCGGCCCGCCTCCCTCCGGCACCTGCCGCTCCGCCCCGGCTGGCAGGCTGTGCGGGGCGCGGGCCGCCCTCTACCTAGCCGTTAGGCATTATACCTTATGCAAATCAGCTCCGGGAGGGCCTCTCCTCCGGGAGCGAACCCCGCGTCCCCGCCCGCCGCGGTCCGGCCCCCGCCCGGCCCTTATCGGCCGCGCTGGGACGGACTTTGCGCGCGGCCGCCGTGAGGCCCCGAGGAGCGGCGCGGAGCTCTTGGGGCAGCGGCGGAGCGGGGTTCGGTTCGACCCGGTCCGGCCCCGAACGGTGCGGCGCTCCGGAGGAGCGGCTCGGCCCCGGCGCGGAGCGCGGAGTGCCGTCGGGGGCCGCTCGGAGCGGCACGGCGCGGAGCCGGGCGCTGCCTCGGGGCTGAGCCCCGCGCCGAGAGCCGAGCCCCGCTGCACAAAGCCCGTGGGGCTGCGCGGGGCCGGGCCGAGGGTCCTCGGCCGGGGTCCCGGAAGGGTCCCGGGGGTCAGGCTCTGCTCCGCGGAGGAGTCGCGGCAATGTGGCAAATGGGACTCTGCGGGGGTAGCGCTGCTCGGGAACGCGGAGCGCCCGTCGAGCCCTGATAACCGCGGGGGTGGGGCAGTGGAAAACATCGGGGACCTGAACAAAAAGTGCTTCTCCTCCTGCCGTGAACGCACTGAGTCACAAAAGATCAGCAAATTGACCCAAACCAAAGCAGGCGGGATACAACAGGCACCAGCACATCACTGGACGCAACGTGGTGGGCTCTGGAATCCCGCAGGGCAGGTGTGGGAGGGGAAATACAACATCTGAATGCTTCACCCATCACCTCCCATCCCAGCAAGCTGCGCAGCCCAGTGCCCTCTAGCCGTGCCCCAGCAATGGGTGTCTGTGCTTTTGGGAGATGGGCGCTCAATGCCCACCACTCCCAGCTCAGGTTCAGACTGCCATAGCATCCCTGGAGCCACCACTGCCCCCCACCTCGAGGGGTCCAGGAATCTTAAAATGTCCCAACAGCCTCCAGCACCTGGCAGACCCTGAGCCCTGTAGGAGCCCATTTGGGGCAGGACTCTCTGCCCTCACCGTACCCACTAGGAAAATGAGGGGTAGTGTGTTGAAGAGCAGGAAACCTCCCTGCATGCCTGGCAGGGATCTGGCAGACAGGTGTTGATGGTTCTGGTTTTACATTAGCACAGTGTACGGAAAAAAGGGCAGAAAAAGGGCCCCAGCTCAGGGCCCAGGCCCACTCCCAACAGCCTGGCCAAGAGCTCTCCCTTTGTCCCGTTCTCAAACTGACATCTCTGCCTGCTGGGTTCCTGACAGCCGCACTCCCATCACTGAGCCTCTGCTGCTGGCTGTGGCTCAGCTGTGCCATGGGGCCGTGCGTGGGACCACAGCCTGGGAACAGCTCGGGCTGGGGCAGCTCCCCTGTCCCTTTCAAGTGGGCCAGTGAGCTTTGACTTGGTCTTTGCACGGCTTCATGGCATCGCATGATAATAATGTTCTGTCACAGTGGGTGACCTAGACTTTGTCCTATTTCCACACATTCGGAGCCACCTGGCTAATGAAGTGGATATTGTTTTCTGGTCCATCTCTCACCCTATTGCTCTTCCCCCTTCCTCCACACCCAGCTCCTCTGAGAGCTGTCAGGAGCCCCACTGCTGCCCGTTCCCACCGCTGTCGGGCACAGCTCATTAACTCCCTTCAGCAGAAGGCCGCACTCACCGCGGCTGGGGGGCAGTGGCGCCCCGTGGGGTGGGAGCACAAAGTTTCCCAGCAGGAAGGTGCTGGCGCCATCCAAGCATCAGGCTGAGCTCCCACATGGAGGGCGCAGGGGCTGGGAATGGGGAACCACGACCCTCCGTGCCCGGCCCACCCCACCCCAGCTCTGTGCCTTTGTGGGCTGGACGCATTCTGCTCGCTGCCACGAGCCCCGAACCCCGAACACGGTGGGGTCGGGCATGGGCACAGTCGTGGCAGTGGTGACTTTGCTCCCAGCGCCATGTGAGTGGATGGGCAGAGGGACAGAGGGACCGCGGCCGCACTCCCCCATCCCCGCACGCGTTGCAGGGGCACTGAGCGGTGCCCCCGGCTCTCAGCTCGGTGCCCAGTGCCTCCAGGCGGGGATTTCTCCCACACGTCGCCCCGACGTGACTCACGCGGCACCGGGGGAATTCTGCCATGGACGCCTTCACGCATTTCGTATCTGCCTCTCATTTTTTCTTAGTTTCATTTAACGGCTGAGCGCATGCAGACACACCGCCCTGACCCTGCGGGCAGTGGGCAACAGCGTTCCCACCGGCACAGGGCCATTAAGTCCCCGCGCTGAGATGTTTTCTCCTCTGCCCCCACTCGCGCCGAGATTTTCGCATTCCCTCCCTGCCCCCGCCTCCCCCGCACCGAGGTGACGTAATGTTATGGAGCCTTCTCCCATCCCCACCTTTATTAAATATGACCCGCGTTTGATCCCCGCGCGGCGGCGAGGGGAAGCTGTGGTTTGGGGAGGCTCAGACATGAAAGGCAGAGCTGTGCCGTGCTGTGTGCCGGCCTGCACACCCAGCAGAGTGCAGGGCGGGTGGCAGCCATGGGGAAGTGCCACACGTACCACTGTGCCACCAGCCAAGGGACACCAGCTTGAGGCACCACGTGCTGCCCAACCCCTGCCCCCAGTGGTCGCTGAGGCACAGAGCTTTTGGGGTGGATGCTCAGCAGGAGGGTCCCCGACGTCCCCTGTTCCCAGCCGTGTCCCCAGCACTGAGTGCTGCAGCACAGTGCTGTCACACAGTCAGGGACCCGCTGCCACCGCACCTCCTGCGATGGAGAGGAGACAAGGAGAGGAGACAGGGCATGGGCTGGGGACACTGTGAGCCCACGGGGAGGCGGGCAGGGGGACACCCGGCTGCAGCGCTGGCCTGCGCTCCGATAATTAATGCTTCTCCGTACACTTTGCAAATAACTCGCCACTCTCTTTGTCTGGTGATAAATGGCCCCTTTGAAGTTCTCTTTTCTCAAAAGCAAAGCAAAGAAACACTTTCATAATCCGCCTTCGCCCCCCTGTCCTTTGCTGAGCTACAGGGCTCTGGGGGGGCAGCACCGTGTAGCTCCCCTGCACTGCCCACAGGGACACATCGCCCTGCACCCACCCACAGCCCCAAACCCACACTGGGACCCCCTGTTCAGGGTGCAGGGGCTCCATGTGGGCTCCCCACAGGCTGAGGCAGAGGGGGTGTTGTGGCCGAGCACCCCCAGGAGTGGGGTCTCTCAGAGGCATGGTGAGTGCAAACGTGACCGAGCAGCCACCCCAAACCCTGCTTGTGTCCCCTGCAGCTCCCAGCCCACACTCGGGTTATGGTTCACTGGTACAGGAAAACAAGTTCTGCTGGGCTATAAAAAGACATTGAAACCGGGGCAAGCTAGGAGAGCTCAGAGCAGTGCAAATGAAATCAGTGCCAGAGCGCTCATATTGTCACCAGGCTTACGTGTCACAGCAAACAATGCTATCTGCTGAGGAATCACAGCACAAAGAACACCACAACAGTGGCCCAAACCCCAAACATGGGGTCATGAGGCTGAACCTGTGTGAATGGCTCCCCAACAGGAGCCCCGGCTCAGAGCTGCTCCCTGCGCATGGCTGTGCACAGCGGGGCCCGGCCTCATCCCATAGGCACAGCCCTGCCAACCCATCCCATTGGTACAGCTCTACCATCCCCATCCCTTTTGTGTGGCACTACCACCTCCATCCCATCAGCACAGCCCTGCTGTCCTCAGCCTGTTGGCATGGCCCCCCACACCCAGTGCACCAGATTCCCAAGACCTGAGCAGGGCAGGGAGGCACCTTTGCTTTCCAAAGCTCTGTCCCCCCTCGCGGGGCGCACATTGTGCGCATGCCATTCTGCGTTATTGAGCAGCCCCCTGTCCGCAGACTTTTTATTAATTTTAAGGCGAAGAGGAGGTGAAGCGAGCTGGAACCAGCTCGGGAGGCGGGGTTGTTTTCTGGGAAAACAAAAGCAGTGGCGCTGGAGGGATGCTGGAGGGGCTGCATGGCCATCCGTGCAGTGCAAGGAGCCCCAGCTGGGTACCCGTAGCCCCCCATCTGCGCCACCCTCTGGCTTGTGCCCCATCTGTGAGTTCCCATCCCTGGTACAAGGACAGTAGCATGCACCGGTGGCTGGACATTGGGAAGGTGGGGTTGAGTGTGGCCGCAATGGCAAAGGGACAGTGCAGCCCGGCAGCCCACAGACAGCACAGGAAGGTGCAGGGGTCTTTTCAGGGCCAGCAAACACCACCAGATGTGGGCTCACCCCACACCCAGACCCACCCGTGGCATTCTCAGCCCGGGATGGGGCAGCCTCAGCCCCCAGCAGGGTCTGTCAGAGAGGAGGGCAAAAAGCAGAGGAAAATTGCGGCGCTCAATGGTGTGGAACCGCGGCGACTGCAGCGTGACTTTGATTCCCCTATCATAACCCTGAATTAAAAATTCAGGCAATTACTTGCATGGCTTCCCTCCGATGAGGCTGGGCCTCGCCTTCATTAATGCAGGCACACAGAGAAAAGCCATTAGGGCCGGTGGAGGGGAATATTTCTCTGAGAACAGTTCCGCTTCAGGAAGAAGCCCAACGAGAGCTGAGTTTCACACATTTCAGCGGCCGCCCAAGCACGGCCCTGTGGGTCCTCAAAGCCGCCTTTGTCCCGGGCTTTGGTCTGGGATGTTTCACGTGGCATCGAGGTGGTGGCATTGCCTGGTGGCCCCAAGTCACCGGGATCTGCCCATCGGTGGTGTCGCTGCACGTAGGTCCTGCACAGCACAGGGAGATGGTCAAGCAAAAGGCAGCAAGTTGTGCACCAGCCAGCCCGGTTTTATGGGCAAATGTCACATTTCACACAGTTTTCCCTCCCCTTTGTTTTGCACCTTGGTTGCAAACCTTTCTTCCATCTCAGAGGGAGAAAATGCCAGGCTCTTGGCTGCCTCCATCCCGCCCCGGCCCCCCACAGCCTCTGCCTGTGCCAACACAGCCAGTGCCATCGAGGGACCCTATGGGGCCGACGCGTGCCAGCACGTCCAGGCAGACACATTGGGCCTGGAGCACGGGGCCGCAGGGCAGCGTGGGCCACGACGTGTGGGTGGCACAGGGGGACATGGCTCTGCGTCTCCCCGGTCCCCCCGGCCCCTACGTGGGGTGCGGGGTCTATCCATCAGCAGTGACCCCGGAGCTGCCCCGAGGAGGAGCGCCGGAGGTCGCACGGGGCAGGAGGGAGAGGGGGGAGGCGGACAGGATAAAAATCACCGAATTAGCGGGGGCCGGGAGTGCCGGCTGCGAGACAGCGCCGAGCCATTATTTCACAGGGGAGACAGCGGCCGTGGGCTGAGGATCGGCCTCTCCCCTCCGACCCCGCCACTGGAAGCCACCCCTGCCCTCCTGCCCATCGCTCAGCCCCGGCCCTGAGAGCCGCGGTGCTCGGCACTGCGCTGCCTCCGCGCCATCGCCAAGCGGCGAACAGCCGTGCCCATCTCCTAGCGCGGGGAGGAGCGGAGCGGCGAGGCCGCGGGCCGCCGCAGGCCGGGAGCTTCGTGGAGCACCGTGTCGTCCGCGGCATCGTCCCCACGCCGTCCCCAAAAAGTCTCCGCACGGCGGCCGGCACGGGATGCCGGGCCGCGGCGAGAGGGCCGTGCCCGGTTACACGGGGAGCAAAAGGGCCGCGGCACGGGGGAGAACAGACGCGCTGTCGCTCCGACCCCCACGGGCTCCTCCGAGGGTATCCGCGCGGCCCTGAGAGGGGAATGAGCGCATCCCCGTGCGTCGTGCGGAGAGCAACCGCACGCACAGCCGCGCACCCCGCACCGCGCTCGGTGGCCCCGCCGGGGCCGGGCCGTGGCCGTGGTGCCACCTCGTGGCCGCAGGGACTCCTCCGTGCGGAGGGCCGCGCCTTCCTCGATTAAATTCGATTAAATGTCCTTTCTGTTCAGGCCGCTGAAATCCTTCGGGTCCCCGAGGAGCCGCGTGGAGGGACGGGCGCTGCAGCGGAGGCGTCGCTTCGTGCCTGGGCTCCCCGCTCTGCCCACGTGCAGCCCGGCAGCAGGGCGGTAACGGGAGAAGCATCACCGCTCAGAAGTAACGCGGGACGGGGCGCTGGGGGGAGCGGTGCTGCTGCGCGGTGTGCGGACACCGCGGGGCGGTAATACAAATAATAATAGTAATAATAATAATGATAAACAACGGGTTTTACAGCCCGAGCTGCCACCCGAGCTTTAAAGCCGCCAGGCGGGAGCCCATGGGAGGCTGTGCCACGGGAGGCCCCCCACTGCCGCCCCGCTGCTTTTGGTCACGCGCTGACCCCACGGAAACGCGGCCTCCCTTCCAGCAGAGCCCACATGGGAGCGAACGGCCCCGGCCACCTCGGCCATAAATCACACCGCATGCGATAAGGTAATCGCTTCTCCTTGAAACCGTTCGTAGGAAAACACATAAAGCGCCCTGCCCGGCACCATTATAAAGCGGCAGGGCCGTAAAAGCTGCGCTGGGTGCGGAAGGCGCTGCACGGAGCACGAGGCCGGAGCCCGGAACGGTGAGCGCAGCGCTCCGCACCGCCCGGGGATACGGAAGGAGACATCCGCGCCCAGCGACCCCAGCGCCGCAACGGGATCGGGCAGGACGCGCCCAGCGCCCCCAGGGCACCATCAGCGCGGGGCGCCGCGCACAGCCGGGCCCTAAAACCAAACCCGCGGCCCCAAGGCCGTCAGCCCCGAGCGCCGCAGCTCCGCCCGGCTGCAGCTCTGGAGCCGCGCGCGATTTGCACCTCGGGGCGCCGCGCGGAGGCTGAGCTCCAGGGCGGCTCCGCTCCCCTGCGGCGCTTCGTGCGAGGCTCCGCGCCGCGGCTCCATTGAGCCGAAGGGGTTTCGGATACTCAAATACTTGAGGCGCGCCGAAACCTGCGGCGAGAGCGAGGAGGGAAAAAACAAAGCGGACAAACGCTGTGTGCCAGAGAGCTTTTATGACAGCCAAGGCTCGCTCAGAACTCTGTGCAAACATCCCCGCAGAGGTTAGGACAGCGGGGCACTGAGCTCCCCGAGTGCCTCATTCCCGGAGGTATCGATCAGTCCCCGGCAACGTCACAGGGCCCGGTCCTCCCGCAGCTTATCAGCACGGGAAGCACAAACCAAACAGAGCGAGCCGAAGGGAGGGGAAGGGGACAGAACTCAGCGCTGCGCACGGGGCCAACGAGGTGCAGAACATCACAGCGTGTCCCACACAACGGCAGTGGCACCGGTTTGAAGTCAGACCCGCTGCCTGCCGTCGCTCAGCACAGCCGGCGGGCGCCTGTTGGCAGAGCTGAGCTCTTGGGAGACAGGGAACGAAGGCAGCGGAGGCCAATCCAGGCGTGAGGTACCAGGAACAGACAGTTAAAGGCAAAGCGTGTTTGCTCGGAGCTGGTATTCAAATATTGGCACGTTCAGGTTTAGTGCAGGAACTCAGAGTGGCAAAATTCGCAGTGCTTAGAAAAACAAAATTCCGCCCCCTCCCTCTTTTACAAAAGTGATTTTGAACATAGCAGCATAGGTAACAAAACGCTCCTGGAGCTCACACAACAGGCTCCATTTATAAAACATACAAGCAAGAAAAAGGCCTTTGTTTTTCAAGGGGTAACACTGTTACAGGTACAAACAAAACCAAGTGAAAACAACTGCCAGGGTTCATTGGCAACAAAAATTTAAAGAACTGTGCAGTGAGGTGCTATGAATGATGTAAGTTTGCAATCAATTGCTTAACAGCCTCAACAGGAAGCCATTCTTTTGGATGCTCTGCATAAATTAAAGCAGCGCATTCCCTCTCTGCGCACCATCGAAGTGCAAGATCCTGGTCACTGCAACAAGCTCTCCTTTTTAGGCTTCTGCTAATTCAGTGGCACCGGTGTGGTTTGTCAGGACATCTTCTAGATAAACGGACACTCTCCCTCCAGTTTTGCACTCTGGATGTTTCTCTACCCCGTGCAGATGTTCAATGGCTCCTTGCAGTAGTCTCTCTCTCTCACACAAGTCTGTGTGCGTCCCTGCTTCGTTGTCTTCTACTCCAGATTTCATATATTGCACCACATAGCATTTGATGGCATCACCATTTGCTCTTATGGTTTCCCAGATGAGTGGCAGGTCCGTGTTTGTTGCCAGACTCAACAAATGAAGCAGAGCCTGGCAGATCTGTGTCCTGAGGCTGGCGCTGTACTTGAATTCCAGGAAGTCCTCGGTGTCTTCGCTTTTCTGCAAGGCTTCCACCAAGGCACCCCAGATCTGGCAGAACTGCTCCGTGGCTCCATAGCATTCCCTCCTGCTGGGGATGGAGAGGGCCGTGGCCGATTTGATGCGGACCTTGAAATTCTTGCATGACTTCACTACCGAGGAAAGCGCACTGAACGCCTGTGCGGCCCAAGCAGCCTCTCCTGCAAGTAAATGAATACCAATGATAAAAGCAAATCCACAAACCCGTTTCAAGCACTCAAAATGTAGAAGAAAATGGTGCCTGTGACACCTAAATATTTAACAGCTTACGTGTTCTGTATTCTGTAATTAGATCAGTGCAAATAAGGAGCTATGAAAATAGTTTTGAAGAAGTTAACCTGCTGACGCTTTTCCTAGAGTAAAAACAACAATTGGTTTTCTATTTTCAGTCCACAGCCATGACCCCATTCTTTTCTAACATGACACATCCAAGTGAATGTAGCACAGTGATGACCATATTAGCATTTTCAGGATCTGAACCTACTTCACTGGTCAGAGTTCTGGGAAAGATGCACCTCCGGATATGACAGCGCAATTCAGCTCGGTTTGCTTTCTCCCCTCTTCTGCAACACATTCCTAACAGAGACCTCCTCAACCCCACAACCTGCTGTACAAAGACCGAGCCACGGGGACAAGGCTACTCACCAAGTGGCAAAGCACTGTTCTTAAACACGTTGCCCAGTGCGTAACAAGCATTCCAACGCACTTTCATAGTGGCTTCACTCTGAACAGTGGAAACAAGGGCCTGGAGAGAGTCCTCAATGGCTTCCCTAAACCTGGGGTGTGCTACGTGACACGGCTGCAGGAAGTGAAGCAGATTCCCGAGGGCCCTGACTGCATTGCTCTTTACCTGGACGGAAAAAACAGACACAAACATCAACTCTCAAAGGAGGATGCTGACCCGCAGCTCCCTGCCTGCTGGGGCAGAACACCCTGCAGGCAGTGCAGCCAGTGCCCTTCTCAGTAGAAACGCAACCACGATCCTCCACCCTCCTTCCCTAAGCCATACCTTGTCTTTGTCCTTGGATGCTTCGGTCGCAGACCGTAACATCTTCAACAGTAGGAGATCAGAGAATTCCTCTTGGAAACTTTGTCCCATTGTTTCCCTAGCAGAAGAATCACAGTGTGAAAGACTAGCTCTGAAAATCCACTCTCACAGATGATACAATCCTTTATAAACTTGTATGAACAACCTTCACTCTTTAGAAGGCTAATATGTAAGGCAAACCTTACTACATGTGACCACTATGTTTATTAATTTAAAACCAAGCTATCAATGCAAGAAAGCCTGTTAGCAATGCATTAAGTCTGTAATAAAAGACAGAGGGCAATGAATTGCTCAGAGGCAATTCATTAGCAGGAATATATGATAACTATTTCTCCTGTTAAAAATGTAACAGTTGGTTGGACATCCTTCAGTCTTTGGCTTGAGGAAGTGTTAAATATTCATCAATTCTACTTTTGGGTTACGTTGAAAGTAAAGTTATCAAGGAACACACAGCTACACAAAGTGACACACAAAAACCAGAAAAGTAAGCTTGGCATTATACTTTGGAACTAATGACAAGAAAGACCTAAAGCCAAGCAGTCGAGTCCAACAGCAAGGGACAGGGATACTGTTAACACAGCCCTGCACACCAGTAGAAATGCTGGCTGAAGGGAGGTTACAAAGCACTCCGTTTTGACACAGCAGCTGTAGATTTTGTCTTTTTGATGCTAACTGCCCTCTGGCACTGCAGGCACTGAGAGGAGCTGTGCTTCTGCTTACATGTTGACAATCAGAGTGTCGGTGAGGTTGCCCAGGGACCAGGCAGCTTTGGCACGGACGCTGGGAGACTTGTCGTGCAGGGAGTTCAGGATTGCATTTGCTGTGTCTGCTACAAACATCACATCCTATAAGAGAGAAAAAAACTGCAATTTGAAAAGTTGTTGGGTTTTTTTTGTTGTTCTCATTGCTGCTTGTTTTAAACAGGTGATTTCCTCAGTGCCATACATGTTCTGAGCTTTGATAGGGAAAACAGGATCTCCACAGAAATCGCCTCTATTAACATTTGGTTTTTGTAGGTCACAACTTTTAACATGTTTACTGTGCTTTCTGCACAGCTTTGTTTGATCTTTAATTAACGGTCCAAGCCTCCATGGTGACCAAGTTCACCACTCTCCTGGGTAGCAGTTGCTGAAAGGTTTCACTGTATAATTTAATTTCATTGGTGCTTTTAGTTACTTTGGATTTTAGCATAATTACCTGGACTGCCATTCTTACACTCATTAAATCCCACTCTTAACTAAGTAATTGCTTTGCCAAATTCCCTGCTGAGCTGCTTGTTTAATCTTCCTTTTCACAGCACTACAGATTTCATTTTCATCCCTTTGCCCACGATGAAGGATTTTCCTTTCAAAATATTTGGACTGAACTCTCAACAGCAGCTACTGCATAATTTTCTGTTAAAATCGCCCATTTAAGGCCACGTTGCAAAAATGAGTCTGCTACCCTAAGTGAGCTCAGGCCAAGTTGCCGTGGAAGCAAACCAGCTTGCTCCCTTCTCCCCAGCATTACTTCCTCGCTGTTCCTTTCCTCCTTTCCCACTTTGGTCTTCAAGAGCTTGGTGAAGGTCCTCTCCTCCTTTTGGGCTCCCTGATGAGGCAATCTGGGTTCTGCTTCATCTCACAAAGAACTGCACTGACTTGTTCCCATACCAGGCAAGGGACAGATTGGGGTAGTAAAGAAAAACGATGCATGCCGAAGACCAAAAGAATGAAGGAAGGCTCATTGCGAAAGAACTCGTGTCCCCATCTTACGGTTCATCAAACTCATTCCAAAATGGTTCACAGTAAGAAAAAGTTTAACTAGTTCTGACCTGACGAAGGCAAGAGAAGAGGATGTAGACCCCAAGGGCACGCACGGCAGCTGCTTTTACCAGTGGGGTCTCGCTGTGGTTCAGGCCAAGCAGCAGAGTGATGCACAGTATCTGCTGGTCGTTCTGAAATGGCAGACGGTTATGGCAGCAGAGAGGAAACAGAAAACAAAACTGTCCCACAGAGAAAGATAACCAACAAACACTGTGAGAGAGCTTAATAGACAGGATCTATAGAAACTGTCATTCAGAGTGCACTCTTTTCTTCAAAGTAAATTGATGGGCATTTGAGGATGCCACGCAGGAAACTGGAAGGCTTCCAGAGAAAATGTTATCTGGTTGCTGTTAGATAGTACTGTGAAGGAAACTAAATATTAACTGTCATCCAAATGCAGAAGGTAAACGGCCCATTAGAAGTAAAACAAACTGGATAGGTTGCTTTTTCCTGTCTTACTTCACTCTTCCCACTTCACAAACAAGGCCAACAAGGTGAATTAAATTCATCCTGGACAGATTGTCAGCTTACCAGCCCGCAACAAAGATCTGTTTCATCAGAGCAAAGGGTCAGAGTGGGCACTGACTTGACCCCACGTGGCCACAGGGAAAAGAGAGTGTACAAGATCAAAGTGCAGAGTGATGAAGCACATGCTGTACTTGGGAGAAGCCAGGCTGAGAATTCCAGAGGTACTGCTGCACTGGCAATTCTTGGGCAAATGAGACCTGGCAGGGTACTGCCATCAAGAAGGGCACAGTGACACAAAAGGAGCTGCACAATGCAGTGGTGGTACACTGCCAAGGCTTTCATGTTTAAGAGCATATTTCATGCTGCAAAAGGAGAGGAGGGCCAACACATTCATTTGCTTCCGCCAGGGCAAACACTGCAGCTTAATGTTTTAAAAACTAGCCAAGAGAAAAAACATGCATGTGAATTGGTGAACAGCATCAGTCCACGGCTGTTAGGTCAGCTGTCCCTTCAACTGCTTAACCAGCAAAATAGCAACCCTTCACCCTTCCCTCGTGCAATGAAGCTCTTGCCCTCCATCCCATGCTTCAATAGCCAAGGCTGAGCATTCACAGCAAGGCCAAAGAGCTTCTGTGACCCACAGTTTAATTGTTTTCTGAGACTAATTACTCCCAATACTGCCTTTTCCAGTCTTCATTGGTCTCCGTTTACTCAGAATGCAAAAAACATTCTCTACCTTCTCCCTATGAAAGTAAAGGGTTTTAGATTTCCTTCGTGCAGTAGTCAAGAAAATATCTCCATAGGTAAGAATGCTGGGCTCACAGGAGTGCTTTATTACCTGCAGACTGCTGAAAGCTTCTGGCAGGATGGAGGACAGAGCATCACAGGCACTTGTCTGAAGAGTTGCATGTTGAGAATTCTGGAGAGCACCAGGTAAAGGGCCATTCAACATCATAGTCCAGAAAGTTACAACCTACAGACACAGCAGACAGGTTTACCTATTTAAACTGAGCAATTTTGCCAAAGTTCTGTAAGATTTTGTCTTTTTCTACCATCATCCAGAAGACATACTTATAGCAGGTAGCATAATCTCACCTGAAAGTGATTACAGGTGTTTGGAACCCTAAAATAATTAGCACCAAAAATAAAATGTTTTCAAGACATTTTAGTGGTGCTATAAAGCACTTATTCACCAAGTTGTGTTTGTTCCTTCCCAAGGGCACATGCACACTCTTGGACTAGATTGCATTAGGTAGAACTACAGTTCCATTCTCAAAGCCACACAGGTGGGTATTTTCATTTGCCTGATAATTTCCATTCATATCAAGTAACAAGAAGCCAGCACTGCTGGACACATTTCCCACCTGGGAGAGTGACCAGTGACAAGCTTAAAGTTTAGCTTACTCTAAACCACTTTATAGCATTTCCCTATTTCACAGACACAAGTCCTAAACAGGTCTACATTACTGCTACAATGCCAGTTCCTCGGCTCCAGCAAAGCTGTCTAAACAGCAGCCTCAGGCAGTGAACATCTCCGAGGTCACACACATGGCTGTGGCCACCCCCTCTCTGAATGTGAGACAGAACATTTAGGCAGGCTCCAGTACCAGTGCAAGCTCACCACAACTCTAACCGTGCATCTGTAGGTTTGATGTGATAGTAATGACACATGCAAAGCCTGAACTGCTCTTCCAGCTTGCTGACTTACGTCAGACAGGAAGAAGAGGAATAAGGAGAGGCACAAAGGCAGTGTTAACATCACGTAAAAAGATCACTTGGTTACCAGCCAAAAGGAACGCCAAATTAACGCAGAAAGCTGCCGAAATTCTACCTACCAGCACCTCTAAAGCTGCAGGGTACTTTACTTCCTTTCTTCTTTCCTGTGATTGATCTATCAGTTTCCACACCAGAAACTTTGCAGGGAATTCAAGAAAGGAAGTTCAGTGAAGCCGAATCTGAGCGGCAGCCCACACACTCACCGTGCTGACTGGCACTCTCTTCTCAGGGGCAACAGCAGAGTCGGGTTTGTGCTGCTGTACTACACCTGTGCCCAGCTCCTCCAGAAGCTGCAAGGAAGCAGAATGCAACCAGGCCTTTATCACAGTGACTCAAGTATCACCAAACTACAGAAATCTTTATCAAGGACTAAACTTCTACTTTTGTTCTCTGGGTAAAGAAGATCCAGTATTAATTTGGGCTCTATTCTGTCTCTGCTAGTGAAGGAACCAGAGGAAAAGCCCTTCTTAGATGAAGTCTCCAGCTAAAGAAGCATAACAAATAGCTGGGCAAAAAGGATATCTCTGAGCTTTCCTTTGGGTAACTACAGTTACTACAGACTACAGTTCAAGCACAAAGTGATGATAAATGAGGGAAGGGCCAGCGTTGCAGTCCATGCACTTCCCAGACCTCCTGGTGAACTCAGCCGAGTACCAAACCTCTGCTCAGAGTTGAAGACTGGAAGGTCACAGTGCACCTCTGGGAACGCAGCAGCCTGCCACTCTGGAAGGCACCGGCTCAGCACAGAGCTGCTACATGGAACTTGCAGACTCTGAATACTCAGCATGACTCATCTGTGTTTGCAAAGCACACTGATGGACACAACTGACTGACAGAACAATGCTGGTCTTTCCTCAGCTCTTACTTTGGCTCCATGAAGCTGAATGGATGGATCCGTTTCTTCCATGCATTTGCAAGCCACTTCTCCAAGTTCTAGCAAATAGCTCTGAGCCATAGAGAAATACCCTTTCACAAGAAGAGCTAACACCTAAACACAAGCAAAAAATGAATGCAATTCAGCATTTTTTTCCTTCTATTAAAACAAAATACCCTAAATACAGAGAGCATGTTAACAGGCTAATCAACACAGCAACGACAGCAACATTATACTAAAGTATAACGTAACAGATACACCTCACAGCACAACTTCTAGAATAGTAGAGCTAAATAAAATCCTTCCAATTCCATTATCCTGTTCAAAAGAGAGCCACAAAAGCACTATCAGGTAGCAACTCAATGAATTATTTACTATAAGAGAAGTCTTCTGTAGTGAATAAAGCTACTGCCTGTAAGAGAAATACATTCTGCATCTCCTGCAACACTGCTGCTGTGCTCAGCAAAGCTGGATTTAACAAATATGCACTGTTCCAGAAGTATGAGACTCTCTGTGATGCACATTACAAAATATTACTATTTTCTGTGGTTACACGAAGAAAAACACATCCAAGTCCCAGCATTCACAAGTACTTCTTTAGTCATGCCCGTGCCACCCCACAGCTCTCTGCACTCTGTTCACCAACTGCAGAATTCTGTGCCACAAGCACAGAATCTAAACGTTAGCATTCTTTCAGTCACAACAGAACAGAAATGCTGCTCCAGCAAATGCTTTTGCCTACAGCACTCTGCAAGAGGTAGGAGCAAAGGCAACCCACGAGACTCAGCAGGCCTGAGGCTATGTGATACTGAACAGGATGGCTGCTTTACAAGCTAAATGTTCATTCTCACCTGCAAGGATTCCAGTCGAACAGGAGATGGTTCATAAACACTCCCAGATGGAAAGTTAGCATCGCTGTCAGAACAGGGATCCTCTCTGGGCAGAACAATGATGGAAATGCAGAGACGAATAAGCCAGCATGGTTCTGGAGGCAAACATCCTGATGGATTCTCTGAAGGTCCCCCTTCCAAGGGCAGTGCTTTTCTCCACTGCTCAGAAAAATTAAAACGATGAGGGGTTGCACTACCACTGTTGCTTAGCCCTGAAGAACTGGGCTGCTGTAAAAGTAGCTGCACCTCTGGTAAAGGTGCTTGGGCAGATACCACAGCCCCTAATAATGTGAGACTAGAAACTCGAACATTAACATCTGCAAGAAAGAACAGGGGGGGGAAGAGAAAGCCAGTCCATTAGCATCTCACTGATGCGTCAGTATCCTTCAGCCATTTTCAAATGAGACAGGTCGTAACGCACAATTTGGTAGCGCTCTAATTATGTATTTATAATGTTGTAATTAACCAGTGCTAAATTAAGGACTAACCTATACAAAGAGGCACAATGCAGAACACAAACCTTTATGGCAAATGTATGGCTTTATCTGGTTCCAAACTCTTGTCAGCAACCCGGGATTTAAACGGCTGTATGGTGCATTTGAAACCAAATTTGCAAGGCACTGAAACATAAAAGAACATACGTGGCATGGTGGGTAAGGTGCCTGGCCTCCAACAGATTTCATTTAACATTTGTAGTTTAGGTCATTTTTGACAGCTAAATGTCTGAGGGCAGCTGAAAACAAATAATCCCAAATTATCTGTTGTCTGAAAATTGGTTGCAAGCTTCTCCTACGTGACCTGGCATAAAGATCAAGACATTCCAACAGCCCATGAAAAACTTTTCAAGAAGGCTGTCTGGATTCAGGTTTCAAAGCCAGGGGGAGCCTCCAGAGTCATTTCTTAGGTTCACTCACCTCAAAAAAAAAAAAAAGAAAAAAAAAAAAGAAAAGCATAACAAGAAAAATGCACTGAGAAGAAACTCTAGGAGTCTGTAGGAAGCCTCAGTCACTGTTGCCATGATATCACAAGGCTTCGGTCTATTTACCCTCCTTCTTCACCCCAGTCCTTCCTTAGCAGCCACAAGAATTTCCATGCAATCTTTCTTCAGAAGTCTAGAGGCCAATTTCAGCTCTTGTGCAGCACTTGAAATATTTACCTTGATTATTTGAGTTAGTGTTTGAGAAGACGATTCTGCCACCAGGGCTAGCAGCAGGCAGCGGTGCAGCTCCCGGATGCTAGAAGCAATAGTTACAGAGAAGGGAGTGAAAGCTCTCTTGTGATCATTAGCATCTTCAGCAATAGAAAGAAACTGCTTAGAACCTTCCAGAATAGCGGACAGAACTTGAAGAGAACAGGCACGTGTCTGAAAAAATAAAACACCTTTGTTAGCTACAGCTGAGCTTTTAAGAATCCACTTTCTCGTAGGCCCTCCTAAACACTCATCTCAAGGATGGCACCACATCCTTAGTATGCAGTGTAACTTCAGGAGCTGTTACACCAGGAATGAGTAATGACTGCCATTGGTTTCCTCAACCCTCAACCTTTGATTTCCTGTGGCACAGAGATCAAGCAGCACAAATACAACTAAAAGCCAAAGACAACTCTCACAATATAACACTTCACCTCTTCAGGACCATCTCACCTTAGGAGAAGGGTCCTTTAAAGCAATAGTCATCAGGGACACCGACTGCGGGCTGCCAATGCCGGGTGCATCAGGAACAAATGCTGACCAGTAGCCATAGAGAACTCTTTTTTCTACTGACTTTATAGCAGACAGGAAGCACGCCAGCGCCCCTTGACGAACTTTGGCTTGATAAGATCTTAAAAAAAATAAACAAAAACGTTAATAAAACAGCAGAAGTGTAAAGCAATGGATTTAAGCCAGTTCTGCATGCTGCTCTGCTTTATGTTTACGTGAAGAACAATAACCTCATTTTGCTCTGCATTCCGCCTTCAGCATCAGAATATTCCGACTCGCTGCTGCTGACTCCTTTCCAGGCAGCACCAAGCGAAGGCAGGGGATCCTTTCCAGCAGGCACACATGCAACACCTGATGCACAAACCCGAGGATCTGCACAAGGACTGCTCTCCACATTCGGTTTCAGCACGTCTGCTCCATGGTTTGATTCATTTCCTGCATCACACAAATCTTCTTTTCCTTCTTCTGCAAACTCTCCCTTTTTTTGTTTCCCTTTGGACTTCTTTCTTCGGTTCTGTTGTATGAAGAAAGCTAGATTTTATGTAGATGTATATATCCAGGATGTGCAATCATTTTATAGCAGTACACCTTTTACTGAGGGAAAAAAAATCCCAAATGAAAACAAAACTACTTTAAATCCAGAAGAAAAGCAGAGTTCCATATGGTAAATCATGCCCCTCACGTAGAACATTACCATGTAACAGCTCTAGTTTTCAAGTGAGAAGTTTTGACATGAAATTTAATTTACCCAGAAGAGTTATCACAACTATTTAGTATCTTCTGTGCAACAATGTATGATTGCACTCGTGCAGTCCGTGCAACACTGTACACAAAAAATAACCTGTGTAAGGATTAAGCAGAACAGATGAGGAAGCAAGGAAAAAAGAGGGGAAAAAAACCACCAAAATAATGATAATTTAAAAAAAATAATAATAATTTTTAAAAATCAGTCAGTAGATGAACCTGACTTCTCTCAGAAGAAGTCAAATAATTGTCCAAGTGCCAGGAGACAAAATGCAATTTGTAAAATAAAGAACTCTGTCTGACTGCAAGCACCAATTCCATGCCTGCAGGCCAAGAATGACACACACAGCTTAAGTCAAGAAAACCCATCTCTGCAGAGCCATTTGTAAACTCAGGTGACAAAACCAAAGCATTTTAATTAGTTCAGAGATGTATAACTGATACCATAAAAGCAAAAAAAAAATACAAAATGTATCACACAGAACACAGAGAGCCTGTTAGCACCAATGCCACTCAGGTAACACGCAACCACAACAATCACATGAGTACAGTAAAGGAGCACAACTTCAGCTTACCCCCGTGGGCTTAAAGGCAGCTGGCTCTGGTTGCTCCTCTTTGACAGGTGACCTTTTGTCATACTGAGGTAATGGAGCTGGGTACAAGGCTGCAGGCATCTCTATGCTCAGCCCTGGCAGCCCGTGAAACATGCATTTCTGAAACAACAACAAAAATGTTGGTGTATTTTTCCCCTTCAGCACATGTCCTCAGTGTCAATTTCAGTAGTTACCTTTAATACTGCAAGGAGAGATCCAAGCTGGTCAGTTTGCATTATCTTCATCTTCCCACCGTTCAGAAGCGACTGGATTCCTTTCAGTGCATTCTGTAGCAGCTGAGAACAAAAACAGAATTATTTACTTTTCCTTCTCAGAACACTGAAGCTTCACATCTTTCAAGTGATTTTTTAAGCAGCTATGGCTTTGCTCAACATAGTTGCCATGACAGTTATTTACTCTGCCCAGTTAAAACAAATACAAAAAATAAACTATTTAAGCAAAATCTCAGTTGAAAATAGTCCAAACATCATACACTCCAAACTGCAGCATTCCAGCAGCCAATTTCCTAATCAGAGTATTCCAGACTCACACTTACCATGCAAAAGACAATGTCATCTACATTAGAGGTTTTTGAAGACTGCAGAACACTTAGGAACGTTTGAAAACAGACACTTCTGTAGGGCTCATCCAAGCACGGCTGTCCAGGCACACTAAATAAAAGTGAGAAACAAATCAGTGCTTCGCAGCTTTATAAAGCTACAGACTCAGATGCAAATTCTCTGCTAAGCTGAGGAGGAGGGCCTAAGACAGACCCATAGCTCTTTGAAAAGGATCAGCTCTAGTTCTAAAAAGAACAAAAGGAAACCTGCACAAAGACTTCCCACAATCCTAGCATGCCTTACAGCTCTCTGCTTCTGTGGCTACCTTCTCAATTACTATGAATCTCCAGGCACAGCTCAACAAGCTTCCATGCCTACAAATGATGAAAGGCAAGAATTCACATTTAAGGGCACCTAGTATGATTCTGTCAGTTCCCACATCTCTCAATTTTAATGTGCTGAAACATTTTAATGTCTGCTTGATTTAACGTACAAAGAGAGGGCAACTGCATCACTTTAATCTCTGCTGTCTTAGGTACCATACAGTAAAAGCTGGCCAATGCTGCAGTAGCTTTTGTCATTAAATACAATCTTTGTAATGGATTCCTAAGCATCTGTCTCCAGCACATTTAATTACTTCAAGCCATTACTGCATGTTTGGTAATATTCACAGGACAATTCAAGTATTGCAACTGATTTTCCTGAAATTAGAATCACAGAATAGCTGAGGCTGGCAGGAACCATCTAGTCCAACATCCTTGCTCTAAGCACAGCCAAGCAGAGCAGGTTGCACAGCACCAAGTCCATTCAGCTTCTGAGCATCTCCAAGCACAGAGATTCTACAGCCTCCCAACAATCATTACAGGACCAGACAAAACTTTTTATTTCCTCCCCTAAATATTTCCTTTCTAACACTATTTCTGGAAGTCTGAGACTTTACAGTTTCTATCCATACACGATATGGATTTATGCATATGTAGCTTACTGGTCCCCATTTGCCATTCCTGGCACAGAGCAGACGGGCTGTCTGTGTTGTCAGACATCATCTAAAGCATCCACTTCCCCACCTGTAAGAGCTCATATGCACCTGAGACACAGGTTTGCCATGCTGTGTACTGCTGCCCTCCTGAGTTCCACGTCGGACTGAGCAGGATCACTGAACTGTACCAGGAGTCCCGTCTTGCCCAGCAAATCCTGCAGGTACTAAAACAAAGCAGCCAAAGTCACTAATGCTCTTCTCTCAGCCTGCTGGCTCTGTTTGGTAGGTAAACATATCATATCTATGCTACAAGAAAAGACTCATCAGCTGCAACTTCAAATTCCACAGACAGATTGTGTTTACTAAAACGACACGATTACTATTTCCAAAGTTCTCCTGTTTTGTGTTTTAAAAAAGTACCGAGTGTGAGCATAGTTCACACTGAGTCACAATTTATGCCATCTTCCCAGACATAATTCTAAGTTAGTGACAACTGCTGTACCAAGCTTCTGCCATTTTCTAGGCTACAAACCCACGCAAGCTGGCAGCTCCAACACCGCTAGCATCACTACTTTGAGCTTTAGCCAAACTGCAGAAACTGCTCTGCAAACTGCCAAGAGCTGGTGAGAGCAAGAGAATTCATCATATCAAACACTACCTTACTCTGCAGCAAGAAGAAGCTCTGTGCAAACTTCAGCTACAACACTGGACAACCTCTGCTTCGAAATGGCTTTGAGACCACTGCTCACTGAAGACCAGATCTGGCTGCAGGACAAATTAGGGATCCTCAATGGAGACTGCAGAGTGTCTGCAATTTGAATCTCCCCACGTTCCTTCTGGCTGTCACACAGACAGACCACAGTGCTTAGTCTGCAGGCTGAGCCTGGTGCCCTCCTTCCATTGTGTGCCGCTGGCTCAAGCCAGATCCTGGATGGATCCTACTGCTGCTGCACGCAGGGACAGCATCAATGAGCACGGGAAAAATCTTGTTATATACTGACTATTGAAATACTTACCTAAAACACCTGCAATTCAACTTTTGCATAAATACTAGGCATGATTCTAATCTTAACCTAAAAGCTATGGTGATTTGAGAACAAGACACATTTTTATCTAAAAAGAAGAAAAAAAAGAAACAGTAAAGGATGAAAACCCTTCCTGCCTACTTTCTCTTAGTTTGTAAACACACCTTCTGACATTTAGGTCCATTATTGTAAACAAGAGCTGCTAAGGCTTGCAGAATTTCAACGTGTGTCCAAGAGCTGCATTGCTTAAGCGCAGAGATGCAGTAAGACAGAAGAAAATTCAAGTTCTGTTCATCAACTACCACCTGTCGTAAGAGAAAAAGGATTATGGTCAAGAAAACAGCATTATCCTGTACTGATCAATGTATTTATATCTCCATGGCTACAGACTTGGGTAATCTGGCTGTTAAAATTACACATCATCACAAAATCAGAAATTTACATTTCAGAAACAGATCGGTGCACATGAGTGTCCTGTAACCAGCTGTACTGCCCACGAGAGCTGCCTTTCACAGTCACACTGGAGTCACAGGTCAGAACCTCGGCTAAGAGCAAATAAACACTGCACTGAAAATCCAAGCGTCCCCACATGAGGTCAGCTCCACAGCCCCACAGAAATGGCAAAAGGCCCCTCTGGCTCAATGGGGGCCCAGGGAGATTGCACAGAGGGTTAAGGCACAGCCAGCTTCCCATACCTGGAATCTGTTAAGCAGGTGATGGATGAGCTGACAGACTTTGCTGACGAGATGCTCCTGATCGAAGGGAACCAGCTGGCAGGCCTGGGCGAGCAAGACACAAACATCCTGGGAAAGAAAGCGCGGGTTTGTCATCGAGAGCCGCAAGGCACGTGCGCCGCCGGGCCCCGCTCCGAGCCCCCGGCTCTCATGGAGTCACGCCGGCTCCAGCAGCGCTCGGACCCGACACCGGACGGGCCTCAGGCGGCTGCGAGCCCCCCGCACGCGGCAGTGTCCGGTACCTGAGCGCTGGGTCCCACCGCCGGCGCCGGCCCGCAGTTCTCGGAGATAAGCTGGTCGAACAACAGGTGCAGCTCAGTGCGACGGCCTCCACCGGAACGCTCCGCGCCGGGCTGAGTCCGCAACGCACCCAACCGCGCCATGTAACGGCGGAAGGAGCCGCCCGGCCCCGCTTCCCGCACCGGGACTACTGCCACTGCCGCCGCCGCCGCCGCCGCCGCCATCTTCCGCCCTTCCGGCACTGTCGCTATGGCAACGCGGAGCACTTCCGGAGAGGCTACGGCGGCCGAGAGGGGCGGGACGGGGAGGCCGTGGCGGCCGTGGCGGCAGGGGGCAGTGCTGGCCCTGCTGGGCGGCCGTTCTGCCAGGGCCCGTGTTTGGTTTTGTCCCTTTTGTCACCGCTTCGTTTTTTTTATTATTATTATTTATTATTCTAGAATCTTGTTAGCACATCTGTAGAGCTCTTCCTTTCGCGTTGCCTCCTGCTTCTGAAGCGCTGCTGCAGTTGGCGTTCTGGCAGCCCCTGCTTTACGAGTGTGACCCAAACCGCTGGGCCGCAAACGAGAGCTGAGCGAAACGCCGCCGAGTTCCTTCAGAGACAGAGACACCTCTCAGCTGTGCCCGCGGTGGGCAGGTGCTCGGCCCCGGAGCCCCGCACAGCACAGAGCAGCCGTGAGGGAGCACCGCGGCAGGGCGCCGTGCAGATCCCTGCTCACAGCACAGAGCCTCAGAAGGCTGAGAAGCGTCAGAAGTGCAGCTCATAGAGAGAAGCACACAGCTGGGTAAGGATGGCTGGGACAGGTTGGAAAACGGCCTCTTTCTTCCCAGTAAGTCTGTGAAATTGTCATTAATTGTAGAGATGTCTTCCAATGTTATTTGACATCTTGATAAACCGCAAACGCTCACTGATAGGAAAATGGAGTGGCTGAAGTGTGGTGGGTTCTTTGTCCACCTGTAATTCTGTATGCTATAATTATGATTTGACATCGGTATTTTCAAATTGAATCAGTGGGGAACTGAATTGCTCGGCTCCTTTGAAGTTTCCAGGGAAGAATGGAATGGGGCTCTCTGTACTGCAGGGGAATCTCCTTCCCTATTGATCTCAGCAGCTGTATTTGGCTTAAAATCATGGAAAGAATGTGTCCTCCTCCCACTGCAGCCCCAGGGTCAGTTCTGGCTGGGTCCCACCAGCCCTGCTCCAGGTGACCACCAGAGAATAACTGGCCCAGAACTCTCCTCAGAATTTCAGGGGGTTTCTTTGCCAGGCTCTCCAGGTCAGTCCTGCCTCCAAACCTACTGACATTTCACTTCTTATCAGTGTGATTTCAGAACGGATGAAACACACGAATCAAAAATATCCTCCTGCCCAGGGAAGCAAACACAAAATGCAGATTCTCCTCCTTAGGATGTTCAGCTATGGAGATGCAGTGAGTGCCCAACCGGCAAGGTGCCGCAGTTACCATTCTCCAAAGGCATGTGCAGATTCAGTACAGCACTTAGCTTTATCTCTGCTGGTGCTAAAGGTGTCTCCCACCGCCTTCTGGCTGTTTTCCCAAGCTGCAGGCCAGCTGACGGACAAACAGTGCTGGCTCCAGGCTTGTTTGCCCCTGAAGGACAGACACAGATACTTCAAATATTTTCCTAATCTCGTTTTCTCATGCAAGCAACTGCTGGCGCTGTCAGGGATGTCGCTCTGTGGCAGGATGGGGGACAGCATGTGGGATGGCCAGAGAAGCCCCCAGCACCCAAGGGCAGCAGGAGGGAGACCACCCATGCTGCTGGGGCCCTGCTGTCCCATCAGGATCCTCTGCTTGTCTCCCTAACTGGTTCATCAGGATAATTCCTTCCCTCCAGTGAGGAGCGTTACACCTCCTTCCAAATGGAAGCGCTGCACTCTGAGGTCACCCAGCCCTCCTGAGAGCCGGGGCTCAGATTTCCAAAGCTATTTCTGGGAAGGGCTACCAGACTTATTTAACGTGGCATAAATAGGCTGTGCTGGGAGCCACTGCTGAGGCTGGTGCAGTGATTCAGGAGCACAACAGGTACTGGTCAGCTGTGATCTGGCCTGTGCTCCTGCTCCCCAGCCTTTGTCTTCCCCAGATCTGGCAGAGGCTGAAACATCCCCATGCCACGTCTGCAGGTGCTCAGAAGTACCACAAAGGAACTCTAAGGAGCAGCTCAGATCACTCTTGTCTGCTGGGAGGGGAATGTGGGATCCAAAATGCAGCAAACAGCTGGGGCTGGGAAAGCGCTGTGCTGGCTGCCAGGGATGCACACCAACCATGAGCTAATCCCAACAAAAATAGGAGTGAAATCATAATTCATCTGCATAATTCATGTGCATAATTTTATCTTCGCTGTATTTTCTCTAGGGATGTATTCTAGAAAATGCTTGCTTTCTCCTCCCCTCTTGTCCTTCCAAAAAGTGCCATACATACAAATCATTGGAGACAGCGAGGGGTTGTGGCTTTGCTGGGTTACCAAATAAACGATAGATTTCTCTTGAGCTCCTGGCCTACGTCTTGGCAAGCAATGCAGGTTGAAGCTGTTGTATAGACAAGCAGGCTTGTAACAATCACAGGATTTTAATTGCTTTCATTGTGAACCCTGGCTGCTGATTGTATCTTTATGAAAAACTAACAGTTTGCGCTTGAAAATGCTAAAAATGTAAAACAATAATGGCAATTGGAGATAATTAATAGTTCTTCTGAAGCAAGGATTAGACTCCAAGAAGACACTCAGAAAGAACAGAAAGCATTGCCCTGTTTACTACACAGATTACAGCCTGCTTTTCACATGATGTCAGATCTGCCAGTTTAATTGCTTAATGATTTTCTGTAAAATATTTTAGCACCATGATGCCTTGAGCCAGCCCAGCTCTGCTGGAACTGCAGGTGTCAGCGCTGCTGGGGACAGTCACGACACAAAGCCCAGGCCTGGCACCAGGGCTTGCTGAGTCACACCCGGCCCTGCGCTGTGTGAGCCACCAGGGACACGAGGGACACAGCACCCTGGACCTCACTGAAAGGGCCAAGCTGTACCTGCCCTCAGCCCCACCGCTTCAGGGGATCCTCAGCAGCACGGGCGTGGATGGACCCCTCCAAACTGGCTGATGGGCCGGGTCAGCTGCTTCTCTACCAGGTCAGTGTGATCCCTTCAAGAAAAGAAGACTTTTAGAACTGGATCGACAGAGAGGTTTTACCTCCATCAAAGCGTTCTGGGCTTTCCTAAAAAATAAAATGCATTTATTTCTTCCCAGTGCTGTGCTGTGGGCTGGCTGCCAGCCATTGCTGCACTCAGGCTGCAGTGGGGCCACATCCCACCTGCACCCAGACCCCAAAACCACCAGCATGAGATCCTGAGCTGGAATAAAACACGTAGCCTCTTGCTCATGGAAAGATGTCTGTGTAAGATGGGATTTCCGTTCCTCTGACTCAGCTTAAGCAGCACAGGGCTAAACCACGTTCTGGCAAAACATTGGGAAACACTTTTCCCAGGTGTGGTTTGGATGCCTGTGTCCCACAGCAGCCCCCAGCTGCTCTGCAGCCCCTGGCCCACACACACTGGTCAGAGGTGCTGCTGCGACTCTGGGAACAAAGGCCGCTTTCATGATGCGAGAGACTGCTGTGGCAAATTCCTGGGATGTTTTTATGGGCTGTAACCAATGCGACGGGAGAGAAGAGCTCCCAGCAGTCTCCTCCCCCTGAAAGCACTCAATTCACACCAGGCTGGGAGGAGGTGAAAGGAAAGGCCATGCACGTGTTGAAATGTGGGGGGATCGCAGCTCTCTCACAAACTCTTTCAACCACTAAAACAGCTTCTGCAGGAAGTAAGATGAGGCCCTCCAGGGCCAAATGGAGCTGCTCCCGGAGCTTAACGCAGGGCACTGAGCTGAGCCTTGGGCTGCCCCCCAGCCTCCTGCAGGAGAAGGGATGGGACCAGAATGTGGCCCTGCAGGGTCAAACCCAAAGCTGCAGCCTGGAGCAGCTGGACACAAAAAGGAGGAAGCCTAGAAACCAAGAGAAATCCATCTGGAGGCTGCACAATCTGAATAGACCGACAAGGACCTGACATGTTTTGAGACAGTGCAGATGCTGCATTCTGCTTTACAGCAATTCCCACCCAGCACAATGCCAGAACAGAGGGACGTTTCAATCCAGCCTTCCCCAGGCACAGCACTGGGCAGGGGAATATCTCCCTTGTTTCCCCCACCGGTGCTCAGTGTAGAACAGCCCTCAGGGAAGCTCGCAGGGGGGCTGGAGAAGTTGCCGACCTGAGGAAAAGCAGTTTTTTTTGTCTCAGCAGTAATGAGTTATTATTACTTAGCCTCAGCTAGATGCTGCCTTAAGGGAAGAAGCATCTGATTGTCTTTTAATAAACACAGTTTATCCTCCTGTGAGGAACCTGCAGCTCCCATATCCATCCAGCGCTGAGGCATATGGCTTCAGCACAGGCTTTGTTGCTATGAGTCACAGTCTGGCAAAGGGTGTGGGAGATGCTGCTCAATAAATAGAACAAAGCAGGGAAACCTCGGGTGGGCAGGGATGGCACAGCCCTGCTTCCCGCACCAAGTGGCATCGGCTCTTCAGGATTCACCAGGCAGGGACTGAGCATGAGATAAAAATGATTTCCATGTTTTTCTCTCTTCATCTCAAACCTCCCACAGAAATGCTGCAAAAAAGGAACACGTCCTTCGGGTGTCAGGTTTATCAGCAACAGGCTCTGCTCCACGTGCTCGGGAAAGACTAAAGCTGCAGCCTGTGCTGCAGAGTGACTTTGTGGGCTGGAAGGATGGAGAGCACTGACAAGCAGTCCTGGACATCCCACAGGAATAGGCTGCAATGCCCAGCCCCTTCATGGGTGCACAGAGCGAGGAGGATCTCACCATCGCTGGGACCCTTAATAGAACACAGGCAAACACAGAGGAGAATATTGTGCCCATGCAGCAAGGAGGCAGGGCTGGCTCCTGCACCTTCTCCAGCTGCTTTACTCCAGGCTCCCTCCATAGAGAAATAATTGCTAGGTAATGACTAATAGCTACATACATGGAACACAGCCAACCAAAAAGAGCCTGCACAGTGTTCAGTGTCACAAAACTGCTTTTGCAAGGCCACATCTGGAAGAAATACTCTATGCAAGGAATTTAAAGTTCTGGTTTGTGCAACAAAAAATAATGTGACACACTCCCCAGCCATGAACCACAGTTATCCACAGCAAATGCACACACATCTGCAGGCCTCGGCCCTGAGCCCACGAGCAGCAGCCAGCAGCACAGACCCTGCTGCCATCAGACATTTTCTGAATGCCCATAAAGCAGGATGGTAACATATACTGAGTTCACGTTTAAATAGTGGGGCTTTTTTTGGTTTTTTTTCCCCAAACATCTGGAAGCAGTTTCTTTCTCCAGATGTTTCCCCCACAGATACATACCCTCCACTCACTGTTCCGGATCCAGATGTTTCCAAATAGCTCTGTGTTCTTGCTGAGGCTGAGCAGGCACCCCAGCTTGCTGCTGGCCTCTCCAGCACAGACACAGTTAACACTCTGAAGCATAATGCAGGCCACCTGCACATGGTGGAAACTGGAGACGAATGTGGAGCACAGCAATGGAAAAATTCAAAGCCAAAAGCTGTGTCAGGCAGCGTCTGGGGAGAACAAGGGAAAGGCAGTGGGACACAAAGCTCTGTGTTAAAGCCTCTTAGCTGTGCAGGGACAGGTGAGCCGGGCTTGGTTTCCCTGCTAGCCTCACCACTAAAGGTGCAAGCTAGAGCTCCTATTAGCCTGAAGGGGGGTTTCTGCTGCAGTGACACATCTAAGGAAGCAACAAACTCATTTTCTACTTGCATGTGTCAGCTCCAAGGTATGGCATCACTCCAGGATTCCACTTTCCACCAGGGACCATCGTACACCACACAACCATGGGATGTACACACCATGAAATAGGCTTCCCCATTGACAGAATAGCCCTGGAAAAGTTCATCAGGAGTTCAGATTAGCAGCCTCCTGGGCAGCAACTGGCATTCCTGAGTCAGTTTTTAACCATTAAGAACCCCATGCACCAATAGGGATCAACCTCCCCAGCCCCACAGGGCTGCAGACGTTTTCCTGGAGTCGCAGCAATAACTCAGAGCCAGGCACACCAGGAATGCAGAGCCTCAGCACGGTTTAGCTTAAACTATAATTCCAGCTAAAAGGCTCACTGGGAATGCAGAGGGAGGAGCAGCACTCCCAGCTCCTCCCAAATATAGAAACCTCCTCTGTTTTTCAGCACTGTCAGGTACAGGTTAGACAGGCTGCCTGTGTGTAGCAAACATACTGCTGCTTGCTTTGGAGTTCTGCTTTCATTTTGTAGCTACTTAACATAAGCCTCACGCTGGTCTACAGCTCAGCTTTCCCTCATTTTACATGCCAGTGTTACAGTCCTGCAGCATAGCTGTTACACTGTTGGAGCTGACAAGAGCCCACAGATTTGCCAGTACATCAGGAAGACTACATGCTCAAACTGAGGTTGGCAGGAACAAGCCAGGGAGGCAAGGGCAGTATTGAACATGGCAGCTCCAGGCAGTTTGCAACACTTCCAGATTCTGCCTTGCTATGAAGCGCAGAAAGGAACCCAACTTTCCTGCAAAGCAGGGCAGACACCCGAGTACACACAGGAGCCAGAATCCCAGCTGCTACACTACCCCCAGTCTGCCTGAAGCCATTAAGAGGTCAGACTTAACGCCTTCATATCTAGGTTACTTGGCACAGAAGCACCTTTCAGGGCTGCAGCAGGATGCACTCCCCTCCATCTCTCCTTCTGGCACAGTGTTTGAGCCAGACTGGAGGTCAGTACCCACACAGATGGGCCACATATGCTCCCCCGACCAAGTTACTTGCTGGTCCACAGAGCTGCCTCCTTTGGGTCATCGGCATCTTCCAGGGCAGAGAACCTGTCACTCACCTTCCCCAGACAAGAGCAGTTTTTGCATCAGACAGCTGGCAATGAAGAAACCAGAGGCTGTTTAAATGTGTCAATTCACCTTTAATGTTTGAAAAAAATAAATGGTATTTGAGCCATTGCAGTTATGAAGGGAACATATCTTGCTCCACAAGAGACCGTGAACAGGTTCACATTAGACTCATGCTTGGAAAAAAAACAAATCCAAAACATTCTTTCAGTTCAAGAGTGGAGTTCTCAACAGACAAGACCACAAGAGTGCCCCAGACAGCCCAAGGCACGTTACCCCAGTGCAAACATTTCCATCAACATGAAGTAATGACAGCTACATTCTTTCTAGTTACAACATTGTTCTATCCATATTACAAAATTAGGCATACTTTGGATTTTGCACAGAGACAAGAAAGACTTTTACTTCAGGAAGTAGTCAACCTGGGTCATCCAGCCATTTCACAAAGAATAGCTCCCTTCACTCCGCCTTCCCACCCCACCAGTGACTGGTTACCAACACCAAACCTGTCCTAGAGACACAAGCTAGGCTCACAAGCCCAGTGATATTGCCTATACATCAGTCAACAAACCAACAATAGACTTTATGACAAGCACTAAGTATTTACTTGCCATCACACTGTCCTTCAGAAGGATTTCTCCCACCCAGATAAAAAACACTTCCTGCAGTTTAATCCAAGAGTCAGTACATACTAAGACAACATCACCGCTGAACCTATTGGAGACCAAGACATTTTTCTGCCATTGAAGCAGATGTCACATGAGTTTCCTTCACACAAACATCACATGTAAATATAACTTCTTGGTACTGTGCTTTAAGAACAAAAGCAGATATCAGAACATGGAGGACAGCCCTCCAGAAATAGCTTATCAGCTACAGAAATTAAAAAAAGGAGACAGTGGCCACTTACAAATCTTCCACATGACTAGCTTGTTTTAAAGGAGAGCATCAAGTTAAGGCAGTGTTGAGACAACTGGCTAAAAACATGCCAAATAAGTTGTTGTCAGTAGTCACCAATTTGATATCTACTCCATTTCAGGGATGGGCCACGTGGCCAACTTTAGATCTCAGCATCGAGGTCTAAAGACTTCAGCCAGAGGTTGCTGCTCGCTGCAGGAAGCAGCATCTCAAGGGGATGCTTCTTGAAGTCTTCTAGACCAGGCTGAGGTGCTTACAAGCCTAGGTCAATGTTTCAGCAGAGCCAAAAAATACAGTGATGGGTACTGAAAGAACACTGAGGGTGCCAGCTGCAAGTCTGTTTTTATCACAGTCCAGGGTGGAGTTCAACATGTGTGAAAGCCACAGAAATAAGAGCCACCCTACCAGCTTTCAGGTGGGTTGAGTACCTGCGCTGAGGTTACTAGGAGAGCCAGCTCTCTACAGTCTGCAGGGTGGGTACAGAGGCTCACACTGGCTTTGCTCCTCATTACATGATTAACAGTCTAGTAAAACTCCATAAGGAAGTCAGGGTCTTTTTGGCCTGCCCAAAGAAGTTTTCCCAGCCTCAAAGAAGGAATTACCACTGAGGGAGCTGTTGTGGAACAGTTTTATTTCTTACCACGTAAAGGCCATTGTTTAAGCATTTACAGGTTTCCTAGTGCAATACAACCAAAAAAAAAAGCAGTAACAAAAAATGCCGCCTTCTTCCCAGGCAACTAAACAGAAGTAGAATTTTACTGCAACATATACACATTAAATATAGTATACAGTCCATGCAGCGGCATAGCCATGTTAAGGGGAGTCGTGGCTTCAGCCATCAGTGCATTACAGTCCAGATTTCTCTTGCTCCTACTTCCTATCCAGACTTGAAGAGAAGAATTGCAACCTGACCCAAGTAAAAATAGATGAAGTGCTTTGTCTCATGTGTTACGTAGCTGCCAAAGTTTCTGCCAACAATGCAGTGCCAAGTTGGGTTGTATTTCTTGTCAAATTCCTGAAGAAACAGAAGAGAGGCATTAAGGCCAAGAAAGCCCACATGAAAATAGCTCTAAGTACAAATTCTTAGCTGGTTCTGTTCACACTAACTCCTCTCCTCCCACCTGCAGCATCTTTGGATTTCCCACTGCAAGATACCATTGCATTAAGTGAAGCAGTGACCGACACAAGCCAGGCCTCTGCACTGCACCGGCTTGTCTGAAGGATCCAACACAAGCAAATTATCTCCTGAGATCTGGAACATGCATCAGCCTTGGGCAGAATGAGCAGACGTAAGAGCTCTCCTCAGTACAGCACTATACAAGCCCTTCATGTAGGTAGCTCAGGGGAATATTTCTACTCTCCCATTCCAATCCTACTAAAAAAAGAAAAAAAAGATTTTGGCATGTCTGCTCTAGCAAGGCATTTGAGCTTAAAGGTCACCTAAGTAAAAGAAGAAGTCTGGTGTATGCTGTTTGGGACACTTCTTCATTAACAGGAGAACGTTCCAGTGTAAGTAAGCAAGAAGATTCACAGGACACAGCTAAGATCTTTGAGGTAGAAGGTAGGCAAAAGGAACACTGGTTATTAATTTTTTTAGTCTGTTTAGCAGGTGAGAGCACATTTTCTTCCCTCTAACAGGTAACACCCAGGAACACCCTTCCCTCGCCCATACAGAGCCAGAAGAGCACAAAGATTAAAGCGAGCCTTAGTCCTCAGACAGCAGCAGGAGTCTCAAACTCCTTGCAGGTAACCTTTGAAGTAGCTAAAAGCTTTCTCGCCAGGGCGTGAAGGTGCAACAAATAATTTCACCCAACACTCTTAGAAAATAAAGGCCAACTTTTTGGATTCTCTGTTGCATTCACTCACTTTGCACACTGCATTGCCTCAAGCACTTTGAGATAGGTCTTGCTTCAACAGACCAAAGTGATCTGAGAAGTTAGGAAACATCTTTGAATCCATTCACGCTTAGATTACAAGCAAGGCCCAAAAGCTAACCCTGGTGCCAGGACTGTATTACCTACATAATCATTTTGCTCCTTCAAAAAGACTTTGGCCATTTTTCAGAGAAGTGGCTATAGATGGAACTGACAGCTCCCCAGATGCTGTCAAGCAAGAAACAGAAGTTAATGGGCTCCCGCAAACAGGGAAACTTCATGAGCCAGGGGAACTGCCTGCACTGCTTTTAAAGCAGCTTGTTTGTACATTCCTGCCAGGCAGAACGACGCTGCATCCTCCTCCACACCCACCACCCTGGAGTCTGGAACACTACAAACAGAACTGCTCATGCAGGGCTGCCCACTTCTGCATGAAGCTTCGGAGTAATCCCATCCTGCACCTGTACTGCCAGTCAAGCAGAAGCAGTCAAGCAAAAGCAGCAGCATCCATGGAGCAAGCCCTAAATAGAGGCTGCAGCCAGCTCTTAAGGCTAGCAAATTGAGAGGGAAAGCACTCAAACTGCTTGCTGAGAGCAGCAATACACCAGGCCCTGCTCTGCCACAGTCTTTCTCTGACCTTGGAAAAGTCACTCCATCCTCTTGGGAATAGCAGTAAAGCAGCAAAGAAAACATCTTCTTCCAAACACTGAAGTGCGACGTGTCAGACACTCAGGCTCAACACACACATACTTAAGAGCTGCAGGAAGTCTCAGGCAGAGCACCCCCCTCATCCCTTAGTTACCTTCTTTATATATGCTGCAATGTCCTTTTCTATGTTGTACTTCTCCATTGCCTGTGTGGCACAGTCAACAGCATCCTGCTGCATGTCCTCGGACATGTCTGCATTCTTGATGACAGCCTTTCTGTCAGACATCGTGAACCTAAGGCAGAACATAGATTCCTTTAATCTCTTCCCAAGAAAGGAGCAGCTGCCCATGCTCAGAGGTTTTCCTTTATGGCAAACTGCATCACAGGCCAATACTATGAAATCCGTTACACCCAGTGCGAGTTTATCAGGGAGCCTCTCACAGTCCCAGATCCTTCACAGCTGGAACACTCAAGCATTGGCAATGTCTGGAGGTTAGATCAGAGATAGCTCAACACCATCACCTGCATCAAACAGGCAAAAAAAAGCTGGTGTGGGAGGAGACAAGATCTGCAGAGACAGAGCCCTCCCTACACATCAGTAGGCTACAGCCCAGTCTGCCTTCCAGGTGCACCAACAGTTTGGAGCATCATCCTGCTTGGAGCCTCAGGAGCTGGCCCCAGACCTGTCCCCAGCAGCAGCTTGCTAAGCATGACAACAGTAAAACTACTTTCATTTTGCCCTTGACCAGCAGCTGCTGTTGCTCGTTCCACTTGCAACGAACACTGTTCCACAGTCAGCCTATCACTACAGCATTGCTGCTAAACCCCAGATTTCAGCTACTCCCACAGGACAAAGCGAGTCTGACAAACCAGAAACACCATGCTACAGCCTAACAGGGAAACAGGCTGGGGAAGCCAGCCACTGCTAGGGCCAGGGAAGGGTACCTCATCTTTCTTCCACCGCCTATAGATCACAGCACAGGTGTGAGACACCAGCACACCAGCACTGCCCATCACCTCTATAAAGCAGGAAATGGTAACTCCAGTTGAGCATTTACTTCCTTCACTGTGAGCTAGTTGACATGCATGGAGCCACTGACATGTAGACTTACCACGGCCTTTCTATGAGGCAGTCAGCATTGGGAAGCCTCCTGTATGCAGTTCACATTATCCTAGAAAGCAGGGTCTGGCAATCCCAGCCCCACAGCCTTTCCTGAAGCAAGGAAAGGAGCCCAGTGCAGCACTGCTGGCTGGCCTGCTCCAAATCCCACTCTAGACACCAGAGGCACCATCCCAGGGAGTGCCCAGTCAGGAAGCAAGCACCATCTGTGGGGCTGGTCAAGCAAAGGCCTATGCTGAGAAGAAGCACTGCTGCTCACCTCAGCAGCAGCTCCTACCAGAGTGCACTAAAACTCTGTGAAATAAGCTACTTACTGGCAAGAAGTACCTCCAATTAAGCCTGCAAAACACCCGTAAGTTTACTAGATCTCTCTACAATGCTGTGAGCCCATGCAATAGTACCAAGGATATTTTTAAGTTGTGAAACTGCACATTCATAGCTTTACCAAAGAGTGAAGAAAATCTGCTGCATACAATGATCGCTTCCTGGAACAGTCCCAGAAAACTGAAGGAGTAGCTTTGTTACAGCAATTAAAGGAGCCTGCTACCCAGAGAGAAAGAGAATCCAGTTACATAATTGCAGCCCTACAATTACAATACTTCAATTCTTTACTCAGTCTGCACTTGAAGTCTTCTACTGCAACCTTAATTTATACTATGTAGATGTGGTGCTTAATAGAGCACTGCTATTAACATACACTAATAGCACCAGGAAGAACGACAGGAACTGAGCTCAGACAGCAACAGAGCACACGCCTCTATCACTGCTCTGGAAAAGCCACTTGCAGTTTGTTCCCCTCTCTGCTGTGGTTCGAGACAGCAGGCTCTAGCATGGGGCCTAGAAACCCTGACAGGGCAAGACATGACTCAGAAGAACCAAGCTAACAGCCTGCAGGTGTGGATTCATTATCCAGGGGGCTGGCACCCCCTTGGAAGAGCCTTCTGCACGTCCACCCCACAGGAAGTGACATAGCAGAGATTCACTCATGGATATTTCTCCCAGGAAAGCCTCTTTGAGGAACACCTGGCCTTCACACATCTGCAACACACAGAGTTCAGAGGACATCTGCCATTACATAAGCAGGCATCAAGCGACCTGCAAAAAGCATCTTCTGTCTTCATCATTCTGGCAAGGAACATCTCAGTGCAGAACGGCGCCTTCAATGGCCAACAGCACCAGAGTAAGAGCCCACCAGCCTTCAGGAGAGCTGCAAGGCCAACCGGCCCTCTCCAGTACCACTGCTCCAGGCACAGCAGCCTCCCGAGGGCAGTAATGGCAGGGCTGGAGGCCAGACCTCTCCCCAGGCACCCACCTGAGTGCCCAGAACTGGGCCCGGGCCTCAGCTCCCTCCCGGGTGTGACACGGGCATCCCTCCTGCACGGCAGCCCAACAGCACGAGAACACGTCTCAGCCTTAAGGCACAGCCGGCCCTCGGGGCCTTGCACCCAGCTCTGTTTGTGAGGAAACGCAAAGCCCGGCGCTTAGCGGGGCAGGACGGGCCCCAGGAAGGCGTAACGGCATAGCTCTGAGAGCCACCCCTCCAGTTGGAGTCTTCAGAGAGGAGCAGACCAGGACAGGATGAGGCTTCGGGACAGGGTTTAGGCCCAGGCCGGCTCCCAAAGCACTTCCTACAGGGCGGCAGGACGAGGCCCGGCTCGCAGCCCTGCAGAAGCGACCCCGGGCGCGGCGCGGCCCCTTCCCCAGCGAGAGGCGTCCCCGCGGCCTCCGGAGCCGAGCGCAGGCCGAGGCACCGCGTGACCTTCACCGGGGGGAGCCCCGGGGGCGGCGGTGACCTTGCGCGGAGCGAGGCCGGCAGAAGCCGCCGGGGCGGGGCGGCCTCAGATAATCGGACGGAGCCGCCCGGATCCGCGACCCGCCCCGCCGCACGCAGGGACCGGGGGGCACCGGGCGAAGCGCGGCGTTTTCCGCAGTCCCAGCCCAGCGGGGCGTCGCTCACCTTCACAGTGACAGGGCCGACCGGGGAGAGCGAGGAACGGCACCGAGGAGGAGGTGGGAGGAGGCCCGGACCTGCTCGCCTCTCTCTGCCCGTTCCGCTCCGCTCCCTGCGTCGCGCCGAGCGCTCTGCGCCGCGCCGCCGCGCCGCGCTCAAATACCGCCCCGCCCGCTGCGGCGCACTGACCGCCGCGCCCTCATTGGCTGCGCCTCGCTCCACGCCGAGCCCCTATTGGCTGCGCCGCAGAGCTGCCCGCCGGCCCGGCCCGTCCGCCCGCGCTGCTCTGCCTACATCCTGTTTCATCCCACAATGCCGCGCGCGGGCGCGCGGGGCGGGGCGGGGCCAGGGGCGGGGCGGGGCCGTCCCCTCAGCCTGAGGGGCGGAGTTGGGCCGCGCCGCCCGCGGTGGGGTTCCCTGGATCTTAATCGCCGGCTGGGGCACCTCATCCCGCCGGGGTCCGTCACACCCCGGGAGGGACGCCCTGTGCCGCGGAGGGCTGCTGCTGGGTGCAGAGACCAGGCGCACTTCGGCGGGACCGGCCTTCTGCTCCATGGGCCTTCTGCTCCTTGTCCTCAGGAAGATGCGGGTGTGCTCTGGTGACAGGACTGAAAGCGCCCTCCGTCAACGCGCTCTGAGCCTACGGGTGTCCTTGGGGTGCCCAGTGTGCCGGGATGGCGGCCCGCCAGCCCTCATTCTGGTTGCACCCTCTCAGCCGGCATGGGTGCCGAGGAACTGCCCGAGGGAGAGCCAGGCAGGAAGGCGTTCCCGCTGCCACGCCGCAGGGCGGGCTGCGCCGGCTCCCATCCCCGGCACTGGGGCTCGACGTTCCCAGGCCATGTTTCCAGAAGCTCACCGTACGCCCGGCCCGATCCTGTTGCTGTGGCTCAGCGGAGCTGAGTTTCATGGTCCGTACTGCTGCAGCATCCCTTGCTAAGTGAAGGAGCTTCGTTAGTAGGGAGGGTTCTGGAGAGTCAGCTCTCCATTCCCACCCCTCCTGCTGACATGAGTATCTGCTTAATCCTCATGTGCAGTAATGACACCCACGAAGTCAAGGTAGCTGCGGTTTAACGTAATGTTAATCCTGAACTGAGGCTGGAGTAGATGATGGGGACAGAGGAGATCTTAAGACTGGAAAAGTGGCTGCTGAACCGTGCCTGTTCTGTATAGCTGGAGCCCTGGACCTCAAACCAGAAGCAGGAGCTGGCCACAGCCCAGCCAGTAGCAGTGCAGCACTGGCTCTGTGGGCTGGGCGTTTCTGTGCACGGGAAGGAGCATGGCCTGCACAGGAGGAAGTGATTCAAGTGGGAGATGCGTTCCTAAATCGTGACAAAAAACATTTATTTATAAATTGCTCTTGGTGCACTATATAAGGCACTTCAGAGAGATGAAAAGGACCTGGCTGTGCAGAGCTGCTTGCCATCTAAGGCTGTGCTCATCTGCCAGTCCAGCTTTGCCCTGCGGCCAGGCGCTTCCTGACCAGGCACATTTCCAGCTCCAGCCGTGGCTCGGCTCCTCTGTTCTCAGGGATGGCCTTTCTGCCTGGGTCTCTGTCCTGAAGCCAGGGAAATATCTGCAATGAAACCACACTTCTACAGAGATGACTGTACAAGCACTGCCTTTGTCTTCTCTCCCTGCAGCAACTCCTCTCTTCCTTCCTCCATCGCGCCTCCTTTACCTGCTTATCTCAAGACTCTGCCATCAGCTGCTCTGTTTGCCAATAATCATCAATAAAAGCAGCAGCAGCAGAAGAGCAGTTTCTTTTTTTAACTCATCTCCCAGCTCTCACGTGGCTTGGGAATGTGGCATGGTAGAGACACCCCTGACATCCTGATGGCACCATGGCAGTGCATACAAGGGACATTTGGCCATTCACTGTATCAGCACAAAGCCCCTCTGCCAAGAGCTGTCTGCTGTGGTCAGAGCACAGATATCCCAGCGGAGCTGCTGTGATGCCTTTCCTGGTCCGGAGACATTGCCATCACAGACAATCTTCCTTCTGGGGCTGGTACCTCAAGCAAAGGCCCCAGCAGCTCAGATCTCCTCAAAGGGACAAGCTGCAAAGCACCTGCACAGGAACAAAGTGCCAATGTCACGGATGCTGCTGAGCAGTTTATGCCCCACATCTGGTTTCTGCTGAGGTTCGCAGGGCTGCCTGCACAGCTGCAGCGTGACAGAGAAGTCACTCCCACAACCCTGCCTCACCCCCCCGTCTGCCCTGCAGCAAAGGACACGTACAGACGTATCTCTAAGGTAAATGGTCTTAAAAATGTGATGAGCTGTAGATGGCTTTTTGTCTAAACATTGCTTTCCACGAGGTAGTGTGTTGCCTGCAATCCCACAAGCATGACAGAAAACTCTTTAATACTAAATGGCTTGTGAGCCTTATTAATATGTATTCAGGTCATCTGCTTGCTACAAGTTTTTGCAACTGACTTGTGGTGTGCAATTCATGCAGGATCCATAAACAAAAATACCTATCTGGAATCTGGGCAGGGTCACGTTAGCACAGGAATGCAATTAGCACCTCTATGTACACTGCAGCAGGACCAGGGCAGCTCGAGCATCCCAGGCAAGAAACAGGCTGGAACCTCCCTCCGGTCTGTTCTACTCCGAGGTGAAAGGCAGGCTTAGAAGGGCCTTTAACACCAAAGGAAAAGTTGTTTCAGAGCCATGTGCCACACACTGCTCTCTCCTCATCCTTCCGTGGTCGCAGCCCATGGGAGCGTCCCCACTCAGGGAACACACAGTGGGCTCACTTGTAAGTTCATGACTTAAGTGAACAGTCATGCACACACTAAATGGGCATTAATATGCAAAGTAACTGGGCACTCGTGCAAAATACTTGTGTGCTCATTCATGCATTGATTGGGTGCTCATGTGGGCAGTAATTAGGCATTCATGCATGCAGAAACCAAGCATTCATGCATGAGCTGATCCTGCACTTGTGCAGGAGCCAGTTGTGACTGTGTAAGTCCACCAAGTGCACAAACAAGAGCCCGCTGGCTGCTCACATGGACACTGTTTGGCACTCAGGAATCTTCCTAGCACTCACCCCCGAATGAATCAAGTGCTCCTGCACAGAGATCCTGGGTGCTCACACAGAAATGTGCTCTGCATTCACCAAGGGGGCTCTCATGTGTGCATTTGTCAGGCACTCATGCCTGAAATGGGTGTTCATGTAGGCACTGCTGGCCACTTGCACCTGGCTAATTGGACACTCATTAATAAAGTAATTGGGTGAGTGAGCTAGCTCAGAGTAATGCAGGATTGCAGCAACCCTGTGATTGATGCCCTGCAGGCTTCCATCAGCAGTGCTGCACCCACAGCCTGGCCAGGAACCCCTCAGCCCTCCCATCGAGCTCCTGGGGCACAGAACAGAGCTGCTGCCCTCAGTTGATGCAGACCTCACGACAGCACAGCAAGGATGCACGGTGTTCCAAATGCAGGTCTGTGATGTAGGTCAGCAGCACTTCTGTGCTTTACTTAGGCTCTAGCAGTTCCCTAACTGAGTGAAGGAAAAAGAGGGAAAATAATGGAATCTGGAATCACTATTCTTGACGCTATACTGACACAGCTGCCCTCCCACAGCCTGGTCAATCATACTGATGCTCTCACTTCACTCTGCAGAAGGAGCTGCAATACTTGGCCCAATCAATAAACACACATTTTATGCATCCCTTAAGCCTGTAATACATCTCTGGGTGTAAGAGCCCACGAGGGATTTGGTTTTAATTAGAGAGATGCTCCAGGCTGCTCCGCCCAGGTGCAGGGGGGCCACTTGCACTGCTCCAGCCCAGCCTCAGCAAGAGCAGCCCCACATCCTGGGGTATGCCAGCATACCTGATGGCAACTGGGATTTATTTTGAAACAGGTGGCTGAAATCCTGCTTGCATCTCTAGCAAGAGGGCAAGGCAGCTCTTCTGGTGGGATGCACGTGACATTTGGGCTTTGCTACCAGTGATGTGGCTCTTTGTGCAGACAGCAACGCCCTGCACAAGAAGGGCACCTGAACATTGCCTTCCACGGCCGGTAAAACCAGCTCCAAAACCCAGAGGACCTTTTGGAATCATTTCAGCACTTTTGTCCAAACAAAAGGCAGCTTTATCTACTAATAGAAGTGCTGAAGAGACAACTCGACTTTGTGTAATTTACTGCTTCTGGATCCCACGCTGTCCATCCCCACCCTCTCCCCTCAGTGCAGCCCATGCAGTGCCATGCCCAGGCAGGGTCTGGCTGTGCTCCCTGGGCCACAGAGCATCACTCTGCTGTGGTTTGGAGGTGCTCAGATGGAGTTCATGGCAAGGAAAAGGCACATGTTTCTGTCCATCAGCCCTGGCACGGTGCAGCATTTGGTTCGTGTTTGCTTCCAGCAGGCAAGCGGTCACAGTGCATGGCTGCTCTCTGCTCAGTGGGGAGAGAAGGAAGAAAAAGGTGAATAAAAAAGAAAAAGAAAAAAAAGTCCTGGGGGAAAACAAATACTTTCTGACGTCTTTTATGCTCTCAAAGAAAACAAAAGTGTTCTGAGCTGCTGCTTTATGTTTCCCCCAAGGGCCAGCAGCGTGCATTGGCTGGTTTGTTCCTTTTGCTGCGGACACGAGGTCCGTAATGGAAAATAGCACTGCAGCGAGGTGCACAGCCCCGTGCAAAAGGAAACAAATCCATCTGCTGACCTGGTGAGCAGGGCCCCATGCCTTTGCAGCTCAGCTCTCCCAGAGCCCCCTGCACCTCTCCTGCCTGCCCACGTCTGGCATTTCAGAGAACAAAATGGTAATGTTCTGCCTGGGAAACAACGTAAGGAATTGCTATGTAAAGTAGCTGCTGTGGATACACTTTTCTACAGCTTGTATAAAAAGAAATCACCAGAACTACATCCATGTGGGGTCACATTCTGCCTGAACACCCCAGGCAGAACACAGCACAGACATCACTGCTGCCTGCAGTCTGACTGAACACTAATGGAAAACCTCCTTTACAAACTACTGAGGCCTGAAAAATTGGGGCTATTTTTGGAGAGCAAAAAGCCTCAGATCTACGCACACTCCTGAGGGAGACACAACCAAGAGGACATTGGTACGCATGGACCTCGTGTCCCTGCTGGACAGACAGACGCTGAAATGAGCACCCAGGAGATGGCTGTGCCTTTTGTTTACTCATTCCTTGGCAGGAAGGAGAGGGCTCGTGTTTTGTGTTCATTACCAGTGTTTCTGTTCCTCATCCTCCAGAGCACCCGGCAGCACAGTGTGAATGCCCAGCGGGGACCACAGGGACAGCAATTGCCACAGCAGCTTGGGGCTCGCCAGGGACTCTGGGCTCAGTTCCACCCACATGGTGAGGAACCCAAGGGAACCTCACCTTGAAGTCATGGCAACGTGACAACAAGGCAGCGCATATCCCACCAAAACCTAATTTTGTTAATGAGCTTTTAATTGTTGCTAGCAAGACAAATAGAGATGTTACAGTCACGGCTCTTCTGAGTAAGTCGCATTTAATAGCTTCAGGGGTGTAGGTGTTATCATGATCAGTGTTCCAGGATTCCTAAAACCCAAGCATCTCTCCCAACACATCATCCTCGTGCTGTTAGCTCACAGGCATCACGTGCGGGAGCAGCAACAGAGCAGGGGCAGTGCCCCATGGCAGCACTGTGACCCTTCGCACCGTGTGCCCTGCAGGCATGCTCAGCCTAACTCTTAGCAAATAACTTCCATCACCTTTCAAGTCGCATTGATGACTTTGGTATGACCCTGGTCCTAATGCACAGGGGCTGCATCTCTGCCCGCTCTTCTGGCGGCTTTCCTCACCCTGCCCTCCATCCGTGTTTTTCACCTGGGTTGGCTTTCAGGTAGAGTTTGCACAGCCAAGGTGTGCATTGGGACAAGCCACAGCATGTGCACACCGAATCTTGTGGCTTATGCATATATCTAAATAAATAAAATGAGCACAAGTAAATGCATGGCATGGAGACACCTCTGGCTCATCATGTAGAGCTGCAGAGACAGTCTGTGCAGTTTTGCGTCACTGCTGATCTGCCAGTGAACCCAGTTCCCCAGAGCCATTGTCACGGATCGGGAAGTTTGGACAACTCAGTTCTACAGTAACTGTTCCAGCTCACAGCACTGCTTAAAAACAGCCCTTTTCTCCCAAACAATCAGGGCTTTAGGGGTTGTTATTTTGCAGTGCAGTGTGACAGGATTAATCCCTGCCCAATTCCGCAGCACTTTAGGAGCAGTTCTCTCACCCCAGCCCTGGGAAAGCCACTGCTCCTCCAACGCTTCTGTTTCATCATCAGTAAAAGTGAATAATGAGCTCGCTGCAGTGTCTTCACGCCAAGAGCCATCTGTGGCATCACACGGCTGTCTGAGCAGAGCGAGGGCTGTTTAACAGCGTGGGAAAAGGTCCCAGAAAGAAGAGGGGAGAAGGAAAGCTGTGAGGATGCCAGCGAGGGCCAAACCAAACCTGCTCGGCTTCGTTTGCAACATGAGAAGCCGAGAGCAGGCAGTGGGAGCAGGCTGAGCTCCGGCATAGCTCCACCCAGAGGAGCTGGGTGACTTGGTTCATGTTTGCTTTGCTGATCGATTCTCTGCTAGAAAGCTCTGTTCTTGTTGTGAGAACAGAAGCCCATCATTTTACAGCAGCTGGTTGACATTTTTGGTTGGTTTGTTTGTTTGTTTTTAACTATTTGCCATTTCTTACCTAGTAATTTATTTTCTACGTAATTAATGTTTAATGATTCTCCACAAATACATTTTTCCAGAAAGCCAAAAGCAGCTCTGAAAAAGCAACCAAACATTCTGCAGCTTACCCAAATGCTTTCAGTGCTCTGCTGATAACACGGAGCTAAAAAAGGTAATGAGAAAGAAAACATTCAATAATTCTATGAAGAGACACTTCATTAAAGTAATTAAAGCAATCACTTAAAGTAGTTATAAGGACTATTAACACACAAAAGAAATTGTGTGGCGGGTTTTAGCAGACCAGGGAGATTCACCATTATCTTATGATGCCTTTAAGAATAACTTCCAGCAGTTTATTAAGAATCATTCCCAGGCATAGGCTGGAGCCTTCTCCACACATGTGAAGAGCGTGTTTGGGGTCTTTGCAACGAGTTCACACTCTGGTTTCAAGAGAACCGTGAAACCATTAAAACTCCTTGAAGATGCAGGAAATCCCCAGGAACCAGGAGTTGTATTTGGGTAAAGCACCGCTTCTGATGATGGGCTTTGCTCATCACATCTTTCTGTGATTAACGGCAGTCTTTAAACCACCAGCAATCCAGCGACGTCAGAAACCATTAGAGCAGAGGGCATTACTGCACTTTAACCCACAGAAAGGGAAATGAAAGGCACTGATAATAATCAAGCACATTGAAACTTCATAGCGAGAATGCCACCGTTTGCTGGAGGAATACTCTCTTTTAATTAGCATATGAAAATGAAGTAAGCACGACAGCCACTACCAAGTGCTAGGACATTTCTCAAAATCCCTCAATTAACTCAGGAGCACAAGGGGTTTTCTGCACGCTGAGTTGCTGTGTTCCCCCATCCCCGTGGTGCTGTGATTCAGCCCTCCAGCACCAGGCGGTCTCAGCACTGCTGCTGGCAGAGCCAGCCAGGCTGCAGGCAGCCAACCACTGTCTGCCCCAGTGCCACATCTGACCTCACAACGCATTGCCACCTCTGCAAAAGCCAAGCGCAACCTCCAGGAAGCCAAGCATGAGCCAGCGGAGCAGGGAATGCTCTGCCCTCCCGAGCCGGGCAAAAGTTTTTGCTGTATTAAAAAAAAGAAAAAAACAAAAAAGAGGATGTGTGACTTGCCTGTCACCAGGGAGGAGCTGCCGGCCAAAATAACGCTTGTTTTTAAACCAAAGCTTGGCTCATCTAATTGCAGCCTCATTAGCGAAAAGCAATTTATATGTTAAAAATTACATCTGCTGCCTGAAGAAATGTCAGGGATGTGTGACTAACAAGGGTAACATCCTGGTGTTTTAGTGACTTCATATAAATTCCAATCTCTTAGAGAAAACAAACACAGCAGGCCGTTATTTCCCTGACGGCTCTGCACCCATCGTTACACCCAATTCCGCCTCCATTTGCCCCCAAGTTTTCGTGCTTTTATTTTATTCACTGACGCAGACGCGAACGGCCACTGACGTTCGGTTTGCCCTTTATTTGGATTCCCGAAGCCGCACTGCTGACCGAAGGCAGCCAAGCGGCCGTGCTGTGCCCGGGGAGCCCCGCAGCGGCGCCCGGAGGCGGGATGTGACGCCGCTCCGCGCCCTCGGGCGGCCATTTTGCCTCCGCGCGGTCAAGCCCGTCCCGATCGCCTCCGCGCGCGCTCGGCTGAGCGGCCGGGGAGCCGCTCCTCCGTTCCCACGGACGCTGACACAGAGAGGCCGGGACGCAGCCCTCTGGGCGGCCGCGGAACGGGGCGGGAACGGCCTGGAAAAGGACGCGACGTAACGGGCCCAACTGCGACCGCCGCTGCCGCGCACGGCCCGCGGCGCCCCGCGCTGCATTGTGGGCAGGGCCACGCCCCGCGCCTTGGCGCCAAGAGCCCCCGCCGCCGCAGCGCACTGTGGGACACCCCCAGTCCCGGCCGGGCCTTCTTGGCGCGAGCGCCGCACCGGACGTGACGTCACACGGCTCTGCACCCCGAAAACGGCGGCGGGGAAAAAGTGCCGGGCTACCGTGGCGGACGGCGGGGCTTTTCGAGGGAGAACCGAGTTCGTCCCGTCCCCGCGGGCTGGAGCGGCGCTCCTCACGCGGCCTCAGCCTCTTCGGCGGAGCCTCGGAGGTGAAATTCGGAGGAGAGGAACTACTTTACCGCAGCACCGCGCGTGCGCGACGGCGAGGGCGCGGCGGGACACGAACCGCCGCAGTCGAGTCGAGAGCCGTGGGCGGCGCCGCGCCGCGGGGTGAGATCGCTGCGCGCGCTGCGAGCGCGAGGGAAGCCGCGGTCGCCATTTTGAAGCGGCGGTTGGGGGAGGCGGCGTGTGCGCTCCTGTCTGCCCGGCCCGGCCCCGCGCCCGCCCGCCCGCCCGCGCTCCGCGCACCGGCCCCGCACCGCCGCAGCCATTGCCGACCTCGGCATGTCCGGAGGGGGCGTGATCCGCGGCCCAGCCGGCAATAACGACTGCCGCATCTACGTGGGCAACCTGCCCCCCGACATCCGCACCAAGGACATCGAGGACGTCTTCTACAAATACGGCGCCATCCGCGACATCGACCTGAAGAACCGCCGCGGCGGGCCGCCCTTCGCCTTCGTGGAGTTCGAGGACCCCAGGTGAGCCCCCGCGGGGCCCTTGGCGGGGGACGGGAGCGGCCCTGGGCGCGGCGCCGCCCGGCTCCGCCCGCCCCCCCCGGCGCTGCGCGGCGTTGCGCTACGCTGCGCTGTGCTGCGTTGTGTTACGTTGTGCTGTGCAGTGCTGTTGCGCTGCGGGCCCGGCGCGGGGGGCGGCGGGGGCGGGGTGGGGCCGCGGGGAATGGAACAAAGGCGCTGCGGGGGGCGGCGCGTGGCAAGGCGCGGCCGCGCTCACCGCCCGTCCCGACCCGCAGGGACGCGGAGGACGCCGTCTACGGGCGGGACGGTTACGATTACGATGGGTATCGCCTCCGCGTGGAGTTCCCTCGCAGCGGCCGGGGCACCGGCAGAGGAGGTGGCGGCGGCGGAGGGGGCGGAGCCCCGCGGGGCAGGTACGGCCCCCCGTCCCGGCGATCGGAGTACAGAGTGATCGTATCGGGTGAGTCACGGCTCTCTGCCCCCGGGTCCTTCCGGCCGCCGTGCGCGGGGGGCGATGCGGCTTCGCTTCTCTCGGGAGGGGCGCCGGGTGCCGCGGGGCAGGCCGCTCTCGGCCAAACGGTTCTCTGGCCGCGGGGGGCTCTCGGCCTCCTGACGCCGTTCTCCCCGCAGGAGAGGCCCGCGCCATCGGGTTTTAAAGCCGGGTGTTGCTTTTTATCCAGGGCTGCCTCCAAGTGGAAGTTGGCAGGATTTAAAGGATCACATGCGTGAAGCAGGTGATGTATGTTATGCTGATGTTTTCCGAGATGGCACTGGTGTCGTGGAGTTTGTACGGAAGGAAGATATGACCTACGCTGTGCGAAAGCTGGATAACACTAAGTTTAGATCTCATGAGGTAGGTTTCACCCTTACTTGGTTTTGGCCAGAATTGGATACAAAGGGCTTAACAGTAGGATGTGAAGGTAAGGAACACGTGGTGTTCGTTGCGTTAATACACAAAGCAGCTAAACTGAGTCTGCTGTCAGTTCGTCACGGAATAGACTTTATTAAGGGCTTGATGTCTATTTCTGTGCTTTAGTAAACGATATCTGCAGTCTGTCAGCATGCCTAAAACGATGGCCCTGAAGCCTAGACCTTTCAATCGAAAGTTCTGTCTATTCAATAGGGAGAAACTGCCTACATCCGTGTTAAAGTTGATGGTCCAAGAAGTCCAAGCTATGGAAGATCTCGGTCACGCAGCCGTAGTCGTAGCAGAAGCCGTAGTCGAAGCAACAGCAGAAGCCGCAGTTATTCCCCACGGAGAAGCAGAGGATCTCCACGCTACTCTCCCCGCCACAGCAGATCCCGATCTCGTACATAAGCGATCACTAGCTCTGATCTTTTTGTAGAACCCCATGTTGTACACAGTTTTCCTTTACTCAGTACAGTCTTTCAATTTATTTTTTTTTTAATTCAAACTGTTTTATTCAAATCGGCTGAAGTGTTGAATTGCATTCTTGTGTAAAATCCCTAGTGAGTATTTGCTCCGTAACAACAACATTCCCCTCATGTCTTTGGTAAACTGTATTTTAATTGATGTCAGTCAGGATTGTTTCAATTTAGTTCTAGTTAAATACCACCATTCTTCGAGCTGTGGTATTGCTGTGTAAATGTCTCAGTGTTCAGCTATGGTTTATGCGAGCTGGGGATGTTGGGATGTTTGTGGCTAACTTGTCTCTTCTGGGGGATCTTATATTTTATCTTGCCTTTTCGTGTGTCTTTCTGTAGACATATCTGAAGAGATGGATTAAGAATGCTTTGGATTAAAGGATTGTGGAGCACATGTCAATCATTTTAGGATTGTCAAAAGGAGGATTGAGGAGGATCAGATCAATAATGGAGGCAATGGTATGACTCCAAGTGCTATTGTCACAGATGAACTTGGCAGTATTGACCTTATACTGAGACAGGTGAATTGAGAACGTGCGCCTGCGTGTCACTTCTTCAGGCACCTCTTGGTCTCTGCAGGCTACAATTGCTCTCCTCTTTAAAACCCTCTTGGCAATTGTGGCTCAGTACTTGCTGTTGTAATTCCTTATTCCATTCTAGTTTTTCTTTAAAGGAGTAAACCGGGACGGGGGGGGAGTATTGGTTTACTTTGTCCTGCAGCATTTGGTTACAAGCGTTAATGTTCCGTGGTACTTCTACACTTGCAGATCAAGGGTATCTTTAAATCGGAGTATAATATCAATACTGCTAAAATCTGCATGTCCTCTGTGTGACTGATACAGCGTTGCTATTTCATTTTTTTAAAGTATCAGAATGAAAGAAAAAAAAATAAGAGAACCTAGTTGGGAATAGTTTGTCAGCCCTTCCCCCAGACTAATTCAGATCTGACTCACCGGTATGCTTGAAAACTGCAGTTAGTTAACTTTGTTACCTTCCAGCTAGGGGTGCTGGCTGTAGCTTAGAGGTGCAGTAGGCGGATAGCTTTAGCAGTAAACTCTTCCAATTTCATAAACATTTTTTGCAACCACAAAACCTGTAGCACACCACCGTACGAGCGATGAGTATGTTGGCATTTTCCGTTGGCATATGTAAATATTACAGTGTTTCCTCCGAATAATTAACATTTCTTAAAAAAAAAATAGCATCACCATTCAGAAGCTTGTTTTGGGGAATTGATAGTTATTAATGTACATCTGTATTAATTGATGGCAAACATAACTGATCATTCCCCAGAATCCTATTTTTTCATTGCAGTATCTAACTTTTTGCCTCCTCTTTTTTGGTTTTGCTGGTTATAAAGGTTTGGATTGGAGAGGGCTCACTGGATCCCAATCCTTGGAGCTGGATCATTGGATTCAAATCATAATGTGGATAGGATAGGGAGGCTGAATGGCAAGGATTCATGGAGCGGGATCAGATTACCAGGAACGTAGGAGTGGATTCCTGCCCCAACCAAACCGCATTCGTGTGGATTTTTTTATTCAACTCAATTGGCTATTCCAAAGATTTTTCTTTCCTATTTTTGACGATTGGAGCCCTTATGATGCACGATGGAGTTTTTCATTTTTTGGTAAAAGGAGCAAAGCGAGGACCTGGAGAGGTACGCTGGAGCAATCTCCTTGGAAGGATTCAGCACGAGTAGATGGTAAACGTTGAATGGGAAAAAGGGGGGTTTGTTTAAACAAAAAAAAAAAGTCATTTCTCTAAATTTAAAGTCAAAAAATTGGAGTTTAAGTAGGCTTTCAATTGGCTATTGCGTTTTTTTTCTTTGACAAATAAAATTTTTTAAAAATCACACATGGTTGTCATCATTTGCTGATTGCAAAGCCTGCTCACCGCCAGGAGCTGCAGCGTTGTTCACAGCAGACAAAAGGCTCCTGTGTTCAACAGCCACCTGCTGCTCCGCAGGAGGCGCCGGCCTTGGAGCTCCTGCATGGAGGATCGGGTGCCCTGTGGGACACTGATGGGATTTATTGGTTGGGGAAAAAGGAGTTCTAACCATCACCAAAAGGTGCTTTGCTTCTGGTACTGATAACAACTGCAGTGAGCGTGGAAGCGTGAGATGAGCTGGGCCCAGCGTTCCCCACTGCCTTCCTCAGAAACTGCTCTGACTGCAGGCTGCGTCCGCACACCTGGCTTCTCCAGTACTGGCAGACTTGGAGGCTGCGTGCAGGAGGCACATCTAGCATGAAGGATGTGGATGTTCCTTCGGTTTCCTGATGAGGTAATGCTGAACTTGGTTCAGTTTACAAGGAATTCAAGTGTTGACACAGCGAGTGGGAAAACTTTCCATAGGATGTGCAGTTGTCTGCCAGTGTCTGAGCGTCGGGCTGGTGCTCCAGCAGGAAGCTGCTGTGTGTGCAGGAATGGCTGCCTGCTGGAGGTTGCGTGGCTGCGCAGGGCAGGGCTGAGGCGTGCTGTATTTCCAGGCAGGAACACGGATGTGTTCAGGGTGAGATGAGCAGCTTTGGGTTGGGAAGCCACGTGCTGCAACGTGTGACACTGTACAGCTTGCTGCACATGGTGAGTTTGGTACAGGATGCTGCATCCTGTACTGCGCTGCAAGGGATGTGTGTGTGAGATGCTCTTTTTTTTGAGATACAGTTGCTTTTTTGAGGGGGGGAGCAGCAGAGATGAGAGGTGATCTGGGGTGCACAGAGGTGTGGTGGCTTTTGCTGGGAGGGTTAGGAAGGGAGGGGGGGGAAACGCACTGCTGTCAGAGCACAGGAAGGTTGGCCCCAGACCCAAACCCTCATGGGAATTCAATCTGTTCTGTCACCTGCGTTCAGGAAAGGAGAGCCTGCAACAGTTGTATAGCAAGGGAAGCAAAACCTTTTGTATTGCAGAATTAAACCTTGAAGGGTTTGGTTTAACTGGAAAAGGCTGCTGTGAATGCACAAGGATTGGAAAGAAAGCAAACTGCTCAGGAGAGGAGTTGGGACCTTGAGAAGGGGGTTACAGTCCTGTAACTGTGCTGAGCCAAGCAGTGTAGCCCAACCAGTGGTTCTCAGCAAGCTAATATGTAGCTAATTAATGTGCTGTAGTGCTGAATGAAGGGGTGCTTGGCTGACTTCAGGACGTGGGACGTACCCACGCAGGCTGTAATGGCAGAGGTGTGAGGAGGCTTTCAGGTGCCCAGCCGGGTCCTCCAGGCTCTCCCAGGTGAGGGCAGAGCTGTGTGCAGGGAGCTCTGATCCGCAGCTGCTCCATCTGCTGTGCGGCTCAGCCGCCTGGCTGCAAACCCTGCGGGATCGGCTGCTGCCACGGGCATCTCGAGGGCTTCCCAGCAGCAGTAAGGCTGTGCAAGGCTGGTGCTCCCGGGGGGGGGAGCGCTGGTGTCGGTGTGCCGAGGCACGGCTGGGAGCAGCAGTGCTTCAGGGCTGCGGCGCTCACACACTGCAGGTGGGTTCGGCCCCGTGGCATCCTGCTGCCGTGCCGGAGGCTGCTACCTGCTGGTGCGCTTTGCAGGCAGCCGTGTGATGCCAAAGCGCCGCTCTGTTGGTACACTGAGGGCAATTGTTGGCCTCGGGATGTGTGGCTGTTCTGTTTCACCCTGGGCCCCGCAGCTGGCAGCAAACAGCGAGCCCATACTGCGCCCATTGTGCGCCGCGCAGGGAGGGAGGGCTCTGCCCTCAACTGCGCGCGACGCCGGTAGCGTTGATAATAAGCGTTGGGTTGATAATAAACCCAACATTAGCACCAAAATAGAAATGGGTAGAAAGCTTGTGGTTTCTCCTACAAACCGCAGTTTGGGGTTTTTTGTTGGTTGTTTGCTGTGTTGTTTTTTTTTTTTTTAACAGAAACTTCTGCCTTAGAGCAGCAGAGCCTCCCTCCCTCCTCGCTCCGGTAGCGGCAGTCGGGGCTCTGGGGCTCCGTCCCACCTGTGGCAGCTTGCTTCTCCTTCCGTGGCACCATGCTAACAATTCCTGGTTCTGCCAGGCGTAGCTGCAGATGAGGGTCCAACCTCCCCCCTCGAGTGCAAAGTGTTCCCCATTGCCTTTGCACGAGGAAGAGCGATTTCTCTTAATTTGCAATTAAAACAATTTCAGGTAGAAAGCTGAATGAGTAACAAATGGGATTCCATGCAGTTCCTAAGTAAGGACCCTTCCCTCAAGTCTTTCCTATGTGCACGAGGGCAGCAGGGGCTCAGGCTGCAGTGCTCTGTGTGCAGCTGCTTCAGGCATGCTTTGTGCTGCCTTCATGCAGCTGCTGTGCAGCACGTGGCCGCTGCCCGGCACGGAGCAGGGGCTCCGTTGGGATGCAGCAGGAGCAGGGCTGGAGGCACAGCCAGGGCCCATTGGCTTTGCCCATCCTGTGCTGCTCAGCCTGCCGCGTACTGCAGGACTGAACGTCTATGAAACAGTTGTGGGGCTATTAACATAATTTTATGCACTAATTTGTGTGATCATTAAAGAGTTGAAAAGGCCATTGTTCACATGAGTAATTACCTCTGTGTTCTAATAGCTTTAATTCATCCTGTAAGCGAGTTTCATATTTGTGTGACTCAGCTGAAGATTCGTGCTTTGGGTATAATACGATTTGAAAGTCCTCATTGCTTGTGGGGTGGGTGGTGCTCGGCTGTGACCCCACACAGCTGTGAGTGCAGGCTGTGTTACCACGGGGTGGGCTGAGGTCCTGCGGGGAACCTCCTGCCCCTGGGGTGGCACACGTGGCCTCTGGGAGCGGAGATTTCATAGCCCGGCAGAGTGCTGCACCCAGCTGTGCTCCCCCCAGCAAAGGGCAGGGCTGTGCTCTTCTAGAGACTTTTGGGACCGCGTAGCAATGGGGAAAACTTCCTGTGCACCGCTTTGCAGCGGGTGTGGATCTGCCTTCTTTCGCTGTGTGTGTGCGCATCCCTGAGGGGCGGCTGCAGGTGGAGGAGCTGGAGGCAGAGGGGCAGCGGTGGCACGGCGCACCCTGACCTCGCACAGCCAGCACTGCTCCGCAGCTCAGCCTCCAGCGGAGGTCTCCCCACGTACATCCTGTGCCTGCACGCAGCAGCCGCCTCTCAGCCTGGGGTTGTGCCCCCGCTCTGCACAGCAGAGCCTCCCCGGCACAGCGCACAGCAGGCAAATGCGCCAACATTGATTACTCTGAGAAAATCCATAGCTGCCAAATGAGATTAACCCCCCCTACGCACACGGGCACAGGTCCCACTCAAAGCAAACAGCGGAGAATCAACAACGCGGGCGCACGGCACGAGTGGGGCTGGAGCTGTGCCTGCTGCCCACAGCGCCCGGGGACGGCTCCGTGCCTGCGGGAGGGCAGGAGGCAGCAGCTGCGGGGCTGCGGGGCTGCCGGTGTCGGAGCAGGGATTACTGCCTGGATTTCAGCCACGCTGTTCTGCGTGGCGCTGACCCAACGTGCGCAGCCGCATGGCACTGCTGGCCAGGCAGATGCTGGGAAGGGAGCGGGGCAGGAGAGGATGTTTCTGCGCAGCCCTCGGCCCCAAAGGAATTATGACTAAAAATGGTCACTGGTGATGAAGCGGAGGAGCGCGCTGCTGTGCGATTGCTTCTCTCGCTGCCGCGTGAAGTTTCAAATCAAAAGCAGAGCTGGGAAGCAGCAGACGTGGTGCAAAGGCAGCATGGTGGGGTCGGGGTGCAGGCAGAGGTCTCTGAGCTGCAGGTGACGAAGAATTCCGGTGCTGTGCACCACGTGTACATATGGAGCCAAGGGATGGCAGCAGATCTGATGCTAAGTGTGGGTGGGTGGCACTGCCGGCACCGTACCGCTGGGTGTCCCTCAGAAGTGCCACTGCTGCAGCCTTTCCCTGGGGCAGTCTGGGGGTGTGAAATGTGCCAAGGATGGCAGCGAGGCTGGCAGCTGACGTGGTGGTTCTGAGCAGTGTGGATGGGACGGCAATGCGGCAGCAGCAGTGTGGTGGGAATAGGCAACGTAACAGGGCAGGACTGTGCAGCACTCCCAGCATGGGGCAGCCCCAAGCTCAAGGTGCTGAGCGGAGATTAGTGAGCGCTCAGCTGAGGGCAAGGAGGTGGAAAGAGATAACGCTGCTTCCCCAGCGCAGGGCTAAACATAGCTGTACTGCTGCTCGGCCGCAGGCACAGCCAGGGCCGTGCTGGGCACAGCGTGGGAGAACCGTGCTGCCATTGGAAGGCTGTGTTAGCATCTGTCACTCACAGGGCTGCAGGGATGTGAGTTGGTGACACTGTAGAGATGGGAGCCATTGGCAATGGTGAACCTCAAGGGCGGCCCATGATGTGCTGTGATGGGGGTGGGAACCTCGAAGTTTGGTGCTGACAGCACGAAAACAGAGTGGGAGAGCACAGAGATCCCCGCTGAGGACTCGTAAGGAAACTCCCTCATACTGAGCAGCTTCTTACTGCTGCTCCATTGATAGCCACAATGCCTGGCTGCGGTGATTCAGCCTGGCTGGCTGCTGATTTCCAGCATCCTATTTTCCTCTTTTGAAAAGTGGAGTGATCTTTCAGATGCGCTAATTGCCAGGCACAGAGGATGCTCTGCATGGCGGTGGGAGCTCCCTGCCAAGCAAGCACTGGGGCTGAGGAGTACCGGCACCAGTGCTGCTGGCGGGCACAGGGTGGCAGAGGAACCACAGGGGGAGATGGCAGTGGGTGTCGTGATGGTGACGGCCATCCACCTGCCCCAGCAGCTTCCCTGGGCTCTGCTCCAGCAGAGGTGGTATAATAGTGGGAGCTCCCTGGGGGATGCCAGGACTCCCAGTGCTGTGTCCTGTAGCTGTGCTGGGGATGCCCCCTACAACCACCCGGCAGCCCCACTGCGACCTGTGGCTGTCACAACATCCAGTGTACGTTTCCCAGTTTCATATTTTGCTGTCTCTTTTTAGCTGCCCGGATCTGTTTGAAGAGGAAGTCGAGGCTGCGTGGAGAGCGAATAGAGAAGGCACAAAGTTGGGAAAGCAGCAAAAGGGAACTGCCCCTGGCAGCGATCTCAGTGACGCCATCCCCGCTTATTGACACACTCGAGGGCTCTTCAACCGCGCAGAGCTGTGAAATTCAAAGCACGCTGTGCCGCCCCAGGAGCAGAGCATAAACAGAGCGGGGCTCCTCCGAAGCCGAAATATTTGACAACATTTTCTATTCTTAGCCATCCAAGCGCACGCTCGCGAAACGGAGTCGGAGCGCTGCGTGTCAGCGGGCAGCCAAGGGCTGGGGAAGCGCTGCGGCTTCGGCGCACGGCTGGGGACGGTGCGGGTCGCAGCGCCGGGCTCGGATCCGTGCCGCGCTCTCGGAGCAGCGCGAGAGGCACGGAGAGCGGAAACGCTGATCGCGCTTCGGTGTCTCACAGCCCACGATGAGCGCTGACACCCAGGGCGCTGCAAGGGGACGGCACGGAATCGCTGCCCGGGGAGGGAGGGAGCATCCACTTCCACCATCCCCGCGCACCAGCACAGGACGGGGCAGCTAATGGCGCCCGCACGCTGCGCGTCGTTAACCGCTTCGTGGCTGCCACGCTGCCGGGAGCCGCTCGGCTCTGTGGGTTTCACGAGTTCTCCACGGTCGTTCCTTCTGCCAGCGCCGGGGACGGGCGCGCTCCCGGCTGAGGGCTGTCCCACCTCCGCTCCCGGGGCTGCCGGCGGCACCGCGGCGCTGCGCGGCTTTGGGCTTTGGGCACCGCTGGCGTTGGGCGCGGGATGCGGAGCGGGTCAGCGGCACCGCTCCCGTCCTCTCGTGCCGTGCGGGAAGAAAGGGGGAAGGATTCGTTCCGAGAGGCAGGAAAAGCTGTGTCAGGCGGGCGCTGAGTGGGCCGGGGGATCCCGCTGCCCCAGGAATTCCCGCTGCACGTTCGCTGCGTACCCGGGCGGCGGTGGCTGCCGATGTTATCGCTGTCCCGGCTCGGTGACTAAGGCAGCTGGAAGGTACAAGTTAAACAGCGCGGCGCGCAGAGTCACCTGCTGCGTGGGTTTGTCCAAAGCGGTGCTGCGTTAATTAAGACAGAGAGTTTACAAATCTATCCTTTGTTTATTGTGCTTTGGGGCACAGAAAATGTAAATAGGTGTTTTCAAACACTGTGGCTTTTTATATTTCCAGTTATAATTCTGCATAAAGGGAAGTCTGTCAGGTTTGGCATGGGCTTGCCCTTTACCAACACTCTCCTGCAGCTCACGCTCCCCTTGGGGCCATCTGCTCTGCTCTGCTCTGCTTCCTGCAGCTTTCTCCTGACTCTGGGACATCCCAGGTGTGTGGGGCTGCCCCTTGTCCCCCGCTCAGGGCCCAGCCACACTCATCCGAGAGGAACCCGCTGCTGCTCCCCGTTCCCTCCCCTTACAACTGAGTAAGGATATGCTGAATGTCCTCCCCACTTCTGTTTCTGAAGGTGCTTTATGCCCTCATGGTTGTTTAACTGTAAAAATAACCAAAACATCAAGTTTGGCCTCCTGAGTACAGATTGGGATTTCTTCGATGACTCAGTGATACGCTCGGGTGGTTCCCTTCGCCTTTAATTGAAGTGAGTGTGAGCCCTCCACTAAGAGCCCTCTTCCAAAGCCCTATTAATAATTGCTAACAAAAATAACCCAGCAGCCAGAAGAAAAGCACCGCCAGCAGCAGTGATTTCCCTCTCTGTAAGGGTGGGGTTCTCTCTCAGCTCTCCCTGTGGCAGACAGGAGTGCAGGACAGGAGATGACAGCTGCCCTGTGCCCCATTTGGGCACAGCATCCCCAGCAGGAGCTGCTGGATTGAGCTGAGGAGACACCCATAGTACCGACCTGTGGAGTTCTTCATTTGTATGTTTGTCTCAGCTCAGGGCTCCTGCAGCCCAGGGTCAGTACTCGGTGTGTTCCCCCTTCATTTGTGTGTGTGTTTGTCTCAGCTCCTGCAGCCTGCTGACAGTACGTTGTGTGCTCTGTGCTGGATGTATCATAGCAGAGCTCTGCAAAACTCTTTTGATTGCAAACAGATTTTGGCATTACCACTCAGCTCCTACACTGGGGTTTGGAGGAAAAAAATGATGGATACCTGAAGGTGCATGAAACAGCTGCAAGGACAGATGCTAGCAGAAGTGCTGTTGCTTTGCAATAGGGTTGGGAGGTGGAGAAACACAGTCGGTCCTTTGCACCACCATGAAGCACTGGGGGTCCCAGCCACATCTCTCGTGCCCCGGCACATTGCTGCTGCAGCAAACCCAGCCTGCCCAGTGTGCTGCTGGGCCCGTCCTTCGTGTTATCAATCATCCAACGCCCAAGAGTGAAAGAAGCGCCCAGCTCCCCAGAGAGAGGGGAAGTAGTACGGGACGCATCAGCGAGGTGAGGCAGATGGAGCCCTGCATGCTGAGCTCGGGCTCTGCGGAAACCAAGGGTGACCAACATCATCGTGTGTCTGTGCACGCAGTGATGGGGCAGACGCTCCCGCGGCCAAGGGCTGCGTGCGGTGGTGCGGGGCTGGGCCTGGGAACGGCAGAGAGGAGCTGCGGGCAGAAAGGGAAAGTGCTGCTCTCGCCCCGGGTTCCTCGTGTCCCCGGCTCCCGGACACACAACCCTTTCCCTGCAAGCAGAGCCGCGGCTCCGAGCCCCTCGCACCGCCGTGTCGGACCCACGCGTGTGCGCTCCCGGCAGCGCCGTGGAGCAGCGGTGCCCCCGGAGCGCGGCTGAGCCCCGATCCCTTCGCTCTCGGGGCTGCGCTTGATGTGTGTAAACACATAATTGAGGGTAAGCGTACGCTTAATTGTTTGTGGCTTCGATTTGCATTCGGGTGCCGCGCGGAGGACGCCTCAGCCGCCGCCGAACGCGGGCAGCCCGCTCGTGGGAGGCGCGGGGGGCGCAGAGCCGAGGCCCGGCGGGGAGGCCCGGGGGCAGCGGGGCGGCGGCGCGGCTCCGGGCTCCCGGCGGGGCGCGGCCCGGGAGCGCCGAGGGATCCCCGGGGCGGCCCCGCGCCCGCCCTCCGCCCGCACCCGCGGGGCGAAGCCGCCCCCCGCCGCCGCCGCCCCCGCGGCTCCTGCCGGCTCCCTCCCCGCGCCGCGGGCGGGGGCGGCGGGCGGGGAGAGCGGGGAGGAAGGCGGGAGGGAGGGGAGCGGAGGGCGGCGCGGCCGGGCCCCCGCCCGGGGCCGGCAGCGGGGCAGCGGCCCTGGACACCGCGCCCGCTCCTCCATCTTCTCTCGCCACAGCGCTCGCCTCGGCTTCCCCAGCCCGGGACCGGCCCATTGCCAGCCCCGCGGGGGGGGGCGGCCCGCCCGCCGCGCCGCCCCGGCCCCGCCGCCCGCCCGCCGCCGCGCCGCGCCGCCCCGGGCCCCTCCGCCCGCCCCGAGCCGAGGGAGCGGCGGGGGCGGCGCCGCGGAGCTCCGGGCCCGCACCGCCCCGCCGGGCCGCGCCGCCGCCGCCTCCCCCCTCTGGGCCGCAGTGGTGCAGCCCGGAGGTTAGCGGAAGCGGCCGCTCGGCGCTGCCATGTTGAGCCGCCGCCGCCGCCGCCGCTTTGTTGTCGGCTCCATGTAGCTGGGGCCCGGGGGAAGGAGGGAGGGGGGCGCCGCGCCGCCGGAGCCGCCGCCGGAGCCGCCGCCGCCCGCCGAGGCCGGGACGCCCCCGCCATGGAGGCCAACTGGACCGCGTTCCTCTTTCAGGTGAGGCCCCGCCGCGGCCGCCCGCGCCCCCCCCTCCTCCCTCCCTCCCCGCGGCCGCCGCGCTCCGCCAGGGCCCGGCTGTCACTCAGCGCCGCCGCCCGGCCCCCGCCCGCCTCCCCCGGCCCCGCGGCGCGGCGCGGCCCGCCGGCCTCCCTCCTTCCCTCCCTCCCTCCTCTTCTCTCCTCCGCTTTCCTCTCCTTTTCTCCTCCTCCTCTCTCCCTGTTACTTTTTCTCCGTCTTTATTTTTTTCCTTTTTTTTCCCCCCTTGTTGTGATTTTTTTTTTTCCTTGCGCGTGTGTGTGCGGGTGGGGGGAGCAGCCCCGCCGTTATCACGAGGATTATCCCCTTTCCCGCTGTTATTTTTGATCTTTATTCGAGTTTTTCTCCCCCCGCCGTTCCCCCCCGCTCCCCGCCAAAAGGACGCGCACGGCGCAGCCTCCGGCACTGCGGGGCCGTTAATCCCGCCGGCTCGGGCCGCGTGCCGCCTCCGAGGGCGCCGTGGCCGGGAGCAGCGCTGCCCTCCGGCCGCCGTCCGCCCCTCCCCGGCCGCGGTGCGGAGGGCGATGCGCGGCGCGGAGCCCCCAAGCCCCCGCCGGGCTTTGTCAGCCGCATCCCCGCACGCCGCGCCGTTGTTTTTCTCGGTCTTCGATAAGCATAAAAGGTGATAAAGCGCATAACCGCGGCGGCGTTGCAAAAAGGGGAGTTAAATAAATCCGCGCGCATCATCGTCCTCGAGGTGAAGCGCTGCCTGACCGCCGTGCTGCGGGAGGCGAAGCGCCGCTCGCGGGCGGTGCGGGGCGGCCGCGGCTTCCCCGGGAGCGCCGGGCGCTGCCTCGGAGGTGTCCGCGCGGCCGCTCGCTGCCGTTTCTGGGGCGGCTGCAGTGATCCCGAGCGGCGGCGACGCGCTGTGATGTAGCGGAGGGTTTTGCTGCCGTAGGTAGGAGCCGGCAGTCCGCCTGCCCGGCGCGCCCGCTGATGGATGGCGTGGAAGCGTCCTCAGCCGACTTTGGCCTGGGAGTTTTCCTCCGATACTTTTTATCTTCCCCCGGAATAATAAAGCTTTCCAACCTCCTAATAAATGCCGAGTATCGTTTCTGGAGTCGTTTTGTTAAAGTCGGGGACTTGGGATGTGAGCATCCTAACGGGCCCCGCAAAGACGAGCATCACAAAGTGCTCTTCTGCTTTCTGTTCTTATCTCCGTCCTTAAGCATTTCTTCTTTCTGTTCTCCCCGACACGTTGGCTCAAATGAGTGACAAAAAGTACATTTTAACCCCCTCCTCCTATGGCTTAAATAACAAGTACAACGGAACAAACGTCCACCAGCTCTTTTTGGGGGCTTTTATTCAGGTGCTTTTCGGATTTCTAAGGGAAGGTTCAATGTAGGATGTAAGTTAGTTTACAGCTGTAAGTTGTAGCAAAATGTTTCTAGAGGAGGTTGCAGTGTGTCAGCAGGGCTGTGCTGGGGAGCGGCTGTTCCCAGTCCGAGCTGTGGCTGCTCTGGGCAGCCGTCACTGCCTGAAGCCATGGTTATGGTATGGAATGAGCTGTCCTTGTGATTTTGAAACCCACTCTGAGTATCAGCCCGGAAAGCGAAAGTTGTATCTGCTCCTGTTGGAGGACTCATCCATCAAATAGGGTATGCGAGATATGACTCACGCTAATTTGTTGCTCTCACATTAAGGCTTGAGCACAAAAATCTCTTCGCCTCTGGCGCTGGAAGTTCGCAGTGCCGCCTCTTGCGGCCCTCTGTCACAAGATTGTTTGTTTGCTGTCCCCCCGGAAAGGAGGATTTCCTGATAGAACAGGGCTGTTCTGCCCAGAGCTGTCCCAGGCAGTCGGAACAGCAGCGCTGAGCGTTTGGAAGAGTGAAGAGCTCTGTGCCAGCGCAGCACAGCCGTGTGAGGGGCCTCTGTGCAGCAGGTGCTGTGTCCCTTTTCGAGCAGCAGGGCACAGACTGCTCCTTTTAGGATGGCCCTAAGGGCGAGAGAGGGGCAGTGCTGTGTAGGGCAGTGCTGTGTGCCGGGCTGCATGGAAAGAAGCACTGCTGCTCACCCGGCCGTCAGCCCTTACGTAAGCGGCGGCCCCGCAGCACGCAGCCTTATGAATATACATTGGTCTGTGGCCAGCAACTGTGTCCCTTTGGTGGGAAGGAGTGCCTCGGTGCCTCTGAGTGCTGATGATATTGTAAGGCTTAAAAATAACCATAAACTGCGCGAATTTGAACCCAGTCCAAAGGATTTGGGCTCCTATTATCCGATCTGCTAGCTCTGCCTTTGAAACCGTATCTCAGGAGCTATCCTTAGGTGCTCTTAAGTGTCTCCTGCTGCACTTAACAACATTGTTGAATGCTTATTTAAAGTCGGCTGTAAAATGTGTCAGTTGGTTGTTTTTTTTTCCCAAATTAAAATTGTATTCGAGTATGCAGCTTGCTTAATATGGTGCTTTTGAAGCGTGTTGGTCCTATCTTTTTAAATGCAATGGAGGCGTCCCATCACATAGCTGTAGTGGAAGTTCCTGGCAGCCGCTTGGCTCGGGCAGGAGCTGTGAGGTGAGGAGGATGTGTGCGGTGTTGGTTTGGCAGCACGGCCACCGGGACAGCCCTGTGCTCTGCTCTGTGCTCAGCCCTTCTGCACACAACCCTTCTGCTGCCGTTTGCAGTGCTGCAGCGGTGACATGCGGACACCCGGTGCATCCCGCGCTCCTCACGGCCGCAGGGCTGTGCTGGCTCCTTCCTACAAATTTGCTCTCCTGTTATCACAGCAAACCTGCAAACTATTTTCCTGTCAGATAGGCTCGGAGTGTTACAGAGCACGTATTCCTTCCCACGTGGCTCGGTGTTTGTGTCCACTGATGGCTTTTATCCAAAGGCCGTCGGCCCCGCGCTGCGAGGTGTGAGTGGAGCAGGGAGCAGAGCAGGGCTGTGTGGGGCTGAGAGCTGCTGCTGGGAAGTGCTGCTGCCTGCGAGGGGTTCCCCGCGAGGGGCACGGCGTGCTTCTAAAAAAGCTGCCTTCTTGTGAGGGCACCATGAGTTTGAGCGTTAGCCAGGCTGCGCTTTGTAAAGCTGTCTGTCTGCCGCCAAACAGAAGCAGATGCATGGGGGCTGCAGTGTCCAGCTTTGAGTGGTGAGAGCACTGCATGTTGCTTTGGGGAGAAAGCTGTAGGGAAGGAGCCCCAGAGGGCTGTGGCACTGAGCTCACACCGAGTGTGAGTTCCCCAGGCTTGCCTTCACACCTGGCAAACTGCGCTAATGCGCAGGATGATCTGAAACTGCTCTGATCAGACCGAGATGCATCTTGAATACAGACGCGCTTAAACTGGCTTAAGGTGCTAGAGTGATTTATTTTAATGCTCCATTAGGCTGAATTGCTCTGTGTGGTTTCTAAACCACTTTAAGTTTGTATCTGCTCGGGCTTTGTCCCCATCTGACGGGCGAGATTTGATGTCGGTGTTTTCTGCCTTAGAATGAACAGCGCTCGGTGCCCAGGGGCTGCCGCTCGGCCAAGGGCCGCCTGCCATGGCACAGTGCCGGTGCCCCTCTGCCTTCCCAGGGCTTCTCCCAGCCCTTCTGTCTCCTCTCAGCCATTGGGCGTTGCTTTTGGTCAGCCTCGAACTCTTCCCCTGCCCGTGCTCTGTGCAGTCCCCGGTCCCTGGTTGTTCCCAGCTGTGCAGGGCGTCGGGCAGCGTGCGGGCGCTGCTGAGTGCAGCAGTGCAGCTCCGGGTTGGGTTGCTCTGGTTGCTCAGTGCTCCGCTGGTATGAACGCGTTGTTTGAACAGGATGGGTTATCGCAGCTCAGCTCCAGGCAGCTGCAGCCGAATCCCCGGCGTGCAGAGAGCTGGGTGTAAGTGGAAAGGTGGGGCGGGATTTTGCAACTGTGACGGAGTGCTCAGAAAGTCCTGCTGGGGCACCCGATACGATCGTTAGTAAAACGAGTTATCTGCTATGTAAAGATCAAGCGATACGGCAGTAAAAGATCTGACGGGCGCCTCGTTGTTTTCCATAAGAAATGTTGCCCTCCGGAAACTTAATAATGATTTGATTGCTACGGTGTGTGCCTTGCTGCACTTCCTCACCGCAGACTCTGCGCCGCGTGTGCATTTGAAGCGTGTGTGAGTTACCCTGTTTGAAACCAAACTTACGTAACCTTCTCCAGTTGGCACTTCCACGGCCTTCGGTCTAACATTTGCTTTCCTGTAGTGTGTAAATGTTCTCACCGTGTCAAAGGGAGCGTCCCTCCCGGGAACTGAAGTGTGACTGTTTGGTTTTAGGCACACGAAGCCTCCCATCACCAACAGCAGGCAGCGCAGAACAGCTTGTTGCCTCTCCTGAGCTCTGCAGTAGAGCCACCTGATCAGAAGCCGATTCTGCCCTTACCAATAACGCAGAAACCTCAACCCGCACCAGAAACATTAAAGGATGCTATTGTTGGGATTAAAAAGGAAAAACCTAAAACCTCCTTTGTGTGCACTTACTGCAGCAAGGCTTTCAGGGACAGCTACCATTTGAGGCGCCACGAGTCCTGCCACACAGGGATAAAATTGGTGTCACGGCCAAAGAAAACTCCCACCACAATGGTGCCCCTAATCTCCACCATCGCCGGTGACAACAGCCGAAGCTCCTTGGTGTCCACCATCGCCGGCATCCTGTCCACGGTCACCACGTCTTCCTCCGCCACCAACCCCAGCAGCAGCGCCGGTGCCACGGCCATGGCAGTGACGCAGACAGTGAAGAAGCCCAGCAAGCCCGTCAAGAAGAACCACGCCTGCGAGATGTGCGGGAAGGCCTTCAGGGACGTGTACCACCTCAACCGGCACAAGCTGTCCCACTCGGACGAAAAACCCTTCGAATGTCCGATTTGCAATCAGCGCTTCAAAAGAAAGGATCGCATGACCTACCACGTGAGGTCTCACGAAGGTGGCATCACAAAACCGTACACCTGTGGTGTTTGTGGAAAAGGCTTCTCGAGGTACCATGTAGAAAATCCCAGGCGAGCTCAAGTATTGGCTTTTCATAACCAAGAGGGGTTAAGCTGTCGGTAGCGAGGGGTGGGAAAGGGGCGAGGGGATAAAGAGCCATGCTCAGCTCCGGGGCACAGGCGGGCAGCGTGCAGTCGATGTTTTGAAATGGTTTCCTCACCTTGGGTACATCGGTGCTGCTGGTGCTCGCAGAGCCACGCTCAGCCATCGGGCACAGCAGGCTGTCACCCTGCCCCTCAGCAAGGCCGTAGGGCTGCCGGTCTGTCACCTTTACACGAGGTGCTGCCCTTTCCAGGTGTGTAAGAAGTAAGTTTCACACTGCAGGTTGGGGCTCCTCTGCGTTCCTCCATCTAGCAGTGTGTAGGCAGGGGGGTGGGGGCTGCAGAGGGCCGGCAGCGCGCTGTTCAGGTGTCACTGCTATGTATTTGTAACAGTGCGCGTTTTCTTTTCTCTTTCTCTCTTTTTGCAGGCCTGATCATTTAAGCTGTCACGTTAAACATGTTCATTCAACAGAGAGACCCTTCAAATGCCAAGTAAGGGCTACCATTATTTGTTAAGAACAATATGTCGTTGTATAGTTAGAATCTCAGGGGAGTAATCGTTGCAGAACTGCATTTGCTCTTGGACTTTTCTGTGGAATGCAAGTTTGGGAATGAAGTCTCATCTGCACTACTTAGCAGCTGCGTGGCAGCAGTTTGAAAGGCTGCAGGGGCTGCTCCCGCAGGAAGATGAGAGGCTTCTTGCTTTGCTGCAGAACAACAGAGTTGTTTCACGGTGCGCTTAGCTTAGCAGGAGGATTGTAACGTCCTCAGCTCAGTGCTGGTTACTGCAGTCCTGTGTGTGATGTGTTTCTCAGTATATCCTTCACAATGCATTGGAATAGTTGATTCTGGATGTGCTGTTTTGCTGGAACATGAAAGCACGTTGCCCAAAGTTGATGACTTAGTGTAAGAGAAATAACCTGAATACCTTTGAACAATTAACTGTTTTGCTTGGAATATATCTGCATGTTCCAACCTGTGTTTTAGTGACTCATCGTATGTATGAAAGTTTTGTGTAAAAAGAATGGCTTTAGAAAAAGGTTTTGTTTCCCTCTTCTGATTTGGTTGGAGACAGAAGTAATTGAACACTTCACCTTTGTGTAGTGGAATGGTATCAGGTACCAACGGTGCCTGTGCTGGGTGGGTTTCTGTAAATCACCTCTAGCTTTGTTAGGGAAGGCAACCCACTACTTTAGGGCAGCTCAGATAGTGGAGAACGCAATTTCTCTCCTAGTCATCTCTGAAGCCAGCTTCCATGAAGCTCCTGGGTAATGCTGAGCTCGGCTCAGCAGTTTGATTTTGGTCTCTCTATAAATGTAGGCAAAACTTGGGGTAGTCAGTACACCTAAGACACCTCTGGCACCTGGAAAGTGGAGTAGGTTTGCTGGGGGCATGCAATTCATACTTAACCATACTGTCTGCACTTTGAGTCTAACTGTTGTCCTTCATATAGACGTGCACTGCTGCCTTTGCCACCAAAGACAGACTGCGGACACACATGGTGCGCCATGAAGGAAAGGTATCGTGTAATATCTGTGGTAAACTTCTGAGTGCAGCATATATCACCAGCCACTTAAAGACACACGGGCAGAGCCAAAGTATCAACTGTAATACCTGTAAACAAGGCATCAATAAAAGTAGGTGAACGTTTTAAAAGCATTTCTAATACCAATGTGTTTGCAAAGGGAATTGCCTTTGATTACATTAAAATGCAAGAGCATACCCGCCTCTGTGGGTATTCGCACCTATTAAAATAGATATTTCATAACAGGTTCTTCTGTAGCTCAAGAACTTGGCATATGTGGAATTGGTTTGCTGCTAGACTGGGCTGCTGGGAATGTCTAAAATGCCTGATTGTTGAGCTTGGAAATCTGGATGTGAGATATTTTTTGAGGTGTAGGGTTACAGCTCTGGCTTTGTAAGTCAGTGCGGCGGTGCTAAGCCAGTTCATCTGAGGCATTTACAGCAGTTGGTAGAGGTGGAAATGATGAGCTGTAATGTGGCCAGGGGGAAGTAATGTGCTGTTCTGTGATGCAAAGGTAAACTGAAAATTTGAAGTCATGCTTGGAAGAAAAAGTAAAAAGGGCTTTAGGAAAAAAATGGAACTGAGGTTTAAAAGAAGTGGAATCTGCTAACCAGCTTTTGATTCTAGAGACTTGCTGTGGTCTTTTATTTCAATCTTTCTAAAATACAAATAAAATAATGAGAAAGGAGGTTCGTTTTTGGCAGAGAAGGCAGATGTTCCTGATTTGCATTGTGTTTTAAACATTGGAAAAGTAGTTGTATAAAACACAGAATTAATTACATGGTTTTAAGCACCTCTGTGATTTTTTGCTCCTGGAATCCTGCAAGATTCCACTCTTTTTGGAGGAAGCCTTTGTCATCTCAGCAGAAAACAGAGTAAATTTTCAAGGTGAATTTGTGTTCTTACTTAATTGGCATAGCATGCATGAGTGAAGAGACCAGCAATCAGAAGCAGCAGCAGCAGCAGCAACAGCAGCAGCAGCAACAACAACAGCAACAACAGCAACAGCAGCAGCAGCAACAGCAACAACAGCAGCAGCAGCAGCAGCAGCAGCAGCATGTAACAAGTTGGCCTGGAAAGCAGGTAGAGACCTTGAGATTGTGGGAAGAGGCCGTCAAAGCAAGGAAGAAAGGTAAAATGGAACAAAACTTACTTGGTTTTATAAGATAATTGAGTTTATGGTTATATGGGGAGTTTAAGGAGTCAGAAAAGAGTGGTAGATAAAAATGTCATTCTCGGAAGCTAGAAGGTATAGCTGAAAATGAGCAGGAGGATACCATCACCAAAATTAAGCTCGTAAAGAATCTCTTTATTGCTTGCTTCCCCTTGGTCTCTGTGATTCAATGTGTGTGTGGCAGTCATCAATTATAAAGGGATGTTTGTATCTGCTCCAAGGCAAGAGTGTGTTTTTCTGCTTGCATGTGGTTTTGAGCTGTGTTTATGTATATTTACCGGTTGTTAACTTGTGTGCATATATATATTTATATGTATATATATACACACGTACAACACCTCTGTCTTTGCATCATCAGCTTGCATCTGAATGCTTTCTGTGTTCCTTCCAGCCTTTCTCTCCTGACTTATGCAGTTCACTTTGTGATTGTATTGCATGAAGCTTTCTGAAACTTGTGAAACTTTACTCTTCCATCACTTTTTTTTTTTTAATTACAAAATTAACTTATATGTGAAAGTGCTTTTCATTATTGCTAGCGCCCAGCTTACACGTGCCTGTCCTACTGTCACCAAAGTTGAATAGCTTCCTTTTGTTGGTCAGTGCGTCAGCTCTGTAGAGAATAGATTGCTTCAGCTTAGTGTCTTGTTTGGTGTACAATGGTTTAAAGCTTCCTGCTACCGCTAGCTCGTTCTTTTTGCATCAATTTGCTTTCTAATGCCTGTCATTGACTCTTGTAGATTACATGTTTTAGAAGAAATTCTTAGTGACCACTAACTGCTTTTCACTGTCTGTTTTTAGTAATAAATGTTCTCAACTCACTTTTTTTCCCCCTTTTTCTCCTAATTTCCTTTCAGTTTTCCCTCTTTTCTAGGTCATATTTGTGTATTAGGCTGCTAGCTCCTTTCTCCTTCGCTGTTATTTCAATTGAATCGAATCCTGTGATTTAAAGTTTAGAAACAGCTTGTTTGTGTTAAAACGTAGCAATAGCAGACATTAAATATGATGAGGCCACCAGGTGGATAAAGCAAAGGGGTGCTGGATGTAGAAAATCTGAGTAACCTTTTTCTGCTTGTTCCTGTTTCCTGTTCCCTCCTTTCTTATTGCCATTATGTGCGCTGTAACAGAATCTGCTTTGGGACGGACTGGTGGGTGAGGGAGGGGGGCGGGGAGAAATGCGGTGGAATGGATGATGGTCATTAATTAGCTGAACTGGGGAGGGGACGTGGGCGGGCTGTGGGCGAGTCACTGCGCGTGGAGGGCGAAGCTGGGCCAGCCGGTGCCATGCCTGTGTGCTGCTCTTCTCATGCCGGTTCTCCTGCGCTGGTGCCACCTGTCGTGTTGGCTTTACAATAGATGGGATCTTTTCAGCCTAGTACTATTTCGTTTTCACAGTTTTTTTTTTTTTACTCTTTCCCTTCCCTCCCACTCCTCCTAGATATGGACTTTGAAGAACCAACAGTAACCCTTGAATGGGGCTAATGTTGCTTTCAAAGTTAACTCTGTCTTGGTACATTTGTATTGCCCGAGTGGCAGCAGTGGACTCTTTGCTCCTGGCTTACCTCCTGACACGTGGGTGTAGACTGAGCTTGGTGTCCTGCCCTACAAATGTGGAATAAGACACGACTTAGACGTGCTGTAACCTTGACCTAGCATGTATTTTTGTCGGTTTCTCTAGCAGCCACCCCCTTCCTTCACCCACGGCCATCAGCCCGCTTCTGTTTTTGGAGCCTCCTCAGTGTGGGCAGCCGGCAGGTGGTGCTGATGCCCAGCGATCCCCGCGGCAGCCGGCAGTGCCCAGCAGCGGGCACGGGCCCTGGCTCTTCCTTGTCTGCCGCTTAATTCCTGCTTGCTGCAAAACCGAGTCACGCAGAGCTTGGCGCGGGGCGGTAGCTTTGTGTGAGAGGCGGTGGGGTCGGAGGCTGTCCGGACTGGGGAGCCTTGGAAGTCGCTCAGTAGGAGCGCCGCGATCGGTGGAACAGCCTGGTAGAAATGATTAAGTGTGAAGTGAGCAGGTAAATATTGCAATGAGCTGTGCTTATCAGTCCCTAATAACGACTTTTTAAAACCTTCACAGAATGTCAGTTCACCTTTGAGAAGGCTATAGAGTACGTACCATTCGGTATGTACACTCTCTCCTCTATTTATAATGTTCCTCTCGGGAGGATTTTTTGATTGTACGATGCTGTGTTTATGAACATCCAAACCCTCTTTAAAGACCTCGTTTGATTTCCCGGGAAAGAATGCTGAATTCAAATGAACTGCATGAGAGTTTGTATTTCTCGTAGGCTATCGAATGTTAACAGATTTAACTTAATAATAATTCCTAACAGAAAATGATTCCAGAATTTGTACTCTTGTACTTGTTTGATTTTTGTTTTTGTTTTTGTTTTAAGATCTCGTCCATGGTTTTTTATGTGTTAAAAACTTTTTGTCTTTTTATGTCTCATTTTTAGAAGCTGCTAACTTGTGCCAAACCTCCACTGCTGCTACTACGCCTGTGACTCTTACTACTCCATTCAATATAACGTCCTCTGTGGCTTCTGGGACTATCACAAACCCAGTCACAGTGGCAGCTGCAATGAGCATGAGAAGTCCAGTAAATGTTTCAAGTGCAGTTAATATATCCAGTCCGATGAACCTAGGGCATCCTGTAACTATAACCAGTCCATTGTCCATGACATCTCCATTAACGCTCACCACACCAGTCAATCTTCCCACCCCAGTAACAGCTCCAGTGAATATAGCACACCCGGTCACTATCACGTCTCCCATGAACCTCCCCACACCGATGACGTTGGCTGGTCCCTTAAACATAGCGATGAGACCAGTAGAGAGCATGCCTTTCCTGCCCCAGGCCTTGCCCACGTCTCCTCCCTGGTAAAGAATTTCTCAACAGTATTAAAAGGATTAAAATGGAATCCTTACCAGCAGTTCTTTTTTGGGGTTTGTTTGCTTGTTTTGTTTTGGTTTTGTTTGTTTTTTTGTTTTTCTTCCCCCTCCCCCCCTTCTTTTTTTAAGTTAATAATAAATCCAATCTAAGGCACCGCGGTGACGCACCATCAGAGAGCGTAGTAGCATCTTCCCCGTTGATTTGGCTCGTGTGGTTCAATCTTGAGTTTCACTGGAGCACTTCGTTTAACGTGAGTTTTACCTTTTAGCTGACTGATGACGAATTAGAGCAGATTCGTATTTGCCAGAGGTTTTCTGTTGTTGTTGTTGTTGTTTTTTTTTAAGGAAGTCATTAAAAACCAGTTTTATGTTTTATCCCCCAAATAACTTAGAAAATTATTTTAATCTAAACACTAGCAAAGACCCCCTTTGTATCTTTAAGAGGGCAGATGGCTAAATGTAACTTGCCAGTCCTTAGGTCCATTTTTTTGGGCTAGTGTAGAATCTTTGTCTGTGTTGATGGTTTTTTTTGTTTTGTTTTGTTTTCGTTTTTTTTTTTTTTAATGAGTAAATGAATTACAATGTTGTCATTTATTAAAAAAAAAAATGCATTTTGGATGAAATATGCATTTTACCTTTGGGAATATGATAATTTCAGGCAGCATTCCCTATGGGAAAGGTGATACCAGCTCTGATATGCAAAGCATATGATAACTTATCATTCTAACTTCAACATATAATAGGGATTGTGACCTGATATTTGGAGATGTAAATATTACCCAACATATTACCCTAAGGGAATATAGCATTGTAGTCAACATTTTTTAAAAAAACAAACTGTTATTGTTTGGCAAGAGACAGCCAAGGCTGACAGAAGAGGAGTCGCAATGTGTGTAAACATGGTCTCTGAGCAGTCAGACCCCTATGGGACTCTTACCTAGGAGCAAAAGGAGTGCTTTGAAACTTAAGAAACATTGCTTTAAGCTGGAAGATTCTGGAGGCGCTGGGTGTGATTTTTATGCCCTCTGCCTCCCAATCAGAACCTGCTGGTGTTACAGCAGGGGACAGACGTGTTAGTTGTTCACTAGAAGTTTTGTCTTATATTAAATTGTATACAGTTTTTATTCTAACCACTAACTAGGTAGGATGCCCCTTCAGGACAAGCAGAGAGCGTCTTTTAATTTCTCCCCTATTTCTTAATCAAGTGTTGTGCAAATCTGTTCAACTTTGTAAATATTTGCAAACATCATCATTTTTACGTTATTCTTCTATTGTGTTAACACATTTCTATCAATTTGTGGGAGTTCTGGGGTGACGGCCTGAACTGCCTTGCCCAGAACTGCTCTACAAATGGTCACACATGTTTAAGCTACATGTGCTTTTTATTTCTTAACCTGTTTATCTGTACATAACGTAGAAAGCAAAATCTAGGGAAACAGATATACTTTTTAGACTATCATGTCACATATTCACATTTTTAAAACTTTGTTTAAAAAAAAAAACCAATAAAAAAAAAAAACCCACCCTAAAACCAAGACTCTACATAAAAAAGAAAAAAATAATAATGAGTTGAGATGTTTTTATTTTAATGAAGCTGAAAGCTATGGAGATTAGCGTGTGCGCATTTTCACTGAGTGCTAGCAGGACTGACTAGTCACAATGGACTGCTTCCGTTCCTACCCTGCCGTGTCAGTACAAGCAGTGATTGCCAGACTTCTGGGTCAGGTGACAGGTATCTGTATCATTACGTGAAACTGTTCTAGGGGCTTGGACTACATAGTAAACAAAAACAACAAAAAAAAATAGAGCTTAGTGTAAAATAATTTTATAAATGATCTTTTGTACTTTAGGACATCAAATTGTACAACTTTTGTATATATAAAAGCTTAGGAACTTTCTGTTTAGCAGAAAGGAAACACATTCCTACACTTTTAATGTATATGTTTGTTATAATGTCCATGTAAACATATGCCCTATGTTTGTGCCTTTTAATTAGTTTGTCTCAATAAACAAAAATGTAGAGAAGAATATGTAGCTATGACTTTGTTACCACTGTTCTTACTCCAGATGTATAGACGTCTTCGTTTTTGCACTGTGTAGAGCGTTGCGTGCAGACAGCTGCATGACTTGGGCTGATACGGCCAACATGAGGCATGTGAGTTGAATGCACCCCAGCAAAAAATCTTCCTCCCGTAGCGTAGAGCAGCCCGTGCTGACGGGCGTTGCATGTTGGGTTGTGTAGTTTCCAAGCCATCTCTGTTACCCACCTCAGTGATACCAACTTGCACCAGTTTTACGTAGTAGGTATGGCATTCTGGATCTGGGTAAACTGCAGAGATGACCCTTAGATGAAGTTTGGGTGTCCCTGAGCTTGAAAAACAAAAGCATTAAAAGCCAATGTGAAAATGTGTACGAGAAGTGGTTATCTATGAATTACTTACAATAAACAGGTGTGAGACTTAATTGTATGTTGTCAATTACTGTAGTATTGACAGGGGATCCATCGTCCCGCCAGCGTGCCCTGCTGGTGTTATTTTTATCCCGGCAGAGTAGCAGTAGAATAAACACATTAAACACTGGCACGGAAATTTTTCAATGTACCAGAGACTTCCCTGACCACTCACCGTGGTGCTCTTAGCACTGGATAGGAAAAGGGCTGCTTCCTTTCTATTTTATGTTGGTTCTGCTCAAATGTACCTGGTTTGTGTCCACAAAGCTGCATTAGCTAATTGTCAACCTGTTTCATTTGTACTTGGGTAAACATTTGCTTTGTACTGTGCATAAATGGTTCCGAGGTGTGCTCCTCAGCTGTCTCAACGCAGACATTAATTTCACTTGTAATGCCATCATACGAAATACGTTAAGCTGTTTTCTGACAACCCGAGGCTGCCTGGTCGAGTAGTTTGTGCCCTGTGCACGCTGCCTTGTGGGAATGGTTCGTCCGCAGCGCCGACGGCAGCGAGGCCGGCTGCAGGTGGGAGGCACGCGTGGCCACAGCAGCGCCAGCGATTGGTGTGGCAACTCGTGTCCCCTCAGCCGTGGGAAATGGAGGCTCTCGGCAAACCGTAGATGTGAAGAACAGATGCTCCCGTTACACCGAGTGTTTCTGTGCAGCCGATGTGCTTAGCCTAGTTTATTTCACGGAAACTTTTAAGCTGGATCTTGTCCAGCGCCCAAGGAAGCAGATCGCTTCTGTAGGTTTGAGTTGGTTTTCACATCAAGTCCATTCGGGTCTCCAATTGCAAGTGGTTCAAAAAGGTTCTGATTTTTTTTTTTTCTCCTGACGTTTTTATAAGCGTTCGGCGTTAGGGGGACGGCTTAGCACTGACCGGTAGTTTTACAAAGCTGAATTTTGCTTTGGAAGGATTTGTGCTGCGAAGGGCAGAGCAGTCAGCTCAGTGACACGAAAACTCACCTCTGTGCACGGAGAGCTGCGGTGATGCTTTGGTGCTGGCTGGATGCTTCCGGGGAGGCGGGCCAGCAGGAAGTAAGTACTGCAGCACGGCTGCCAAAGCTGCCGTCAGGCCGTGCCAGTGGCCTTCCCGAGGCCATCCCTTCTTTGCTTGGAGTGCCCACAGCCGTCTGGGGATGTTTGGGCTGAGGAGAGATGAGGGGTGGGCCTTCTGCGTCCTGCCACTGGGGAGTTATACCTGAGTGATGTAAATTGGTGAGGTTTTTTCTTCAAAGGTAGATCACAGGCAAGAGAGAAAAATGCATGTGTTATTCTCTTAGCGCAATTAAATTGTGTTTCCCATTGCGTTTTTCCCCTCACAACAAGGGCCAGAAGAAGGGTCTCAGTCAGAAGGAGGTATCTAATGTCTGTGTTTAAAGAAAAATCACCAAAGAGCAATAAGCTGTTTTAGCTGAAACAATCCATGTTACATAAAGGGGCAGGGCCTCCTGGGGATCAGTGCGTGGCATTAACGGTGCCCATAAGCCTTTGTATTTCTGTTCGCTCTTGGCTGACTTTTATTTTAGAAATGGTCACCGAGACGTATTTTGAAAACTGCTGAAGACAGTCAGAGCTGTCAGATTCCCACCAAGAAGGAAAATTGGCATTTAAAGAACAGCCAGGTCTCTGAAAGCATCGCGTATTCTGTTTGTTTTTAACCCTGCTGCCCAGGATCCCCACATGGGAGCTGAGTGCTTGAGGGGCGGGCCACAGTTGTTCAGTGCAGAGTCCTCCTGCAAACTGCCTTGCTTCCTCGGTGCCTTAGACTGCCCATCTCACAGTCAGATTTAACAGTGTTTCAGAAGGCAGCTATTAAAAGCACTTCATGTTTGTGAACGTCTTTCAGACCTGTTTCTTTCCTCGTGCTTATGTGGACCTTCTAAGCAGTGCTGCTTAGGAGAAATAGTAAGTGTAAAAATGAATCATCTCCTCGCGTTATTGTCAGGCCGAGGAAAACTTAAACTAAGTCCCTTTCTACCCGTTATTTAATGCATCATGTTTATACTTGCTGCTTATCCTTGATCTCTCACTCACAGCTTCCAGAACAGCAACTGAAGGGTGACACAGGAACTACGTGCTAACTTTTATGTCAAAAATAGCTTTCACCTTTAAATGCGCGAGGCTCAGGGACTGTTTTCTAATTAGAAAAAGAATGCCTGAGCTTCTACTGTGAATCCATTTTACGGCTGTGTTAAAACTTGACTGTCAACTCCTGGTTAAAATTTAGTGCTGAGGTCTTGACCTAGAAACAAACCTTTTTTGGTATTGGTTTGGAAAAAGTATTTCAGTGCTAAGAAAAACTCAGCCGTGCTGTCCAGCCAGCTCTGCCATCACGGCTGGCTGCGTGCTCTTGGTGGATTGTTTCTGCTTGCTTCTCTTTTAAGCCCAAGTCAGGCTGCTGGGAAAGATGGGCTCATGTTCTTCAAAATAATAACAAGGTGGGTTTTTTTGGTTTTTTTTTTTTTGGTTCTTCAGGTTTATGGGCTAATTTGAATCATGCCAAGAAGCTCCGGGTTTTCCTTTACAGATGCTTCTTCATGTGTAAAACATTTCAGCGTGGGCATCTGATATTAGCTCACATCAGAGAGCACAGACCTCTGCTGTCCTGACCTCCAAAATTAATCCAAGCAGTAAAAATGACAAAGGGGACTTTCAGAACATATGGAACCTTTTGGTTTTCAGAAAAGGCAGAGATACTGCACTCATCTTTTCACAAAGTTGTTATTGCCAACTGTCAAAGAAAAACTTGTGTTCTGTGTTTTCCATGACAGTTTTGTTTTGTTTTGTTCCCCCCCCCCCCAGGGAATTACCAATTTAGTTGGAACTGGCTGAATTAAACTCTATTTTATTTCTTAATAGTTGTGCATATCTTTTCCCATTTCTTCTTCCTTGCTAGTGTCATTTGCAGCAAGGATCCGTATCAAAGGACAGCAAAGAAATTTGATCGCCTGTTTCCTCTGAAGCGAGGCTGGATTTGAAAAAGATATTTCAGTCACAAAGCTCGCTGCAAGGCACTGAGGATGCACCGATCTGTATTTAACTTTGGGGAGGCAAATGTTATGGCATATGTACTTGACTCACTGAAAGCCAAAGATTTGCCTCTAATGTTTTTGCTCTCACTGCTGTGTTCGCTGTCAAAGCCTTGCAGATTTTTACACAGGCAAAGGATTGCTGAGCTGCCAGACGCAGATAAAATGACTGAGTGGGAGAAAAACCTCTGCACAGAGGGCTGAGCTACAAGATCCTTGGACCATCCCAAACGCACGTTAGGGTCCAGCATCCCAGCCGTGCTCCCTGCTGCTCTGGCTGACCCCGACCCTGGCGGGTGCCCTGGGAGGCACAGCTTTCCTCCCTCTGGGAAACGCCAGCACGTCGGGAAGGGTTCGGAGAGCTGCGAGGTGCTCAGCCGCTGCCTTCGCGGTCTCACCCTGGTCTCTACAAAACGGAAAGCGTTTGCCCCATGTAAATTCACTCCTGTAATTTGTAAGAGGAGATCGCTTCCTGTCCTAAGCTGTTATGTGGTATGGCTGCAAGCTGTCAGATGCTGTAGCAATGGATCTCGGAGGCGGCTGCTTTCTGTTTGTGGTTGAAGTGATGCTTTGTTATAATCCGTATCTCATGTGCAGCCCTCGGGGCAGGAGCGCCGTCTCGTCTTCGTGGGGGCACTGCGGCCTGGAAGCCGGGATCCGTGCCGCCCTGCGGATGCAGAACGGCCCGAGAGCAGCGGCGGGGGCCGGCAGCCCGCACGCAGACGGTGCCGCTCCCGCAGCCGAACCGCCGGGCGCGGCGGGGCCCGCACCGAGGCCTGCGCGGATCGGGCGGCGCCGCGCCCTCGACGCCCCGGGCGGGCAGAAAGGGCCGCGGGGTTCTGCGCCGGGGGAGGCGGTGCCGCGCCCCGGAGTCGGAGGGGTCCCGGGAGCCACGGTTGCGTTTCGGCCGGGCCGCCGCTAGGCCCCGCGCCCCCCCCCCCCACGAGCCGCCCCGGCCCCGCCGCGCCGCCCCCAGCTGCCGGGCACGGCGAACGCCCCCGCCCCGCCCGCCCGCCAGCCACGTCCGTCTCCCGTCCCGGCTTCTTTCCATGGTTCCCGGCGTGGTCCGCGCCTGCCGCCGCCCCCGCAGCGCCGGTAAGGGGGGCGGGCCGGGCCGGGCAGGGCTCGGCTCTTTGTGCTCCGCGGTCGGGCCGAGTGGGGCGGGCGGTGCCTCCCGGCCTGTGCGGGCCGTGGCGCGGAGCCTCGGCGGGGCCGGGCGGGAGCGGGAAGGTCCGCGGCCCCGAGGAGGGCCAGCCCGCCCGCCGCCAGCTGCCCCCGGCTCCGCCGAGCCCGCGGGAGGCGAGGGACGGGGCCGCCGGTTCGGCGTCCGCGGGGCCCGGGCGCGGCTTCTCGGGGGCGGCCGGCCGGAGCCGGGCCGCGGGGAGCGGAGCGGCGGGAACGGCCCAGCGCGGGCTGAAGCCGCGGGGGGCTCCGGCGGCGGAGGCCCGGCCCCGGGGAGAGCCTCCTTCCGGCGGCCCGCACCGCGGCCGGGCCCCGACCGCTCGCTGCGCGGAGCGGCCGTCCCGTTGCCGGGCTGCGCCCCTCGGGCATCTCGGCCGTCCCGCATCGGGAGAGCCCTGCGAGGAGCGGCACGGCGGGCCCTGCCCGGAGCGGCCGGGCGGCCTGCGGTGCTGCCCCGGCGTGGGGTGCCTGCCCTGGGGCGATGCCGCGGTGCTTTCCCGCGGGCTCTGGCGGCCCCGTGCGCGGACGCCGTCCCGTGCCCCCGCTCCCCGTTAACAGAGCGATGCGCTTCAACCCCGGACGTCGCTGTTGGGGATGGATCGAAGAGCTTAACGCGGGAGGTGTGTCAGGCCCTGCGAGCACCGATGTGCCGGTGGTCTTGGAGCTGTTTGTGGCCCTCGGGCTGAGTCCTGAGCTGCCCCTCCGGGCGGGGATGGAGGTTTCTGGGGCTCCGTGTGCCCCCGGGGCTCCCCGTGAAGTGTGCGAACAGCAATAGAAAAGAGCCAGAGCTGCCTCGCCCCTGGAAATCACCACTTCAAAGCAGCACTGGAGAGTTGTCAGCCTCCTCAGGCAGTTTGGAAGATTCCTTTTTATTATTTTTAAAAAAGCAGCAGTCGCACCTCCTCCTCATACCTCCTCCCGCTGCTGCCACTGAAAATAAATGTGGGGGTGACAATGTCTGTGAGGAAACCCAGCTGTCCTGGACTGACCCCCAGTTTGGGGATGCCTGGTGGGGGTACCCAGGGGCACATGGCACCCAGAGAAGCCTTCTGCTCCTTGCCTCCTCCATCACACTCATCTTGAACAGCCCCTCACCCAGACACCAGCACCCAGCTGGATCTGTGGTGTCACGGTGTGGGGTTTTCCTTTGCAGGGCTCCAGGCCGTGTGCTTGGGCACCGTGGGGCTGGTGGGGGTGTGCAGTGATGTGTGGCGTCCCCCAATGATAGCGAGCTCTTATCAGCCTGCACCAAAGCATGTTGTGCAAGTAAAGATAACAGGGATGCTGTATGTGGCAGACAGCCCTGTTTGGACAGGAAAGGCTGGGAGGAGAGCTGGAAGGTGGCTTGTACTCAGTTTGTTGCCATGAGGACGAAGTCTCAGGGTAGGAGCTGTGTGCTGCTGTCTTCCGCTTTGGGTTGTGTGTGCTATTGATATCAATGGGTGCTTGTGGGCATGAGCGGCAATGCTGTGACTCAGGCTGCTTTTGGTGGCTGTTTGTCCTGGTTTGCCTGTTACTTGGAGCTCAGAGCCTTCCTATTCCATCATCTCAGGTATCTGCAAGTTAGGATTAAGTCAGATTTTGGTGCATGTGATCTGGCTGTGACAGGGATGTGGCAGCTTTTGTTGGTGCCCATGGCACGAGGGGTAAAAGCTTGTGAGAACAGAGTGATCAAATGGCAGTGGTCATGGGGAACTTAAAAAAGGCATTACCAAACTGCTCCAAACGGTTCCTTGCCCCTGGATTTCCTGCTGAAGGACTGTCAAGCACAGCATGCCGTGAGGCTGCTCCTGCCCTTTCCCTCTGGCTGCTCCTTGGGAGCAGGAGTGGGGCTGCTGTGCTGAGCTGTGCTGAGCTGTGCCTTGTTCAGCCCTGTGGATCTGCGACACTGCAACTCTCAAGTACTACAGAGCAAATCCCCCTTGCCACTCCCTCACCTGCTGTGGGTGCTTTGCTGGTATGGACCCTGAGTGGCTGCTGGTGTGAAGACGGCTGCTGCTGGGCTGAGTTCCACGTACAGTCAGGACAGAAGGTCAACCGACAATTTATTTATTCAGCCATTCATTTGGTGTGGTGTAACTTGAGAAACTTGGGATCTGGTCAGTTGAGACACTTTGTTTAAATTTCAAACTGCTTTTTTTTTTAAAGCTTCTTTTGAACATCCGTGCTGTTAGCTGTTCCTGACGCACGTATTAACCACCAAAATGCACTGACTTTTCAACTGGAAAATGTTAAAACAAGGCTTTTGATTAACTTCTCATTTTGGGAATGGACTAAGAGGTGCCAGGAGGCCCTGCAGAGCCTTTCCTTGAAACCATCAACCTTTAAAAAAGCCCAGAAACTAACGACCCAAGCAGCTGTGGTCGGTGCCAAAGCCATTGCTGTCCTCCAAGCACTGCCCACTCCAGGGCTCTGTGGTCTGGCTCTGGCAGTGCTGGGGAGACGTGGTGGTGCCCCCTCCCCGGTGCCTTTGATGCTGGTGAGTGGCAGGTCCATTGTGGCCCCTTTGTGCCCTCCTCAGTTCTCCTAGCCTGCACAAAACCTGCCATGGAAACCAAACCCGGCCGCTGTCCCAGGAAACCCGGAGGTGCAATTAGGAAATGCAAATATGAATGCAAATTCCTTCCCTGCCTTCACCCCGGGGCCACCAGCCAGTGTCCCTGCCTGTGGGCACCAGGAGGAGGATGGGGCTCAGGTCTGGGGGTAGTGCTGGTGGCCGTGGGGCACCTGGGGCTTTTCTCCCCTTTCCTCAAGGCTTCCCCAGCATCTTGGGGGAAGAATGGGGCATTTCAGCAGCTGGGAGCAGTGACTCATAGGTGACAATGTGATATTGATTTTTTTTTTCCATCCTCTCTTGGTTGCCCAGCGACAAACAAACAAACAAGTGTCTTAAAATCCAAGCCAGCAGGAAGGGTGAAGCCCTGGTGGCTTCCCAGTGCCATGCTGCCATGTCCGTGCTGCAGGCAGGATGCATGGGCAGGGTGCTGTGCGGAGCTGCTGCTCCCACCTAGGCTGCTCCATAGCCTGTCATGCTGCTGGGCTGGGAGCTGCTGGGGCACCGTGGAGGTTTTGGCATCTGTGGGACTGACCCTGGGAGCTGCCCTCGTTGGCATTGGTGACAGTCCCACAGTGTGTTCAGCTGTGAATGGCACTGCTCTCCTGTCTGGCTCCAGACAGGGTGGATTTTGTCGACATCTGGAGGTATTTTACACAAATGGAGCTGCTTCCTTTGCCCTGAAGGAGTTCACCCAGCACTTGGCCCCATGGGTGCCTGCCTGTACTCCCAAGTCTCTCTGACACCCTGTGCTTCCTCCCAGCCCTGTTCCATTGAATTGCTGGAAAATGAGCTCCAGATCCTGGAGGTGGCATTTCTTCCTTCTCCTGACATCTCGACCATCCCTCCCCTCACCTACATTCTTGGGGCAGTAGTAGGGTAGTGAGGGAAAAAGAGTGGATTGTCTACAGAAAATGGAGCAGGGCACACCTGAGGCTCACTTGCTGTGATGTTCCAACCCTGACCTGATCTTAGTGTTTGACTCAGCTACAGAGCCCATTCTAACAGTGTTTTTTCTCTCCCTCTCTGTTTCCAGGCGGCAGTGGAGCTCTGGCACGAGGACAGCGTGTGCAGGAGGTCCGGAGCTCAGCGGGAGTGCTGCAAGGTACCGGAGTGGGGTCTTGCTGGAGGGGCTGGGACATGGGGACAAGTCCAGGCTCCCTGTGCTTGGGAAGGAATGAGAATGGTGTTGGAGAGGGGATGTGGAGCTCTGGGGTGCTGTGAGGGCTTACAGCTCTGCTGGGGGCAGACAGACGGACGGCACAGCTGCAGCGCCACGCTAATCCTCTTGTGCTGATGGAGTGTTCTAGCTTGTCCTAAACCACTGCTTATAAAATCCTCGCTACTTTTAGCTTCGCTGGCTGATAACTGCAGCTGTCAGATGAGCCCAAAGCAACTGGGACAGCGCAGTGACGGAGCTATGCGTGAATTAATTATGCAAACTTAAAAATAACAAAGTAGAAGTGAGACTGGGCTTGGAAGAGGAGCGCGCCCTAGTTTGGTGGCTTGGCAGAGTGTGCTGCTGGAGCACATGGCCCGTGTGCCACTGGCAGCTGGATCTGAGCAACCCTCAGGGCGCTGTCCTGGCTTCTGGATCCGTATCATTCCTGTGTCAAATCCGATGTACTGCAGTGGGGCAGAAGTTGTGCAGCGAACATGATCTTGTGGCTTTCAAGGGCTTTTATCTCCCCCTGCTGCAGACACAGTGTGCTGGAGGGTCCTTGGGAAACCTTCCTGGTGTTCTTGCAGGGGAGGGCAGCCATGTCAGTAATTTGCCGTCGCTCCCAGGCGAGGTGTAGCATTCCAGGCAGGTTCTCCTCTGTTGAGCAGTGTCACCTGGCACAAGGGAAGACAGAACAGCACGGTTGTGCTGTGACGCCGTGTCCCAGCACAACAAGGGCACAGCAGTGCCCAGATTGTCAGCTTGGTGCTTTTGCAGGGCTTCCACTGGTCGTATGGCTTAGTGACTCATAAACCCAGGAGCTCCTGCTTGCTGCTTAATTAATCCTTTCTGCCTGCAGTGCTCTGCTCTGGGACAGGGCTCTGAGCTGCCCTCAAGCTGCAGCAGTGGGTTTCATCCACCCTGCGTCTGCCCTCTTCGGTGGCCGTGATCTCGGTGACCTGACCGAGGTGGCTGCGAGCAGCCTGCGTAATGACCGCTTCTAAATCTTTTTACCAGATCCTAATGGACAAGGGCCTGTCCTGGTAAATAATTTACCGTGCCCATGAGTGAGAGTTTCACTCCACTCATTTTGTTTCCATAGAAACTTCTGCGCTCCTTCTGCTCCACGCAGCCTTCGGCGAATCAATACCCATTTTTGTTCCTTTGTGCATTGAGTGATGGCCCTTAGATCTCGGGGACCGGAGGCCCTGCGGCACCACGGTGTCATGGAGCTGGCACCGGTCAGGCCCTGAGCGCCTGCCTGCCCCAAACCGTTGTTTTTCTTCCCGCTGAGCTCCTGTGCGAGCCTGGAAGCAGTGAGGTGCAGACTGACAAAACCTGCTCCCAAACTGCCACGGCTGAGCACCTTTGTCTCTGCAAGAATTTATCTTTCCTTTGCTCTCTGCAGTTGTCCCCACTGCTTTTGTGCAAGGGTTTGTGCTGAGCCAGGAGCACAAAGGGAGGGATAAGTGGCTGAGGACGGGGCTGTGCGCCATATGGCGTGAGGGCTCTGCAGGATGGGACTGCCTGCAGTGCAGTGTTGGCACCAGCAGTGTGTCCATGAGCAGCCCCAGAGCGCTGCAGGGCTGGCTGGCACCTTGTGCTGCTTGCAGATGGGTAAACTGAGGCAAGTGGAGGGCTGGAAAGGGGCTCTGAGCTTGAGCTTGGCTCTGGCACCTCTGCATGCGTGTGATCCAGGGGCACTGGTCACAGTGCTCGGACAGCACAGGAGCAGCTGAGGTCACCAATGCTTGTGCAGCAAAGCAAACTAGCAGTGCAGCTTAGAGCAGCGCTGACCTGGGGCATGTCCCTGCATGGCCTGCTGCCACCTTTAAGCCCGGCTCCAGCACACGCCGATCTCCCAGCTGGGACCAATGCATTTTGATGTCAGCAGTGAAAGCTGGAGGAGGAAAGGTCACAGCAGCTCAGCCAACCCCACAGGAAAACCTTCTATCTGCCCCTCTGCTTTCGGCAGCCTCTTGCTTCTAATTTATGACACGTTGACACCAGACAGATTTGAACAGAGATGTGTTTAACCCATACGGAGGGATACAGGGTTACTTTCATTGCTCACACTTGCTTGACCTATTTTTCTTTAATCCCTTCCTGGAAACCTGATTTCATGTTCGAATTCCCTCAACTATTTTAGGAATGTCGTCCTACCAAGATCAAATTACCTCCAATGAATCCGGTGCAAGGCAGCCTCACCAGGCAGGCAGGTTTTTGATTAAGATCTGGCACTAGCTCATTAATACAAGCCTCATTTGGAAGGGTGGGGGCTGTAATTGTAGCATGGCAAATGCACACAAAATCTGGGATTAGCCACAGGGAAACCCCGATCTGGGACTCTGGCATCTCAAGGAGGGCAGCAGAGCTGCTGGACGAGTGCCCATGTCCAAACCCACCTGTGTCCTCAGCAAGGTTGTCACAGTGTGTCTGTGCCACAGGCAGACCCTCAGATGCAGCTCGTATTCCTGCCTGTTTCTGTGTGAAAGGATCAGAGCGCAGGCACAGACCTGGAGGTGTGTGTGTGGCTGCTGGAGAGAACAGAAAGGTGACGGAGGAGATTTTGGAGACTTAAGGCAGACACATCCTGCACGTCCCCGGGGTGTGCTCTGAATTTCAATGTGCTGGTACACACTAATTTTTGTTCCTAATCATTTCCTTTTCATCCTGGTTTTAATCCTATTACAGTCAGTGCTGGGCAGACACCTCCACCACCAAGCAGTCCCTGAGCTCTGAGATCCGTTGCAGCATAGTCTCTTTGAGGGGCCTGGCTGAAGACAGAGCCCTGGGGCTGAAGCAGTGATTTTTGGCTTAATGCCTCCACTTTGAGTCTTACTCTGAGAGTTTTCCCTCCCAAGCTCTGAGTGGGGACAGCCTACGAACACAGCATGGCAATAGCAGGAGAAAAGGGGCTGTTCCTGTTCAGCTGCCTTTAAACAACCCCATCTGTTGTCTGAGCCACAGCAGACATTGGGAAAGAACATTCCTCTTCCATTGGTGCCAAGGCTTTTCCCTGAGCTGTGAGGGCTGGGAGCAGTCGGTCCCGCTGCTGTTACAGCTGTTGGCTCCTTGACCAGGACTGCTTTCAGCAGAGCTGAACAACTGCTGTTCCCAGCATGGAGCTGTGGAGTGCCCGGCCCCTGGGATCACCCGGCTGTGCCAGTCCTGTGCCTGGAGCAGCGTGGCTGTGGGTGCTGTGGGTGCTCTGTGGGCATGGCCGTCTGCGTGCTGCGCCTGCAGCCTACAGAGGTGAGCCTGCAGACAGCAGCCCACGCCACAGGTCGGTTCTGCAAGGTTTTGGGCTCTGCCCTCGCCTCAGGTCACGGTTGGCTGCCAGCTTTCTTCCTTCCTTTTTGGGCAATCCGAAGGATTTTGCTTTTCTTGGCACCCTCCCAGCCGTTCGCTGGCATCGAGGCAGCAACCAGCAGTGGGGATTCTGCTTCCCACTCAGAGCACAGGGACAGAGGAGGATCCTGGGCATGGAACTTCTTAGTTAAGTCGTGCCAATAGGTGACCAGCTTTTCTCCAGATTTTAACTCGTGATTATGTAGTGCTTTTCATTTCTCCACATCATCAACAGGATGTCTTCACGGTGCAGTCCCTCGGTGTTGCTCAGAGCCAGACGTGCAGCAGAGCCTTTTTGGTGTTCAAATGTCACCATCCCTCATTTTTTTTCATCTTAGGACCAGAAGCTTTCAATTATTCTGCAGGCAGCTGCTCCCAGTCACGCTATCTGGCATGGGTTCAGTGTAACTGAGTTGCCCAGAGCCTCATAACTGCTCCCAGCATGCCAGAGCAAAGCCTGACCGACAGGGCTGGGATGAGGTGCTTCCTGGTGATCCCCAGGGCTGGGCTCCCACGTGCAGCACGGCCCCTGCATAGGGTGTGGGGCACCGGGTGACCTTCAGAGGCGGCCGCTCTGCTTAATGGGTTTCAATCTGATTATGCAGTGTGTTACTACGAAATGTGCTTGGTTTGTTCTTCTCAATTAAGTACAAATGTAGGGACAGTTATCTTGAACTGTTCGCCTGCTACTTGGGAAAAAAGCCTTTGAAAATGATATTGCGGATCAAAAGTGTTCCTGGGGTAATTCTTTTTAAACGGCGGAGTTAATCCAGAACTGAATTTGTCCCTGCGTTTCCAAATGAGAGGCAGTAGCTGTATATAATCTGTTTATGGTTTTAAAGCGAATGTTAATCTTGGATTTGGTGGCTTTTCCCAAGGGTCGATTTGCTGTGCTGCAAAATGCTTTAGCCCCCTGCACTGAGATGACTCCACCTTTTATTTTAAAGAGGGATTTCACTGTGTTTATAAACAAACGTCAAACCTGGGAATGTTCAATCTGTGGGGCCCTCTGCAGTGCAAGTGGTGCTATTTTTCTCCCCTTGCAGTGTTTGGTTTGTGCGGCGCCTGGCACAGTGACCCGAGCTCCTGGATGCCCTCCTGGGGGACATGCCGTGCAAATGGGGGTGCAGTTGAATAGTTTCAGTTGAATTGAATTTCCCCCTCTGAGATCTTGCTGTGCCCTGGGTGCTTTCTCCACACCGACAGTGCCCTCGTGCAGCCCCTGCCTGCAGCTTCCTGGCCATGCGCTGGGGCTGAGCAAGTAGGGCAGGACCACAAAAGGACAAGATTGTAAATCCCACTCCTCACTCCAACAAAGCAAAAAATACCACAAGGAGGGTTTCTGAGGTGGGCTTTATACGAAGGTGGCTGCCAAAAATGTGCCTCGTGCTTCAGTCCAGCCGCTGGTCCTGGCTCTGGGGAGCTCGAAGCCGCCCCCACTCTTGGGGCCCCGCGTCTCACCAGAGGTAACTTTTGACATCTCTCTGTGCCCGCAGGTGCTGGGATGCTGCAGCGTGCCGGGGGCTGACGCGTGGAGCTCTGGCTGTGGGGAGCAGTGCCCCCGCCGCCCACCCATGCTCCCGGCCGGCAGCCGGGGCCTCGCCCCGTGACGAGGTGCCCCCCTCACCAGGACCGCCGCCATGACGAGCCTCTTTCGGCGCAGCAGCAGCAATGGCGGCTCGCGCGGCGGCTCCTCGGCGCAGGAGCTCAACAACAGCCGCCCTGCCAGGCAGGTGCGCCGGCTGGAGTTCAACCAGGCCATGGAGGACTTCAAGACCATGTTCCCCAATATGGACTACGACATCATCGAGTGCGTTTTGAGGGCCAACAACGGTGCCGTGGATGCCACCATCGACCAGCTCCTCCAGATGAACCTGGACGGCAGCGGCTGTGAGGACAGCTCGGACTCGGAGGACAGCATTCCCCCTGAGGTACTGCTGTGTCTGGCCTGGGCTCATTCTGTCTCATTTTTGCCCCCTGCATGACTGGGTGTAACGGAAGGACATTGGAGCTGGTGTCCTTGCAGGCCTGCAGCTGCACTTTGTGGCTGACGTGGGTGCCTCTTGACAACCATTTTAATGCTGACTTGGCCAGTTTGTAGCATGCAGCCTGGCAGTTGGCCTCTGTCAGAGCTTGAGGCTTGAGTCAAACCACTCTCCTCCCTCCTTTCTTCCCCAAAACCAATAGAAGGTCTTTAGCTCCTGCCTCACTATACCAAAATGCAGTGCCTCTTCCCTACAGAACAGTGCCCCAAATCTCCCCAGTGCATGTCGGCCCCATCCTGCCTGCAGCACTGCTCAGCTCACCCTCACCCTCTCCTCCTCTCTCCCCAGATCCTTGAGCGCACCCTGGAGCCAGACAGCTCGGATGAGGAGCCTCCCCCAGTATACTCCCCCCCAGCCTATGAGAGCCAGATGCTGAGCTGTCCACATGCACCTCCCACCCCCCCACCCAGGTGAGTCTGCTGCGTGTGCATTAGTGCGAAGTCAAGGGAGATGAAGGAAGCTCGCAGCTGGATAAAAAATGGCCCTAAAACATGAATAGCTGAGGGGGCAAGAGGGCTGCCCATGAAGCAAGTAGAATGGCAAAAATCAGCTTCTGGATGCAGGAGTGCTTGCTGCCTCTGGAGAACACCAGGTGCTGTGTGGCTGGGGCCTGACACCTCTTGTCTCTTGGCACCAGGAGCCCTCGTGCCTGTGGCAGGGAAGGGCTGTGGGTTTGGAAGATAGCTAGGCACAGTGAGATTTTCCAGCCTCTGGACAACACCTGGGGAGCTGGGCAGGTGGCTGCTGACACGGGTCCCTGTCAGCAGCGTTTGAGTTCCCTCTGGCTGAAGTCTCTGGCTGTGCTCACGGCAGGACGGATGTGCCGGGGCCTGGCCGCTACAGGAACTGGAACCCACCGCTGCTGGGCAACCTGCCTGAGGACTTCCTGCGCATCCTACCCCAGCAAGCTGCCTGCACACAGGTGAGCACCAACCCTGAGCCCCTGTGGCACGACCAAGAGTCGTGGGTTACTTCTGATCACTTTGAAAATCAGCTCTGTTGCTCTGCTGGGAAACACTAGGACCAGCCAGTGCTCTTGGGCAGAGCATTGAGGCCTTATGCTCATTGGATACTATGTATGTAAGGTACAAAATCCTCATGTACACATTGGAAATCGGGGTACTCGTACTCTCCTTGGCAGTTTTGGGGCTGGTACCACAACACCCTGTGGGGTCCAAGCACAGCCTCAGTGGGCTCAGCTCAGCTTTGGCTGCTCCGCATCCCCTGGGCGTCCCATGGCCATTTTGCACCCCTGCAATAGGGCTGGTGCCCTCCTAGTTTGTCAGTGGCCTGGGGAGGTCTGCAGATGCATCATCTTTTCCCAGCCCTTTTTGGTGCTGAAGGCAGTCTGCTATGTTGCCATATATACTTGCCTGAAAGTTGAGCTTCTCAGGCTATAATACCTTTCTGGGAATAGAAACATAGCATTTCACTGGGGCTCAGGGGAGAGAGAAGCAGCTGCCCTTCTCTTCTCTGGTAATTGTGTGCTTTTGCTTTTTATGGCACTTTGAGAGCAGCAGTAGATATTGTAGATAGATACTGTAGGCAAGGGAGAGATTGATCCTGTGCAGTGTGGCTCTGCTCTTCCACATGTATGGATGCAGTGGGAGCTGGGGAGGGTGAGAGAGAGCGTGAGCACCGGTGCACTGCTAGTAGGAAATCGCAGTCTTTTCCTTTTAGTTGGGCAAAATTAAAGCAGTGATGCTGGCTGCAGGACCTTTCTCCTTCACTTTCACGTCTTGCTTCAACTCTATGCTTATCTGAAAAAGAGCTGATTCCCACATCAGGGGCTGTGCTCCCATGCAGAGGTGTCCCCCTGGCTCTGCCTGGTGTTGGTGTCCAGCAGCTTTGTGCTGTGGCCATGGACCAACCTTTCTGCTCGTGTTTCCTCTTGCACAGGGCTCCTCTGGATGCCGGCAGCCTGTGCCACGGGGCCAGGGCTCCCTGGAGCAGGAGAGGAGGTGGAAGCAGTACCTGGAGGACGAGCGGATTGCGCTCTTCCTGCAGAACGAGGAGTTCATGAAGGAGCTGCAAAGGAACCGGGACTTCCTCCTTGCCCTGGAGAGAGGTGAGAAGCACCTTTAGGAACCTCTGTCTGCTTTTCAGGCGTGTGCCCCACTCTGGGACGCTGCTCCTGCTGCGGTGTGTCAACCTCATCCCCATCCGCTGCAGCTGGAAAACCACCACGTTTTGGCGGGCGCTCACTTCCTCCGTTGTGGGCTCCCACAGAGTGCCTGCGGTCGCTGTGTTGCAGCAGTGGTGGTGCTTGGGGGAGGCTGCCTGCTTGCTCCCACCGCTCCCAGCCGTGGTGTGGAGATGTTTGACATCCTTGGGGTGTGGCAGATCTTGTCCGTTTGCTGCTGCAGGGACTGAGTGCAGTGGGCATGTACAGACAAGGAGCATGAAGCTGTGTGTGCTGCCTCGAGAGTCTTACAGGGCTTTTTGTTTTTACAGATCGACTAAAATACGAGTCAAAAAAATCCAAGTCGACCAGTGCTGCTGTCAGCAATGATTTCTGTTTCTCCTCCATAATACCAGGTAATTTCAAGGTGCACAAGAGTATCTCCTGTCATCAGGGGAATGCTCCAAAGCTCCACCCAATGTGCCATGCCCTGTGATGTATCTGCCTGGGGAGGAACCCAGCTGTTCCCTCCCTACTGCACAGAGCTCCTAAAAGCACATGGCAGTGGGGCAGACAGGTGACGGAGCTGGGTGCCCGTGCCCTCCCCACCCAGCCATGTCCTGGCTCTGTTCTTCCCCTGGGCCCAGTTCCCAGGGGTGACAAAGCCCTCTGTCTTGATGGGAACAGAGGATTGTGTCTGGGAGACGTAATGACTGTTCCAAGTAATCCTGATTAACCTCAGCAGTGAGGCAGCTGCCTGGGGACAGAATTAGCACTGGTAGCTGTCCATGTCCCTGAGTGGGGCTGGGATGGGCAAGATGCAGCCACTCAGCTGCAAGTTGGGGTCACTGCCCCCAGGGTTTCTGCACCCCAGATCTCAGAGGGGTTTTGTCACCCAGAATCGGGTGCGGAGTGCTGTGCCCTTTTCCTGCTCACTGTTACTTAGCTCTGCCAGTGACCAGATGTGCTGATGGTGCCCAAATGTTTGCCTTCCAGGTGATGTAGCCACTCCTGGAACCAGCGAGGCTGGCAGTGCTGTGTCTGACGATGCCTTATTCAGAGACAAACTGAAACACATGGGAAAATGTGAGTTGGTTTCCAGGCTCCAGTCTGGCAGCAGGAAGCCCATGGTGGACTAGAGGAGCGCGTAGATATTTTGTGGTGTGTGTTGATGATACAGATGGCGTTGGGAATCCCAGAAGAGGAAGCAGAGGAGTTTGCTATAGCTCTCCCTTTCCTCTTAAGCCTGCCACAGTTGCTTCTCCCATTGCAAAACAAACCCAAGTTCTTTGGGTGGCCTGACTCAGACTGCAGCTGGCCAAGACCCACCGGGGTGGCCTGGGGTAGACATGAGGAGGGAATACCACAGAAGTCCCAATGAAAGGATAGAAACACCAGCACCTCTGGCCTGGGGCCTCTTGTATCTCTGCTAGTGGCAGGACCTGGTTCTTGGTGCCCAGCACCACAGTGGCTGCTTCTGGCACCAGTGGCTCTTGCCCATAGCTGTCTCCTCCCCAGCACCCCTGGCAGCTCTTTGGAGAGTTTGTGGTGAGACCCTCACTGGCCTGTTTCCTTCCAGCAACGCGCAAGAAGCTGTTTGAACTCGCCAGAGCCTTCTCTGAGAAGACAAAGATGAGGAAGTCAAAAAGAAAACACTTGTTGAAGCACCAGGTGTATCCTAAAAGGGCCTTGTTGTCATTTGCCCCTGGTAGCTGGGACTGCTGGGGGAATGTGGGTGGTCCTGGGGACTCTGTGAGGCTGCAGTTTGGAGAGGAGCATCCCCAGGTGCCCCCACATCTGTGGGCTGTGAGGAGCGGTTTTGGTGCTGTGACCATGCCCTGGTTTTCCTTAGCAGAGCATGCAGGCTGGGGACAGCTGCATCCACAGCAAATCTTCTTGATGACGTCGAAGGACACTCGTGCGGTAAGAAAGGCTGTGCCACTCTGTGCTGTGCCATCCTGAGTTGTGCCATGTTGTGCCGTGCCATGCCAGACTGTGCCACCTTGCTGGTATGGGCCTGGCATCACATGTGGGGTAATTGTAGACCCTGACTCGTCTGCCTCTTCCTTTCAGATGAAGATTTTCAAGCACGGCGGCAGCAGCTCCGGGAAGAGGAGGAGACGCTGAAGGAAGGGCAGTAAATGGTGAGGGCTGTGGTGCTGTGGCTGGTGACAGCTCCAGCGCCGTGATGGGACAGTGCTGGCCGTGGTGCAGCTGAGGCTGAGCACACACTGTTCTTCCTCCTCCTGGTCTCCTCCCCTCCAGGTCCCAGCGCTGGGGTTTATTGCTGGCACAGAATGTGCAAAGGGCTTAATAAGAAGATGGCTGAAAAAAGGAAAACAAACACCCAACGACAAATAACCCAATTTTTTGGCTGTTCCCCCTCTGCTCTTGTACTCCTCTGAAGTACAAACGTTGAAGTGAGGCAGTTTTCTTTTCAGAGGTTTGAAAACAACTTCTCCTATCTAGCAAATCAGCCAAAAAAAAAAGGAAAGGAAACAGCTGGCAGCTGGTGTGAGCTGTGGCATTGGAGCTGGTGGGTCTGGGACTCAGGGAGGAGCCGTCCCTCCTGCGCGTGGGATCCACAGAGTTCTGCCAGAAGAGTGCACATGGGCTGTGCTGAGGGGATGCCCCGGCTGCGGGAGCTGCCTAGCAGAGCAACCCTGTGCATATCTGTGGTGATCTGATGTAATTTTCCTCTGCGCACGCAGGAAAAGAAAACACAAGAAAGAAACTAAAAACTGTCGTCTACTATTGCTAGGAGTAATAAGCAGAGATTCAGATCAGGTAATAGTGAAATAATATAAGTTGTTTATAAAAGGAAAGGCCTTCTTTTCCAAGGCATTTCCCTTTGCATTAAACCTTTGCCTTTGGCATCGCTCAAACTGCCTTGAAGTCGGACCCTCACTGCCTTGCTCCCTGTGGGGCAGCACCAAGGGCTGGATCTGCACTGGTGCAGCGGCCGGGCCAGGACATGTCCTGTTGGGTGCAGTGCTCCAGTAGTGTTTCTGGGGCCGGGCAGGGACATCCCTTGCCATTGATGAGGTGGAGATTTGGGGTTTGCAGCTGGGGCTGGCGAAGATGTTTTTGATACAATGAGCCGGTGTGGGGCAGGAGAAGCTCTCCAAGCCTTGGGGATCGTTTTTCCAGGAGAGCGCAGGGGGAGCTGGGAAGCAGCGCTTGGATCTCTGCAGCATCCTGAGATGCTGTCAGGCTAAAAATAATTATGTAAACAAATTCCTTCCTTGTGTAAGTAACGAGTGACGAGCACTAAGTCAGAATTCGCTCCCGCCAGCACATTTTCTTCTTCTTGATCAGCATAATCTGTTTACTGCTCAGTCAGGAGGTGGCTGCAGACATGCCTGTTCTGCTTTCTGGCTCCTGTGAACCAGCACAAATGTTTTAAGATTTGTGCTGCGAAGGTGGCAGATGCAGAATCTCATCCACCAGACACGCACGCAACTGCTGTCCCTGCCTCTCTGTGGGATTGCTAACAAAGCCCACATTGCTCTGGCTCCTGGCGGGCTCCTCCCAAATCCTCCCTGCATCCCCTTTGAAGTGGATGCCAACGTTTTTCCCCACAGCCACAGTGCACCTGTTGAGTGCTGCTGCAGGGCTGAGTGAGGCAGGGACACCACCTGCCATCAGTGCTGCCGTGGGCTGCTTGCGCCACGGTTGGAGCTCCTTCAAGAAGCTGCCCTCAAGTCTGAGCCCAACTTTGATTCTGCTCCTTTTTAAGGAAGGGGCAATGGTGTCCCCTTTGAAGTGGGGGCTGCAGCAGTGCCATGCTGCACTGGCCTAATCCCCAAGGTGACTTTAGGTGGTGGGAACGGGGTGCAGGGAGGTACTGGGGAGGCACTGCTACTCTGTGTATGGTCAGGATCTGGAGAGGTGCGTGTCCCATGTGGCACGGGGCAAGCATGAAGCTGTGGCTTTGCTGCTGGAGCAGGAGCTGGGGGCTGCTATCCCCAGCCTGAGGCTGGCTCTCAGATAGCGGGAGGACACCGCTGCTCCCTCCCAGCCCAAAGCAGTGCTGTGTAGTTGGAAAAAAAAACAAGCTTGGAATTGGATCAGCTTGTAAACGTTCCAGTGCTTCTGAGCTACAAGGGCTTAACTTGCAGCAAAGTTTTCATGCATGCATGAGGCACAGACAGGCGATGCAGTAGCGCTCTTGTGGGCTGTGAGCTGCTGTCCCAGTGGCTGTGGCTGCTTTGGGGTCGGGGAATGTGCTCCAAACAACGTGCCCTGTGCTGCGCAGCTCTGAGTGATGTCACTCTGCGGCCATTTTAAAATACCTTGGAGGCACAAAACATCGTTTCAATGGACGATGAAGAGTCGCTATTTTAATCTCCTTTAAAAAGACAGTGAATCAGGTCTAATGAGCAGAAAGGCCCCTACAACCAGCTCGGGAGCCAAAATGCATTTCTTGCATAAAGCTGTACGATTCTCAGTGACGTTTCTATCACTTCTATATGAAATGTTTTAAAAAGAACAACAAAAAAGAAGTCTGTGGCGTGTGTGAGTGTTGCTCTTTTAGAATTTCCATAAGTGATTTTTTTTTCTTAAAAATGTTTAATAGTAATTCACATAATAAAGTCCTGTTGTACTCTTAACACTGCAGCATTTTGCTTTTAGCTGCTGTTATTTTACATGGGGAGAAAAGAAGACATCAGGGTGGAGAGGGGCCTGCCCTGTCCTGGAACAGCTGCAGCACTTCTTGAATTCTGCTCTCTGTGAGCAGGAGTTTTTTTTCAGAACTGTGTTTTTAAAAAAACTGTGCCTGGGAGAAGCCTAGAACTAAAAACTGTGGTAGAATCACGGTGATACTGGAGGTGCTTCAGGGCAGCGCCTCCGTGCACGCTTTCTAGGAGCGCAGCGGGGTAACAGCTGCTCCTAGGACCCATTTCAGGACTTTCAGTCCCGGCTCTGGGTCAGCAGCGCTGGCCCTTTAAATGGCGGAGGGGCCGATCCGCAGCTCGGCTATCGTCTGCCTCTGTCTGCGCGCCGCCTCCCGTCCACAGTACGCCCTGGCAGCGGATTGGTCGGCGGCCCAACGGGACAGCGCTTCCGCTTCCGGGTAGTGGGGCAGCTCGTTGCTAGGGTGGCACTGTTGCTAGGGGAGGCCTAGGCCGCCGCCATGGCGGGGAATCGCATGCAGAAGACCGGGAGCGTGTTCAGCCGGTAATGGGGGGCGTCGGGAGGGCGAGCGTAGTGGACGTGGGCTGCGAGGGTGGGCGCTGAGCCGTGGCTGCCGCCCGCAGGACCCGCAATTTGCTGCGCATCGGCGTCATCGAGAAGCCGCTGTGGTTCGACGTGTACGCCGCCTTCCCTCCGCTCCGCGAGCCGCTGTACCGCGTGCCCCGGCCGCGCTACGGCAAGGTCACGGACGTCGTGCCGCCCATCCTCTACCGGGAGGACGAAGTGCGAGCGTGAGTCCCCGCCCGGGGCCGGAACCGCCTGCGTTGGGGCCGCGCGGCCCTTCGGTGTGCGTGTGGCTGTGCCGCTGCGGGGCGCTGCGGGAGCGTCGCTTCCCTGCCGTCTCCTGGCCGCTGCGGGGCCGCTACTGCGTGGCCGTGCCGTGGAGGAGCCGCACGGCCTTGTGCGTTCGCAGGAGCGGCCGGGCACCGGGCCGGGTGAAAGCTCGGCTGCCACGGAAGGCGGAACGGCCTTAAGGCGCCGCGCGTGGCCTGAGCGAAGCCCCTGGGGGGGATAAGCTAGCAGGAGCTTGGCGCTGCGGCTGAATGCTGAGTGTGCTGGGTAATGCCCAATGGTAAAAGGAGTGACGGTCTTGTGAAGGCCTCTTGTAGCCTGGCTCTGATCGTGTTCATTTCCTTCTAAACGTGTCTCTTTTTAATTGCTTTAAACACTGGTTTTTGGTTTTTAAATAGGAAATTTTATAAAATATATGGCAGCGGTCCCAAACCCTTTGATTTATCACAACCGAGGTACAAATCTACTTGCCAAAGGTAAGAGTTTTAGTTTTTTAAATTAAACTACAAATATTTCTGGAAGTCGTCCCTGTCTCCCCTTGGGTCAGCAAACCAAAATGGTTTCAGTGAGAGTGAAAGTACAATCTTGAAATCTAGGTTTGTTGAGAAATATAATGAATTGAAAGAAGAAGGAAAAATCGAAGAGGAAAACCTGTTTGAAGAAACAGGAAAAGCCCTTTTAGCCAGTGGGATAATTCTGCAGAGACGAGGAACAGATAAAGTAAGCCAAACTCAGTTGTTATTTTCTGTTGTCATATGCCCTTCGTTTTCCTCATTATCCAGTCATCCTCGGTCTAAGCATCCACAGTGCTTTTTCTGTAAGAGAGGCTGAAAAGGAGCAGAAATTGGTTCTAGTTAAAGTGTGATGTCCTATGAGCATGTAGGAAGATGAGATCAGTACCTGTCTTTTATCTTTTTTCTCGAGGTCAGCAATCTCATTTTGAGTTTCTTGCTTCTTGGTGGTGCTTTGAGACTGTGTTGTACCTTTATAATAATCTAAGCATGAGTCACAACTTGTCTCTCAGCTTTTCTGGGCAAGCAACTGCCAGGTTTTTCTTTTTTTTTTTTTCTTCTTTTCCTGTTGCTCTCTTCAGTCATGCTTTGACAAACTTTTTCAGCCCTGTTTTTTTATTGTGATCATCTGTCATTAACTGTAGGTAGCACAACAGGATCATCAGGATGCGGAAGCCAGGGATTCGGCGCTGCGTCTGCAACTTCAAACCGTGTTGGAAGAGTTGCAGGAGAAGAGGGGAAGTCAGGAGGAGCAGACAGCAGAACTGAGAGAAACGCAGAAGGAAAATCCTTCATCCTAACAGCTGTGCTCTTGGCACATCCTGCAGCTTGGCGTTGTGTGCCCATGCTGCTCGCCTGCTCAGGAGCCAGTGTTTCCATCTGCACAGCTTTAAGAAATATTCTGAAGGAGGCTATGGCTCAGTCTTCTGGCTGTGGTGCCTCCCTGCCATGGTGTGTGTGACACACGTTCTTGTCTTTCAGTCTCCCCACTTAGGAAGCAGGAGATGATCCTCTTTTAAGGAACGTTGCCTTGACATTTTCAATTGTGTTGTCTCAGCTTTTGAGATGGAAAATAGAATGGAAAATTAAACACTTCCTGCAAAATGGGAACCTGTGTCTTATTTGCAGTAGCACTGTCTGGCACTGATGGTACAGGCGTTGTGACAGTCCTGCTGTTGAAATGGCAGATGCTGTTTACTTGATGCATTGTAACAGCTGTCAGAAGTGTCATCTTTTTATAGCTGATTCTGAAGAGCTGCTATTTATATGAATGTTCTAATATGTTCTTTCTGCTTCGTCACTTGCTTGCATTCCTGTTAGGATGAAACACCACAGATAATTTAGATCTTTGAAGTTTTTTAGCAAGTCTTTAAGAAACTGGTCACCTTGGAAATGTGGAACATGCACCACTGCAACTCTTTGCTGAAGTGGAAGTTGAATTCTTTTACAGAAAGTCACTGAAACTTTGGCACAGAAAATGAAGTAGTAATCTCACCCAGTTTAGAGCTGACTATAATTCCATTCTTCTCACGTCTGTAAATTGCCCACCTTGTTTTTATTAAGAATTTTGGTTTTAGGCCAAAGGAAAAGGAACAACAACAAGAAAACCACTGTGTTTTAAGTCATGTCAGGAAAATCTCTCTTCCCACTTCTGACTCCTCCCCCAAAAAGGAGAAGGTCAGGATTTCCTTTTGGTTTTGTACCTGCCTTCCAGGACCCGTTCTCCTGAAGGTGGTTTTGTGACCCTGGTGCTGCATGTAATTCAAGCAAACACTTACGAATGTGTACTGAGTAGAGGTAAAAGGGATGGTTGAAAAATGTTCCTTTCTTTTTTCTTGCTTCTTTTTCCTTTTTGAATGGCACGATTCGCCTCCTGGTAGCAATGCCATTGCAGTAGAACGATTCGGTTGCCCTTGGAAGGTCAAACTTTATTTATTTATTCCTGATCCTGCTCAGTAATTGTGGAGCTGATGGTGGTGGCACGTGTGCCTGGCCGTGCGAGGAGCTTCCACATGGAGCGTGAATGACTGCCTGAATCTAAAGCCATGGGTGGCAGCCCTGAGCAGAGGCTGCGGTGCCAGGATCCAGCAGAACAAATGGGGGGCCACCATGGTGGGAGAGAGGCTGATGTGTGGTGACAAAAGAAACCAGTGACAATGGGATTCAGTCTGAAACAAAGCTGGAGTGGAGGTGCACTTCAGTCTTCAGCAGCAAGTATTTGGGTGCAGGTTTCTTTAAATTTCAGTGTTCTTTGGCCTCCATGAGGGCTGAGGCCAGCTGCCCTCGTTAGTAGAGTGCTGGCAGCTGTGATGGGAATTTCTCTTCCTGTGTGCAGTTTCTTTGTGTGGGGCAAATGGTTACTGGTGGCTGAAGGTTCCACATCTCCTCTGTGGCTGCTCAGCGTCTTTTGCTTCGGGACTCTTCAATCTGAGGTAAGTGCACTGAACTTCTAACTTTGCCTTATTGCTGTGGATGATGCTCCTAACTTGTGCCCTGAATTGTGCCTGGAAGCTCTTTAAAATGGGAAGTGGTGCTATGAAGATGAGTGCCATGGTGTGAGAGGTTTCTCATTCACTTTGCTCACAGCTTGGTGGTCTCCTGGTTGTTACTGCTTCTGTAAAACAGTGCCAAGTGGCCAGAAGGAACCTTTTCTTCTGTCCTCTGCCATCACCAGCTTCAGTCTTGCATCTTTGGAAGGGTTGGCTGTTATCCTTTGCCACGTGGAGGTCTAAGAAACATAGAATGCCAAAGAGGGCAGTGGCTTGCAGTGTGCCATGAGCCGGTTTCTATGCAGAGCTGATGCTAACAAAATCGGAATGTTTTTCTGCTTTAGTCTTTGTTCGGAGCAGTCGTTAGAAGCTGCTCTCTGGGTGGGGGCACTTGAGATGGAGCCCTTCTGGGGTGGGCTGTTGGTTGCTGCCTGATGTCCTCAGCTGTGTGTGCCCGTGGTGCGGAGCAGTTTGTGCCTGGTGGTGCAGCTGTGCTTCGGGGGTGGGGGTGGAGGAGAAGCACCGCAGCCCTCGTGCCGCTCCTCTGAAATGGGGGCAGATTACCTGGAGAAACCCGGTGTGGGTGAGTTGATGTGTCCGGTGAGGACTGCTGCCGGGGTCCGGGGGGGCTGGGGGCTGCGGCCCTCCATCTGCCGGGCTGTGGCAGGTAATAGGGAGCGGGAGCTGAAGAACTCGGTGCAATTAGGAGAGGGTGCGATTAAGAGCAGAGTTGTGTTTTTTGATACCGTGCGATTGATGGATGCGTTCGCTGGGCTGGGATTGAAACTCCTATCGCCGTGACCTGAGAGTAACTGCTATTTTAATTAAAAGGCTCTGAGAAAAAGCCTGGGGTGAGCTATTTATTATTTATCAAGTGTTTGCCTTCCCGCCGTTAGCCAAAGGTCAGCGGCTTTGCGGGGGGGTTCGCTGGGGGCCGCCGCCCGCGGGGCGTTCGTGTCCGCCAGGGGGGGACCGCGCAGCGCCGCCGGACGGAGCGGGGCCGGGGCCGGAGCTCGTGTTGGTGCTGCGGGTTTGTTCCCGTGGTTCTGCCCCGCGCTGCGGCCGGAGGGCCGTGATGGAATTGCCGGCTGTGCCTTCGTGCCGGGGTCGGCACGCGGGGAAAGGAGCGCAATCTTTCCCCCAGCAGTCGGCTTCCCGTAGGAGCGATCTGAGCACGAGGCACAGATGAAGGGCAAGGGCAGGCGGAGCCCCGCGCCGCTCCACGCGGTACAAAACCCGCCGCTGTGGCCTCGTCGCTGCCCCGTGCCTTTGTGGGGCACCGCGCGTCCACGTTGTGCCGCGTGCGGGGCAGAGCTGGCTGCTGGTGGCGGAGAGCTCGCTAATGAGCGGAGCTTCTGCCATCTCGCAATCCTACACCCCATTACAGAGCAGTGTGTGACCTTTCCTGAGCTGGAGTGCTGACCTCTTTCCTCCTGAAAGATGAGCGGTGAGTGTGCAGCAGTTCCCCTTTCTGATTGCAGAGCTCTTTTAAAGTGACAGTAAATGCCAAAGTATTGGTTATGGGGCTCCTCGAGGCATCGAAAATGAGAGACAATTGAAAGCAAGAGGGAGAGGATGGAGCCTTCTGTACCTCTCTGGCAGTCAGCCTGAAGGTCTCCCAAGGTCAGATCCTAAAGCTGAGGGCGTCTCCTGGCACTGTGAGGAAGCACAGGTCCCAGCCTGCGGTCTGGAGTTCTCCTTCAAAGCTTCGTGCTTCCCTCGCAGCATCTGTGCTTGCCCATGCAGTGGGCTCGTTGCAGCAGTGCTAGCAGTGAGCCCAGCTGAGCTGCGCTGTGGGGAGGCCTCGTTGCCACTGTGTGCTCCTCGAGTCGGGGCTCTGCTCTGCAGAACTGCTGAGATGGGCACTGGTGGAGCAGTGACCTCTTGCAAGCGTGTCCTGCGCTGATGCTCTGCAGAGAAATTGCTGGGGAGAAATGAAGTGGTGTGGGTGCGTGGTGCCTTCCCCCCCACAGTGCCCTGGCTGACAGATGAGCACTTCAGCTGCTCCCCAGTGTTCTGCAGTCAGCACATCCCTGGTTATGCGCTGTCAGATTGTCCCCACAACATGTTGGGGGTAAGGGAGCAAAGGGTGTAACAGGGCCAAGTCTGGTGCTGGGAGCTGCCAGAGCAATTTGCAGCTGTGCCAGGGGCCTGGAACCTGAGCGTGCCAGTGCCAGGCTTCGTGAGGGCAGGTAGCAAGGCTGTTAATGTTCTGGAAATGCAGCTCTAGTTAAGCTGTTAGAGACTTGTTTAGTTCCAGTTGTGACAGTTTGAGCTGAAACCCTTCCAGGTGAAGGCAGCCTTGTTGTGGCATGGGATCTGACTGGTCTGAACGGACAGAGGCTCTCGGTGTCCACTTCTCCCAGCTCTGTGTGCACACACATTTGGCCCCATCCCTGCATGTTGGAGCAGGGCTGGGGTGGCGCTGATCATCCGCTGCCCGTTGCTGCTGGGGATGTGGGGTCCATGGGGTCCCACCGGGGCTGTCCTTGCTGCTGTCTCAGTGCTGCTGCCTGTGTGCACACCGCGAGCTCATTCTGATGTGCGCTAATGCTATTATCCTCCAGAAATTGAAATCAAGTCTGAACCTATAATGTTTCACTGGGAGGGAATTGGGGTTATATATTCCTGTGTACAGCAGCATTCTATTTCAGTCATAGCATTTAATTATGATTGGTGTGTTAGTGCCCACCAGAGCATAACAAATTGTCATTATGTTATTCTGCTGAGTCTAATTTAATTGGCAAGTTGTCACAAAAGCAATTATCCATCATTTATTTTGTTGCCATAACCACATCTTGGAGAGCACCTGCTGTCTGAAGTGGAAAGGCTCTGCAGTCTCCTGGTCCTGGATTTCTTCCACTTGTCTGACACAAAGGCACCGTTTCCTCTTCTTGTTTAAAAACACGTTCCCTGTTTCCTGCAGTGGTCCCATGTGCAGGGCTGGAGCTGTGGGGGGGCTGGGGCCTGGCTGAGCCCCGTGTTGTCCTGTGATGGTCCTGGGGCTCTGCTCCCTCCCAGACGCTGCTGCCCGATGCAGTGTGGTGCTTGCAGGGCAGCTCTCAATAAGCAACTTCCAGATACCTTATCTGGGCTCCCATAGAGATAGCAGGCTGGCCAGTGGAAATTAGTGGCTTCTTCTAATCTAGTGGGCAGAGTAATAATAAGATTTCCCAAGACTAACCCAAAATTGCAGATTTTCTCCTTCCTGAGACAGTGTGGGACTCTTAGCTGTGTGGGTTTGGGAGAGGGCATCCAAAATTGCACAAGGCCAATGCAGACGTGAGAGGATTTGAAGCCTAAGACACAGCAATGAATGAGTAAATAGACAGGATCTGTTTTGATGTCTGTATTTCTCCCAGTTCCTCCTCTCTCCACCCTGCCTGTAGTCTCTTCCCCTCCCGCGGTTCTAATTAGCTGCTAATGAGGAGAGGTGACTTTGTAGTTAAGGCACAGGTAGAGCGCCGAGTTCCTGGTCTGCTGCGGCCACTGAGCCCTTTGTTTTTCCCTGCCTCGATTTCCCCATCTATAAACCAAGGCACAATTCACTGGAGACGGATGTTGTAAAGCTAAGCGGACTGGCATTTGCAAAGCAATTTGCTTTGAAGGTCGGGCTGTCAGCCCGCGCGGTGGGCAGCTGGGGCCTGGGGTCGCTGGAGGAGGCGGAACGGATCTGAGCAGTGAGCGGGTGCCGCTGCTGCGGAAGGGAAACGGGCTGAGAACTTCATCGAACCCTGCACGACTTCACAAGCCAGCAGCCGCCTCGCTGCCTCCTCGTCCATCCCTGTCCCCGCGGCCCCCCGCACTGCCGGCGGTGGCACCAGGGGGTGCTGCGTGCTCACGGCAGGGCTGCAGCCGTCGCTCGGGGATGGCAGCAAGGTGACTTTGTTACCTGTTCGGCCGGGCGTTGCTGTTGTTTTTTTTTCCCATTTCTCCCTGGGATGATGAAGGCGTTATTGGGATGAAGTTTCCCACGGCAGTGCCGGATGCTCGCTCTGCCCCTCGCCGATGGGATATTTGAGTTTCTGTGCTCTGAGGGGAGGGGAGGGGGTGAGCTTCTCCCTGTGCTGTGGAACGGGCTCTGGGATGGGCTGGTGGCACCCGGAGCCTTGCTGCCATCCCTTGGCACCCAGGGGGACCCCAGTAGTGCCCCTGGGCAGCACATGTGGAGCGCATCCAGGGGGTGGCTGTGATGCCTCTTACAGCACGGCCAGTATTTGCTGATGAGATGTGAGATGCCCTGAGCAAAGCCCACGTTGTCTGCTTGGCTCTCTGTGCTGTGCTGGTCTGAGGGCACGGGGCTGCTCGGCACAGCACGGCGGCAGGCGGTGCATCGTGGCTGGGTTTATCACATGAAGATAACGGTGGTGTTTGCAGTCGTACAGGGGAAAAGATAAGGGGAAGAGCTGGAGAGAACCTGGCTGGGCAGCAGAGATAAATTTACTGTGCTGCAGGAAATTGAAATGTGAAACAGAAATCTCAAGCGGGTGAAATGGTTAGAAAGGTGCAGAGGTTGAGGCCGGAGCGCGCCCGGGGAGGGTCATGGTTAACCCCTCAGCTCCCACACTCTGAGCTGCCTCCCGGGACACCCCTCCACAGCTGCTGGTGGGGCCCAACAAAAGAGCAGCTTTGAAACATGTACGTACTGCTTGTACTGCTGCAATTTCTTGGTGTCGTGAGGTCGCCCGTGGCCCCTCTGCAGACAGCTCTGGTTTTCTCATCAAAGGAGCCCTGAAGTCACAGTCAGGAGCAGCTCCAAGTGGCGTCACAGTGAGCAGCAGTGTCTTAATGTCACCTCGCCCCCTGCACGCCGGCTCTGTCTCGCTGACATGAGTGGTGAAATCCTCCTGAACATCAGCAGCCCCTGGAGTGAGTCCTGTGTCTTTGAAATGCCCTTCAGAACCTGGCTGCCAAAATGAAGCATCTTAGAGTGGTTTTCTTCTTTGTTCGGTGCTGAAACGGTGTTGGCACTCTGTGGGTGCTGATGGCTGCACCAAATGTTTGGGGTTACAAACTTCTGTGCATGGAAACAAATGGGGATTTGTGAAGAGGACTGTGGTGAGAGCAGAGCTGAGGATTTAAAGGCTGGGAGCTGAGGTGCTGCGCTCACAGCTGAGAAGTCTGGAATTATCTGGAGGGAGTAATGAAACCGTGAGCGAGAGGGAAGAGCAAGCTGTGGTTTGTGGTGCTGAGAAGTAAATCAGCTGTGGGGCTGAGCGGGGTGCAGGAGCACACGCTGATGCAAGCCCTTCCCACTGCCCTGCCGTGAGCAATCTGCACGCCGTGAGATTGCCTTGTCCCTTCCAATGATTGTTAATGCTGCTTTTTCCCTGAGCCATCAGAAGCACTTTCCCCTCATCCTGGTGGTTCTTGCCCATTTTGCTCATTCTGACCCCGGCACCCAGGGCAGTCGCATCCCATCGCGCTGCATCTCAGTTGTTTGTGCCCCTACTTTGTGCTCAGCCCCTGTAGATGGCAGAGGGGGGTGTTTTTTGGAAGGGGGAGAACCTTATATTTTTCTATTTTATACAGATATGGAAATGATAGCAAACTTCAGTGAGAGTCCACCCTGGTCGCAGAGCTCCAAGTGCCAATTCAGCAAAAGGCTTTAATGGTGCAGTTAAGTGTAAGCCTGCTCTTACGTCTGTAGCTGTTAGTGAAGTGGTTTGGCACGTGCAGCAGTGTGCTCTGAGCTGGGGCTGTGCAGGGGCTCTGTTTTTCCTTGGGCAGAAGAATTAAGCTCGGGTTGGTATCACCTATTAATAAGGCGGGGAGTATCCAGGCAGTACTTGTGCAGTGCAACGGAGCTCATCATTTTTCTATATATGAGCAATTAAGCTGCACCGGGAGGCCTATGTCTTTATATCATCACCTAATGACTGTGCAAAAGTATTCAGGGGAAGGAGAGGAAAAAAAATCACATCCATATTTAATTGGCAAAGTTATCACCTTCACTTCAGAGCCCCAATTTGCGGCGCTCTTGGCCTGTTTCCAAGTCAGATCTATTTCCCCAGACTGGGAAGTGAGTCCAACGTCCTTATATTGTACTTCTGCAACAAAATGCCATTTCAAAGATCAGGGACGCTCTCACTGCTGCTGTAACTAACAGAAAGTCTCTGTTCTTTGCAGCCAACAGGGGTACCTTTGAGCTGATGGGCTGCTTTCGTTTTTGTAAGGAAATCATGGGTGTTATTCTTATTACCCAGCCCCAGCTTGCCTGTCAGCTTGCATTTCTCATTGCACTAAAACAAAAAGCCATCTGGAGCGCCTCTCACTGCTCTTGGGGTTGCTGGGCTGCAGCACCTCTGCTCCGTTGCTCCCAAAGTCTCTTCCTGCTGAACTCTCCAGCCCATAGCTTCCATCTACGTACCCCACGCTCCCAGTTCCCCTCTGCCCTGTTCAGCTCTCAATGTCTCTGTGCCCAGTCCTGCTTTTGCTGGGCAGTGAGGAGCAGCACAGGCTGCTGCCCTCCATTCGGCATCGGAGCCGTCTGCTGCCATTTCAGGTGACTGCGTCTGTTCAGGCAGCTCATTTACACACTTGGTGGTGTTCTGTGACCCCTGTCCTTCTGTGGTTCCACTGCAGCTGTCTGTCTGGGTGCAGCCCTGCTCTGCTCATTGCAGGGCTTCTCCTTCTCCGCCTGCATTGTGCAAGACGGGGAAAGGAGAAGAGTGAGAAGGAGGAATATCGACACCTTCCATCTGCTAAAGCCTGGTAACTGGCCTTTGACACTTCTGTGCCACTTCATCTTCACAAAGCCCCAGCTCTCTGAAGATTAATTGATGTAGGCCACTCAACCCATTTTCAAATCTCTTTCAGTTACCATTTAAAACCTTCTGATTTATTTTTTTTGATAAAGTCACCGAGGCTTTTTATGGATTCTCAAACGATTGTCCAGCTTGACAAATTGGATTCTTAAAGCCGATCCTTTAAAGAAAAGGATGTGGTTTGACAAGACAAGAAGCAGCTCATCTCGGAGACGGGGGGATAAACACACAAAGGAAATCCCCGCTCCACAACAGCCGTTGTGCTGTGATCTGCCTGAGATGGGGGGGCCTGGGGGGCTCGGATGGATGCATGGATGGGAGCAGCAGGTGTTGGCTGTGTCCCAGCCCTGTGGTCCAGCAGTGCTGCTCCTGAGGGTGATGGCGGATGGGTTTTATTGCTGATGCGCCCGTTGTGCTGTGCTGCCCCAGAGTGACCAGCTTGGGGCTGCGGAACGGCAGTGATTTTTGCTCTGTGCCAGCTCAGGGGTGACCCTGTGGCATCTGTTCCCAGACCTGCTGCCCACCCGTCGTTGGTGCTTGCAAATGCCCAGGGATGAAACCTGTCTGTGGAAATGTTGCTGAGGTTGCTGTGTTGCTGAGAGCTGGGAACTGTCATTAAGGATATTAATGTGGTTTCTTAACGAGTGCTTTGCTGCTCTTCTGCTGTGGGTTGAGCTTGGCACTGCCTGGAGGCAGCTGGGCTGGGAGCGAGGGGGTCTCCCAGCAAGGGCTCTCCTGGTTCTGGGGACACCCAGCTATTGATAAACCCACCTGGGGACTTCAGTGGGTGCTGGGGTCCCCACCCCATAGTGCCACAGCTGGGAGCTGGAGCACTGAGCCCTCCCAGACCAGACGAGATGTGATCAGCTTCTGTTTAAGTAATATTTTAATTGCTGGCTTCTGCTTTCCATTTCTTAACTGACTGCCTTCACTTTGGAAATCTCACCCCAGCAGCTGCTCTGAGTAACGCACTGCAACTCCTACCTGCTCTCTGTGCTGTGTGACTCCAGGTGATACTTTACATCTTATTATGATTATTTATTATGATGTCCGGCTTAGTTCTGTAGCAGAGGGAGATCATTCACCTCTCCTGCAGTAAAGAGAGCTTTCTATGTTGTTTTCAAAGCCATTAAAGCTTTGAAAACTCCTCTGATTTTTTTTTTTAAAAGCTAAAAAACCTACAGAGCTGCAGAATAAAATGCTGACACAGGTCGGCTGCTGTAGAAGGAGCACAGACCCTCCTGCTGTGTCCTATTGAATCGCAGCCGGAGCTCAGGATCAGGGAAGGAGCGATGTGCTTGCTGTAGAGCACGGCTCGGGCTCTGGGGACCAGGCTGGGGGATGCTGAGCCCTGGCTCTGCGCTGAGTTTTCCTGCTGCCATGGTGCTGTGGGTGCTTGGAGATGAGCTCACATGGGGCATGCCTGGCTGGGAGCCCCATTTACCATCACCTTCACTCCTTTGTTAGTGTCAGATTGGGCCGTGGGGAACCAACGTGTCGTGGTTGTGGCACCAGCCCAGGTCCTGCTCCTCTGCACCCAGATCTCTGTGGTGGGCTGTTTCCTGTAGCTGCAGGATGCCCAAATGCTGTGGCTGGTGGCAGTGAAGCCCGTGTAGATGTCGCTGCTTTTAGAAGTGCATTGCACTGACCATATGGCTGGGGAATTGCCCGGCTGCGTTGGTGATGGGATGATAATGAGTGCTAACTCTATCCGGCCTGTCTGTACCCCGCAAAGGCAAGAAAGCACTGTTCATTAAGCTCTCGTTAAAGTGTCACCGTAAGGAGAAAAAGCATCTCTATACAAAAATGGCTGCCATTCCTTCCCCATCACTTCCCTCGGGCAAACAAACCCCCTCCAGCATTGGTGGCCGCTGCCTGTGTCTCTCTGGGTCACCGAGGCAGCACATGGGAGCTGAGTGAGCCCTCGGGTGCTGCAGGTGTGTGCTGTGTGTTTTGTGCAGCAGCAGGAGGGAGTGGGAGCTGCAGGAGGAAAGTAGGGCAGCAGCGCGGTGTGTCGGTGCAGCGGGATGGCCGGGCAGCAGCCGTGCAGCTGCGGCACTTTGTCAGTGTCAGGCGGTGACAAATGACACCGCAGAAAGTCACAGGGCTGTGGTGCTTCTGCAGCTGTGACACCTCTGGAAACAAGGCAGGTATTGGTGCTGCGCCTCAGGTCTGGAGTCGGCCTTAATTAATCACGGGAACAAGGTCTGTCCTTGCTGCTGCTGCTCTCCTTCCTTGGTGGGGATGAGGAGTGCGGTGCAGGCAGTGCTGGGTGGGGAGCATGGTTGCCTTTGTGTCAGGGCAGTCAGGGGGAAGCTGGTTATTGCTGTAGTGTGGTACTTATGGTTGTACCAATTCAGTGCTCTGAAATGCAAACAGGAGCGGTGTGTTCATAACTCAACCTTGAGGGGGGAAGGAAACTCTCAACACTGTGTTATGGGGAGAAACCACTTCACCTCCCCTTATCTGGTTGTTCTGCGAAGGCTTTGCTCAAATTTGTGTAATTAAAAAGCTTGAAAGCAGCTTGTTTCCTATATGGAGGAGAAGCACAATGTATGGTACTGGCAGAGCTGTTCATACATACGAATGTTTTTATATTTACTAAAATGAAGTCAAGGTGTGACACTTGAAACTGTGGCTGCTGTGGTGAGGGCCCAGCAGTGCCAGGGCCACGTGCTTGAAGCACGCTGCAGCTCCATGCCCTAACCAGTGCCAGGCCGTGCCTCTCTGTGCCTTCTTAATCTCACTCAGTTCACTGCTTACTCCATATGCCTGAAACAGAACAGAAGTAGGACGTGGTGTGCTCTGCAAAGCTGCAGTGGTGGAAATAATTTCAGTGACGGTGTTATTAATGAACGTTAGAAGCAGGGAATGGCCACCAGGCTCACAGACCTGGTGCTCACACAGGCTGTGTCCATCTGCTGCCTGCACCCTCACTGCTATCGCCTGCCTGAGAGCTCGGTGCTGCTTTAGAGAACTGCGGAATTGTTCAGGTTGCAAAAGACTTCCAAGGTCCCCAACCCATCCCTCAGTGCCACATCCCCACAGATCTGGAACACCTCGGGGGATGGGACCCCTTCATTCCAATTCCAATTGGGTAATTCCAATCCCTGACTGCTCTTTCCTGTTCTCCACTTACCCCTTCCTGGCATGGCCTCACGCTGTGCCCCTGGCCATGCAGATCCCCACCCCTGGGGCACTGCTGCAGTGTGTGGGCACACAGTGCTGGTCTGAGGGAAATGCAAATCCAGGGCAATCACCTGGAGCAGCAGCAAAGCGAGAGGTGATGAAACCCAATCAGTTGATAACGCTTCATGGCAGCAAAAGATTTGCGGATTATCTTTCTTTGTTTTTTCCTGTCCTTGTCTAAACTATTCCTCTGGAGTTCTCCGGGAATAAATCTCGTGCCCGTAAACCCAAAGGTTTCCAGGCCCCCGATGCCAGCTGGGTCTTGGCATGATGGTGATGGGTCAGTGGTTGGACTCACTGATCGTAGTGGTCGTCTTTAATGACTGTAGGATGCTGGGTACAGCAGTGCTGCACGTGGCAGTGAGGGACGGTGGCAGGTTCCTGAGCTGGCATGGAAATGATATAATTGCACTTTGCAAGCAGTAACTGCATAATTTTAGTTGCTCAGTGTGTTGCTTCTTAAGACATCTTTCCCCTTTCTGCGCTAATTTGCATTGCACGGCAGGGTTCGTCGTGTGGAGCCAACATTGCTGCTGGGTGCAGGTCCTTGGCCGGGCTCGGGGGTCAGCTCAGGTCCTGCGTGAGGTGCGTGGCACTGAGGGGGCTTCTGCCACACGCCCCTGAAAGCGGGAGCCCTGCGTTGTTCGGCTGTGGACAGCTGTCCCTGGGGGGGGGCAGCTGCAGCCCCGGCCCCGCGGTGCTCAGCAGGCTGTGCCGGCCGCTCGGCGGGCGCTGAGCTGCAGCCAGAACTGATCTCACTTAAGGCTTTGCAAAGCCGCGGATAATGCACTGCGAGAGTGAACAACTGGGATGAAAAATAATTGCACTCCTATTTTTCTCCAGCTTTTCTTATCAATGACTTTATCACCTCTGGTTTTATTTTACACCTTATTTAGACTTTACTGTAATCCCAGCTATTTCACCATTGACACCTCCTTAATACCTTGTCTAACACCTCTGACACCTCTGGCTAATGCCCAGGCCCTTCTCCAGCACCGAGCAGCTCCAGAAGCAACAGAAAAGAGCTGAAATGGAGAGAGAAAAATTATTTACTGCTCCCTCTCTGTGAATAATGGGCTGTGAGGAGGGAGGGCGGGGGGTGAGCCCCCCCAGCCACTGAACTCACCCCACGTCGGTCTGTAAGGGGCACTCGGGGCTGCTGGGAGATGTGCAGCAAGTGTTAGGCAGAGAGAAGAGGCAAGGATTTATTGTTGGAGAGAAGCTGCAAACGGTAAAGGCTTGGTGAGTTGAAGCAAATTAATTCCCCTCACTTAGGCACCCTGTGCTGAGCCCAGCTCTATGCACAGCCCTTGGCCTCGCGCTCCCTGCAGGAGCCAGCCCTTGTGCGCTGCCAGTTGTCCACGTGCCACCTCCCGCTGCCCATGTCCCATCACCCAGAGGTAACAGCGCTGTGGGTTTTGGTTTTTCTCCCCCCTAATCTTTGAACCTAAAGGCTATTGCTACATTACCTAGATTTAACTACTCATTACACAAACTGTATCTCTAAAGTGAGGGATATGGCAGCTTTATTATAAGTTTATTTCATGCTAATTCAAGCAAATAAATTTGCTCCAGCTGTGGAGCAAAGGAGATTAATAACCTCGAAGATCACTCTGCTGCTTTGATGAGTTTCTTGAACAGAGTAGAGTACATTGAGGAAGAGCAACTAGATTAGTCCAAAAACCCCTTTAATTATTAGTGACACTGTGCAAACTGCTTCATACGAGTGGAATACCAACTACTTAACTCCTGACCTTATTATTCAAATAAACACTTCTCATTATAGCAACATGACTTGCTCGTCAACACATCCCATCAGCTGCCTGGTGTTGGGTCTGAATGTCCCCGCTGTGTCAGCAGGGAGCATACGGCCCTCGTTAGGAGCACAACGGCCTTAAGGGTGCTGGCACTCCGGGGGGCGATGGGTGCTGTGTGCTGGATGGAGGGCTGCGCTTCGCTGGGATGGGCTGAGCGTTCCTTTTCTTACCCTGCCTTCCTTGGAGGTGGTCTGGCAGTGCGTCACCCTTAGCTGCTGTTCTCCATCCCAGTGCATGGAGTGGTGGAGCAGACCCTGAGTGCGATGGGCGCTGCTCTGGGACCCAGCCCTGCCCTTGGTGCCTCGCTGCCATAAGGCAGCCCTTCTGTTCTATGTAGAGCAAGCAGAAATGATGTGTTAAATACAGCCCGGGCTGCAGCTCTGAATGAAATCAATTCTTTTTTGATTCCCTGAGCTTTTGAATGTTCAGCCCTGCTGAAGAATTGTTAGCAGAAGAATGGGGCTGAAGGAGCAATCCTTGCGTATCGCTATTGACTCAATTATTTTGCCTCTTGATTTTCTATGAAGCGGCCGCAATGCCGTGCCGATATGCTGATTGCTAATGGCTCAGCATTGTTAGTGCTGGCTCCCAGCGGAATGCCTTCATCTCTGCGCTCCCCAAGGGCAGCATCTGGGACCGCGTTTTATTGTGAGTGATGCAAACTGCGGCGCACAGAGGGATGTGTGGAGGGGCAGAGATGGGCGCTGTGCTGCTGACCTTCCTCTGCTCGAGATTCCCGGTGCTGCTGTGCACAGGTGGATGTGGCAGAAGGAGGAGAGGGTGCACTTGCCGTGTCACCATCGTCACTACTGGCAGTGCTGGAGTCCGAGAGCCCCTGCATTACTGGAACCAAGCCGGGGGTCCAAGTTAGTGGGGCTGCAGGGGACAGAACAAGGCAGCCACAGCCCCATCCGGATTTGCTCTTTTGTGATAAAAGAAGTATTTCCCACCTATAGAAGGTGCTGAGATAATGGAAACAAGTGCTTTGGATCTGTGGATAAAAAGGGCAGAGGAGGAACAAAACACTGCCTGGCTTTGATGATGCAAAGCCCTGTGCAAGTCCTGTGTGTTTCTATTAGTGGCTCAAATGCACCCCAGGCAAAAGACAAAAAGACAGAGACAGATATATGCTTTCTCGTGCCTGCTATTCTTGCTGGTGTTTACATTGTGTATCAGGAGCCTCTGCGTTTGGGAGAGGAGGACTGGAATGGGACTGGGACCCATGGAACAGTGTGAGGCCTTGAGCACTGCCCCCTGTGCGTGGGGACACCTGGGACAGCTGGGGAGGGAGCCAGGAGCTCAGGGGGAAGAGCAGCTTTCTATTTCAGTAACACTCGAAAACACCTTCGGTGCATTGCTGTCAGGGGAGGGAAGAAAAAGCCCAAAATCAATATGAAATGATGATTTCAATTGGAGCCATTTTCAAAGCTGTCAGGAGCTGCGAGTGAAGTGCAGTAACTGGAAAGGAAAAACACTTATTCAGACTCCTTTTGGAAAACAGAGCCCTCACCATGCTGCTCCTGAGCAGAGCAGTTCTCCAGTCCCATCCGGTGCTGCTCTGCTCCCAGGGATGGGGCTGTGGGAGCTGGGGCAGCTGTGGCACCGCTGCACAGCAGGTCTGGGGGGGATCTGAGCCACCCTTCGTGTGATGCCTCAAGTGCTGACTCTGTAATGCCATCTCCCCACAGCTGGCTCGGGGCGGGGGTCGCTTGGTTAATGCACGTCTCCATCTTCATTGCCTTTTTAACTCGTTTTTAATCAGTAATTATTATTGAGCGGGAGCGATACGCAGGCTTCTCTCACCCGCTCCCCAGGCGAGTGCCAGCCAATATGTCACAGCAATTAGTGCCTGGTGGTAATGGGACACGGGATGGCCACTGCCACCCTCCCACTCTGGCTCCTGGATGTTGGATCCTCCATTTACCAGCTCAGGTCCAACCCCGGCACACTTGCAATTAACTGCTCATGTCTTATGCTATGTAATGCGGCTGAACGTGGGATGCTGGGGGGATCTGGGGCTTTGTCCATGGGCGCACAGTCACAGCCCTCCTGGGGCACTGCTGTCGTGTGCCCAGATGCCCTGCGGAACAAATGGGCTTTAAAACTGCCCCATTGTGTTATTCCTTATTAATAACGAGGCGGCCCTTGTAAATAGCCATGAAGGGAAGTGCTTAAGCTCATAATTAATAAGCGCTGGATTGGCTTCTGCTGCTGAGCCGCAGTCTGCAGGGAGCGGCGGTGGCGGGGATCCCAAATCCAGGATCCCATCCCCAGGGGGTTCCAGCTCCAGGGTCTCAACTCGAGGATCCCATCTTTGGGGAGTCCCAGCTCCAGGTCCCTGTGGCCGGGCAGTAGAGGATGGGGGCACTGAGAGCTCAGAGCACGACTGACTTACAGACCCTGCACTGAGGCTCAGCCATAAACGCTTTATGCCAGGAGTAGAGGGACGCAAATCATGTTTATGTCCCTTGTTCTCTTTATCGGGACACTGATTTGACAGAGAAGGGAAAATTTTGCTTATTTTACAACTCTGCTTTTAGCTGCAAATTGATTTCAATAGCTGGGAGGCGAACACAAAATCTTATTTTGTCATTGGTGTAGAAATGTACATTTTGACACAGACCCTGTTGTGTAGAAGGAGCGGAGCTCTGGGCATCACCCACCCACCCTGCACTCATCGTTCAGAGATGTTTGCTGAACGATGGTGATGTGGCTGCCGTCCCCGTCCTGCCCCCACCCCGACACACTGCAGCCCCCTCCCCCCCTTCACTCCCAGCCCAGGTCCGAGCGCTCCCTGCCCCACTGCCAGCCCCAAACGACAGGGACAAGGAGATCTGTTCAAAACAGTTTATTGTATTTTTTTGTCAGACAAACACATTGATTTCTGGACCACAGTAGAGGATGGAAACCTTTCACAAACTTATTTATTTGAAAATACAAATATAAAATTATACTTTCCACATCTGTGATGTGAGAGACCCCCATCCACATAGTATTTTACAACAGGGCTTCAGAAAGCCATACACAGAGACCTGAAAGATGCTTGATATATATAGATACATATATATATGTATATATATAAAAAAAAAGTCACTACCAAAGTTCTCATCAGTTCATACTAAAGTATAAAAGGAAGGGCTAGGCTCGCCACTGTGCCATAGTATATTTAGGTACATTTATGACCACCTGAAACGCTTCGACTCGCACTCTAGCACTGATGGAGTTCGGACCTCGCACGACAGAACGACGCAGGTTTGCTCCCCGCTGCAGTGACACACAGCCCGGCGGCGCTCGCTCTGCGCGGCACTCGGCGCGTCCCGCTGGGCCCCGCAGCGCTGCCTGCAGCCGCCCGGCTCGGCGGAGCTGCACCGCGGCGCACCTTTACTCTCTCAAACTTATTTTTTTTATTATTATTTTTTTGGTAATTTTATTACAGTATTAAAGTATTGCTTAGCTTACAGAATCTCCTCACGTAGTGTTCACACACAGAAATGGGTTCGACTTCGATTCTGTACGTATGAAACTCTACAGTGTACGCGCAGACCCCGGGCCCGCGGTGTGTCTTCGATGCATCCCGTCTTACACTGATCGACCCTCAGTTTTCTGTCGGAACTATTTTGCTTAAAAAACAAACCAAAACAAACACTAAAAAAAAAACAACAAACAGAATTCAAAAAATTCCACCCGAGAGACATTTCCATAGCGTAAAAGACAGCTACGAGTTAGTGTTTTGTTTGTTTGTGTAAACAGTTTCGTATGCAATATCATACGTAACCATGGCTGGCCTTCAGAGAAATGGAGGAAACGCTATTGCTTTATTCGGGGTTAGGCTGCGCTGAGCGGCAGAGCGGAACGCGGCGGTGGTGCAGCACGAGCCCTCATTCGCACCCACGATGGAAACAGCGTCGGAGGATTCGGAGCAGGGAGGGGGAAAAGAAACGCGAACACCTTTCAGGTCATACCAACAGCTACCCAATGGTTGACTACTCTAGCGAGATGTGTGACATTCACCAGCTGAATGAATGCTGCTGTACAATGGGAAAAGAAAATACAGCAAGAGAGCCATGCTACCTTAAAGTCCAAGCTACAAATTCAACTTAGAATGAACACCGATGAGTGTAAGAAACAAAAAAAGGGACAGATCAGGCTTCGCTGTAAGTGAGCCCATCGCAAACGACTTCTTATGTTTTAGTGGGGAGGGGAACTGAACTGCTGGGGTTCTGCAGCTCCTGCTGCGCTCAGCCCCGGCCCACGGCTGCTCTGTGGGAGCTGGGGGCAGGCGGCCGCCAGGCGCTGCGCTGGAAGCGAGGCGTGCTGAGCCGCTGCGCCAGCAAGGGCACAGAACCCCCGGGTGAGGGAACGAGGGAACAAAACCCCTTGGGAATGGACTCCGAGGTGAGCGGGGACTAACGGACCCTCAGCATGGGGAGCCACATCGAGACGTACCGGGTTCCAAGACATTTGTGCTATGGGCCACTGGGACTTCTCAAAAGGTATATAAACATCTAAAACATATTCACACAGATTAGCAATTTCTTCTGAGCATTCTTAAAAAAATATGTTTTTTTTTCTCTTAGTAAAATCGTTTTAATATACCGTGCCTCCCTCTTTTAAAAAATAAATTAAAAAAATCCAGTTTTGCATATCTAGCGTTAGCATTTAAGGTAGTATGGCACATCCCCTCTCAAAGGGTGGGGATCTACAAAATGCCGTAAGAGTTTGCCAGCATTTTTAACATCGTGAGACCTTTGGTTAGTTGAAACCGCATCAGATCAGCAAAGGAAAAGAACAACAACAACAGAAAGAAAAATAATAGAAGAGGAAAGGAAGGAAAAGAAAACAAACGAGGAAAACCTTCCCAAAATTATTAGCAAGTTTTTTTTTTCTTAAATAAGAGAAAGTTCTATCCTTACTGGTCCTAAATCTGAATAACTACATCTAAATTTTTAACCTTAATTACGATACACCTACCAATATGTACTAGAAGAGGAAGAGAGGAGGGGAAGATTCACTACACTAGCATCAGGACAGCACTCTTACAAGATAGCCATTTTATACACTATTAACATACAACAATGATCAACAAAGAATATTCTATGAGGTGACAGGGAATGGAGAGGAAAACCAACCGGTAGTACAGTACATCATCAACATTGACAAAATAGCCATAAAAAATCCCCTGACTGTACACTGAACCTCAGGGAATTTGGTTTGTTGCTTTTTTTTTTTTTCATTTTTTTTTTTTAAAGAATGGTTTCATTTATGTATCACTTGATCAAGTCTCAATATTTAAAAAGCGTCCAGCATCTTGCTTAAACCTGGTTGTTCGGAAATAAGAAAGAAAACCAACCGAAAACATTACACAAAAAAGCATGATTCTGTTCTCAAAAATAAGGAAAAACCCAAGGTTTTCTCCTTCTGGTTCGCAGTACGGTGCCTCACTTCCATTGCAGATGCCTTCTCTACCTTGTCTACTGAACGGCTACGTTATTCTACTCGTTAGTAAAATTTACAAAAATAGGAGTGCAGCAGCTCTTTTAACAAATGTCGCATTCAGTGTCTTATACTGGCTGTACCTAAAGTACCAAATTTATAAACGTAACAATTTAAAAAAATATTAATAAAACTCGTCAATATTACGTTAAAAAAAGAAGAAATATATCCACACTACAGTATGTTCTTAATGCCACCTACCGTGTTGTACTTCTAGTTGCTGTTGCAGGCCTATTTACCAATATTAAAAAAATTAAATTAAAAAATATCCTTCATAAGTTTCCTCCCCCAACAGAGGACCATATATATAACAGCCAAATATTAAACATGTGCAAATAGGAAACTGTCAGTTTTTCCCCTACCAGTCACAGTGCAATGATGTTTTATACTTTTATTTTTTTTTTCTTTTTTTTTTTTTAAATTCTGTTTACAACTACAATAAATTAAAATCTTCCTTTGCTTCTAGGGTGAAACTTGTAGCACTGAGGTATTCCCAAAAAAAAAAAAAAAAAAAAAAACCAGACAAACCAAAGTCGCTTTCCTAATTTGTTAATAACACGGAAAGTGATGGATAACAAAGGTACCCATGCGAGCTCTGCGCCGCTCCGCCTGCGCTGGGAGCGGCAACGCGGAGCAGCTGTGTGCTTCGAACCTTAAATGCGATAAATAGGAAAACCGGAGCTTCTTTTTCAGTCTTGGGAAAAGCAGTTTTTAAATTAAAAAGACGACGAGGCTGTCAGGGGGAAGCTGCGCACGCATGAGCAACAGGCAGAGCGGGGGCAGAGCGCCGACGGGGCAGCGCCAACCCGGGCAGCTGGCCTCGAGGCCACACCTGCGCTGCGTCTTCGGTTTTAATAGAGAAACTGCCTTAGACTGACTCCATCACAAAAATAGTTTGTATTTCTCTTTCTTAATAGTTTATATGTACGTAATGGAATCGTATTTACAGTGTTTGGTTGTGTTTCTTTTTTTTTTTTTTTTTTTTTTTTTTTTTTTGTTTGTTTGTTTTTTTCAGAATTCACGATTTCAAAAAACCTTATATCACCTCTTTCAACAAAAAAAAAGCACTTATAGAAAAAGGACGCCCAAAAGTCTGTCGTCCCTGCCTTATTGCCGAAAATAGAACCGGGTGAACGAAGACGGCACAAACAAAAGGAGGGGGGACGACCCGCGTGCTCCGCAGCCCCACGTCCTGCAATGACAGCAACTACAGAGACCGGGGGGCACGGGGGGGGGGGGGAGGGAAACAAAAGAAAACCTTAATATAAACAGCTAGGCTATGGTTAGGCTCCTACGAGATACACAAAGAATCAGGTCTACGTGGCTACGAGACTATGTCAAAACGCTACCAAAAAATGTGGGTCGAGTAGGTTTAAAAAGGGGGGGAAACCCTTTGAGAAAATAAAACGAACAAGAAATGGATTTTATATACATACTTTTAAAAGCTGTTGTTTTTATAGTACAGCAGATTCATGAGATGATGAGAGAGATTTTTTTAAACAGCCCAAGTCCGTCGAGTGCCACCTCCAGTTCGTTTGCTGTTGGTGAAGATGTAGTGCTGAAGTCTGACGATGTCACCTCACCGTGGGACCGCTCAGAAACTTCGCCCCGTTTTGCCCGGACATCCAGAGAGACTCTGCGAGGAGAGCAGCACACAGGACAGGGGAAGGGTCAGCTGGGGCTGTGCAAGTAGACCGCGCCTTCAGGGACATGAGGTGGCCAGCTTTTCCCCAAGGGGACAACGTCCTCCTGGGCGCTCTGCCGCGCTCCGGGGCTACGTTCTAAGGGGAGGCGCAACGCCTGGCGCTGCGGCTGCTGCCTGCATTGAACGCTGTGTGCAGCCAGCAGGGCGATGAGCAGCGGGGGCTGCAGGCGGCCCTGGGCCACCCCGACTGCCCCAAGCGCTGCACGGCGCAAGGGATGCGCGCCCCGGGATCTTCAGACCTGGTGGCCCCGGAAGAGTTAATAGCAAGGCTCATTTCCTCCTCTCGAAATCTATTTTCATTAGTAACGAGCAACAGTAAAAGCACTCTCTGTTTTTAAGTCATTAATGGCTTGAGTTTTAATACTGGCCGGTAAATGATGGTTATAGTTTGATGTGCTGTGGTAAGTGTAAAATGATTACAATATATTAATCTGATGAGCACTGCCCTCACTGCAGCGTTATTAGTTTGAATTACGATGTTCTGCTCAAACCTCCCACGTGCTCAGGCTGGCGGCCCACAGAACACGATGGATCTGACAAATCAGCCTGAGAACACACAGGATACGTGCAGCCAGTAACGGGGATTGAAGCAGGAGCGCATGGGCACCTCTTTCCTTTCCCACAACATAGCGCGTGCTGGACCGAATCCGTCCATCAAAGACTTTCAGATAATCTTGTATATATAGGGAGATGAAGAATAAATAGCAACCCCTTTTTTTTTTTTGCCAGTAGCTACCTATACGTTCATCTTTACACAGCTTAAAGCCCCTGAATGTGTTCCACAGGTCCCATCCCCAGCCTGCCTCCAGCCCTGATTGCACACTGAGATAGGGCAGCGCTGGGCTAAAGGCTAAGAAAGAAATGAAAGATGTCACATCGCATCTGTCTGCCTGGATCACGAGCTCTAACGGTGAATCCATGCACTCAGTGCGTACACCTTTCCGTTTCCATTGACTGACTTTCCTAATCTACGCTGCTCTCAGTGTAAGAATATTTGTTTGCTAAGATGGATATGCCAAAGGCCAAAAAATAACGAAAAAATTAAACATTTAATTAACTTGAGCTTAGTTCAAAGGGTAGGAAACTGGCAGCGATCCAAGGACGCATTACTTAGGTAATGTCTTTAATTTAATTTGCTTAGCTTTAATTTTTTAAAAATCTTGATAACTGCTCTGTGGTTACAACGTTATCTTCTAGCTGTGATATCTGGTACAGCCCTTGATTAAGCACGATGGTTTCTCTCTAATGAAGCAGTGGAGCTCATCTGTTTTTAGCTGGGTGCATTCATAGCCAATCTCTACCCCCGACAACGATGCTGGCACTTGGCTGTTCCCTTTGGGGATCACTGTTTATTTCTGCGGGGTTTTGAAGTCTCCAAATCAGTGTGCTAAGTGCACTGGGCCCGAGCTCCTGATCTGCCTTCCAGTTTCCAACCCATGAAATTGATTTAAATAAAATGAATCACAGAAAAGAATGATTAAAGGCCAAGGAAAGACAGAATGGAGATTAACAAAAAATTGTTCTCTTAACGTAAATATAAGGGAAATGGCAGTTTAGCACGAAGTACAAATGGTATATACTGTAATACCTCCAAGTGAGATGGCAACCAACCATGTGTAACGTTTCAATGGTATCCATTTGTAAAAGCCGTTGCAATCAAAGGTCCCTAAAATTGTACAATTGTTAAGTTCATCAGTGTTCTATACATGGGAACAGATGATTATTAATTTTTGGCAAGAAATTATCAAAGGACTTGAAAGACTGTGTTGTCAGCATGAATATGGAATATATATTTCCAAAAGCTGTGCTGGTCATTAATGACTCTGTGCTGAACTCTACAGGGTCCTTTCCAAGACCTTCTTGTTCCCTCAGATGCAAAAATAAACTCTGGGTTTTCCCTTTTTTGTTTCTAAACCAGGTTAGTAAATGGAGTGTGTTAAATAAAGATATAGGTAAAAAGGGCTCCTGAGCCTTTGCAGTTACTGGAGTACACCCAGTATGAAGGGCATCCCCTTAACTAAGAGGCTGCCAATCTCAAAATCCAATCCTAATTGGCCTTTGAAGAAGTCTCAGTGCAGACAGATCACGACAGCATGGCCTTTATCGTGCATCTCACTGCTTGAAAGACTGGGATGTCACCGAGGTTAAACCACCCAAATTTTCCAAAACAAGCAAGTCTTCAGGTGGAAACTGGAAAGGGGGCCTCAGAAGGGGTAAGTCTGAATTGGTGTAGCCTTCTCTCAGCAGAATAATCATACTCTGTGTTCTGTACTCAAATTCATCCAAAGAAGCTGCCACGTCCTCTGTGTGGCCACGTGCACAGCAGGACCAGAGCGGACTGCAGAGCATGAGGGCCCTTGTAGAGGCAGCGGCTGCTGTGGCTCTTTGGGTGCCGGCTGTTCATGCAGTACAAACAGCACCACTGCAGGAACTTTGTCTGCTCTGTGCTCCAGCTCCCCCAGCTCATCCCGTGTGGTCAAAGAACAGAACTGTCATTTTAGTTTGGAAAACCTCAGGGGAGATCTCTGTACTTTGACATGTTTATTTTATGAGAGGAAAAGATTTCTCAGCATTTTATGGAAAAAGGGAAAACAGTGTAGGTTGCTGGTTTTCTGTTTTGGAGACTGACAGTCACTAAAGCGGTTTAACCACATTCATGCTAACACACACAGGTAAAACAGTGCAATCTGAAAAACAGCATGCAGCTTTGTTAAGCAAATTTCCATCGCCCGTAATTAGTGAGCCTGCAGAACCATGCAGCATGACAGAAATACGTTTCCAATGACTTGACAACACAACAGCAGTGACTTAGTTGTGACCTGCACGTTTTAAGGACCGTTAGCAACCCCCTAAGCTGCCTCAAGGTGCCCCGACGAGGCGGCGCCCACCTCCCATGCCCACATCCTCTGCTACACACCGACGCCGGCAGGGCAGGGGCTGGAAGCTCCAAGCCCCCATGGCTCTGTGCCACTGCTGGGACACGGGCAGGCCTGGTGTCCCGGGAACCCTTCTCCTCCTCTGGGTGTGAGGAGAGGCCAGGCACACTGCCTGCAAGCAGCACACCGGCCTCAACGGGCCGTTCCACTGATGGGAAGCCCATCTAGACAAGCAGAAGCTTGTATCTGTTAAATAGGGCTGTTCAAAACACGCCACATTGGTGCAGCTAAGGCTCAGACAACTGTTTCCAGTCTGCACTGCAACTCCAGCGGCTCTGGGACAGCAGAGTGCAGGGCTGCGGGAAACCTCAGCGCCTGCAGAGGGTTGTGCCCAGCGCTGGAGGCTACAGGAGCCGTGCACAAAGCAGCCCGTCGTTCCGTCATCGAAAAAGACACCAAACCCCCTCGCGTCCCCTCCCGGCACGCGGTACTCACGGCGATCCCGTGGCTGAAGCCGGAGCCCGGCTGTGGGCTGGCAGCACTTATGTAGTTGCCGACGCCGGAGTCCTGGCTGGCCGTGCCGTACAGGTCTGCGACGGGCCCAGGGCTGTTGGCCCCAGGGAAGCCTCCGGGCCGGGCTGGGTTGGAGCCTGCCGGGGAAGCGGGTGCGCCAAAATTCGGTTGAGCACTGTAGCTATTCAAGACTGGTGTGCAGAGAATAAAGCTGGGTATGAGGCCAGACGCCGGGCATGCACCGTTATCACAAAGCCAAACACCAGAATAAACAGCCTAGGCCCAACTTCTAACACTTAACCAAGGCCATGCGATAGGAGAGCAAGTACTGAATAATAGTCAGCCCGTACTACTACGAAGCTTAGAGCTCCAAAATATATATATGAATATATATAAAAAAAAAAAGAACGATCATTCAACACACTACTGCAACCAGAGACTGTAGGTGCTCATTTTTACCAAATTATCACAAAATATAATAGATATTTTTCAACATCTGACTTGATGCTCATGCAGTAGTAACAAGTTCTCTAGGTCTGGGCACGCCGAGACAGCATTCACATCCCATGCAAACTACAAAGGAACTAGTTTGAGACTACACATTGTGGTAATATTGATATTAAAATGTTGACAGCAAGTAACTTCAATCGCATCTAGTAAAATCATTTTGGATCCATTTGATACTTTGGAAAAAAACCTGCCCTTTTAAATTGATAAGCTGTAGAAACAGCTCAATAGTTAATTTGTTTTTTTAATGGTATGGAATGGAACGGTTTGGGTTTATTTTTTAGGTATGACCAAGGAGAGTATTGTTTTATTTAATTTGCCTTTCTTTAGATTTGGAGATTGAAGACTTACCTTCATCTCCAAAACCACGCTGGGGGGACATCAACCAAAATTAAACAAATAAATAAAGATTCAAAGCAAAAAAAGAATTCCAGAGGGTGTATGGCAACTCACCTCCTAATGTGGAAGTAAATTTTATTTTTTTCCTCCCTTCACTTTTTTTTTTTTTTTTTTTTTTTTGAGACAGAAAAACAATGTAAACAAGAATGATACTGAAGAACAGATTTAGATATTAAAGCATGTTAGATGATCAGGCTTCTGCCATTCCTCACTGTTGTTCTTGGATGTGAAGTTTATGAGTAAGAGGATTTAATGTGAAAGAAAAGTCAGCGGCAGGGAGAGCGGATGGGGATGGCGCTGGAAGCGGGAGAGTCCTGCAACACGACCTGCCAACACGGCCCTGCTGACACAGCACTGCCAACGGAGCACTGCCGACATGCTGCTGCTGACCTGGCACCGCAGCCTGACCGACCACACTCTTGCAGCTCAGCCCTGGACACCAAAATGGCCCTTAAGGATGTCCTGAATGCAGGCTCTGATCTGCCACAACGACCACAGCATCACCACAACCTCCCTGGAGCCGTGCAACGGGCACCGCTGGCAACTCACATCACCTCTGTGCTCAGCCTGCACCACGACTCCCTCAGCCTCCTCCTCCAACTACAGCTCCCTGCCTACCTCCGCCGTGCACCTGAAGAGCTTCCAGACAGCCTGCAGTAAGCCCAGCCACCAGCCTGCAGGTCAACACAGCAGGGTCTATAGGGGACAAACAGCACTGCAGGGCAAGTGCCGCCTGCCCCGCAGGAGCGACCCACAGCAAGGCTCCCGAGAGGCAAACCGGGCTGCAGGCTGACTGCAAACTGCAGCAGCACACAGCAGTGAGAATCTGGGGCAACGCGCCGTGCTGCTGTGGCTCCATGACCGTCCCCACCACGCTGACGGCACGCGTTCCTCAACCCAAAGGATTAACCAGTCAAAAACACGGCAACCGTTGGCTCTGCAATGACAGGGAAGTAAATGTTGCAAAGTAAATGGTTTTATGTGGCTGTAAAGTGGTAGCAGGGGAAAGTAAGTAGGTCATCTAAGCCGGCAAGTTAAAAGTAATAAGGCATGAGAGAGTAAACAGATTATTTTGGAATTCACTGGCAAACAAAGTACCTTTTTTTATTATTAAAGATTAAATGTCAAGATAGCATTTGGCCTTCTCACTCGTGAAGAAAAATATCCAGCTGAGATGTTCAAAAGCCCTTTATTACTATAAGCCAGTGCTTTTTTCCTCTCCTTTTCTTCCTTCTAGTTGAACAAAATGGATGTGGGTGTTTCAGCCCCGTGCAGCGCTCTGCAGGCAGGCCGTGCCCTGCGCCTGGCTGGGACATGTGGAACATTCACAGAATCACAGAATGGCCAGGGTTGGAAGGGACCTCAAGAATCAGGAATCTCCAACCCCCTGCCACATGCAGGGCCACCAACCTCCCCATTTAATACCAGCCCAGGCTGCCCAGAGTCCCATCCAATCTGGCCTTAACGTTCTTTAACACGTCCTTCAGAGATGGAAGGTGCCAAAGCACAGAGCATGAGTACAGCTGCAGACAGCCATGGCATGAGGCACGAGGGGTGAGCAGGGCTCTGCATGGAGCCCACGTGCTGCCCCCAGCCCTGCAGTGTGGCCCTGCACCTTGCACAGCTGCCTTCCTGCAGCGTGTGGCTTGCTGGGAAAAAGTGCAAATCGCACCAAGAAGACATGGTCCCCAAATCACACAGCTCTCATCTAGAGGTGCACGGAGCATTTCATTAAAAATCAAAGTTGAGGTGCAAGGCCATATTCATCTCTGATGCAGCCCACTGATGGCATGTCGGGGCTGGCACGAACACGCCTGTAGAATGCCTCAATATTTAATTTTGAGATACAGTGATCAAATATTACACCATTTCAAAATGGCATTGAGCAGAGGTTGGGCTGGCAGTGGGGCACCCAGCAGCAGGTATGTGACACAAAGGCTGCCCTTGCTTTACACCACAGCAAGTGGGACTCATGCACTGCAGCCAGCCCCAGTGAGATGCATGGAGTAAGGCTGCTGGGGTGCTGCGAGTCGAATGTCCTATGAATGAACACCTCTGTGGCCTCTGCAGCTGCAGGATGAGGAGCTGAGCCAGCCCCTGAACCAAGTGCGAGTGGGGCAGCGGATCAGACGCACACACACACACACACTGCAGCACCTCTGCATCATTAAGCCACAGTTACGAGTCCATGCACAGATAATAAGAAGATGTACTCAGCCTGTCCCAAACTCTTACTGAAAGCAAGTCGAGCAGCGAGGAGCCAGAAAGAGATGCTCCATCCCCCAAAGCAGCCCAGCCCCAGCCATTTACAGCTCTAAGAAATTCAGGAATACCAGCTTGCATACGTGCGGAAGGAGTTGGCAGCTGTTTATTCAACATCCTTCTGATTGTAGGTATGCAACGTAAGAAAAAGGCAATTTTCTATCTCCTGAGCATCAATTTGGTACTACATCCTGATGATCACAGAAGTGGCTGCAGACAAACGTGTGACACAAAAGCACGCCCTCCGCTCCGCTCGCACAGCTCCGTGGGCGCGGGGTGCCCAGGCAGCACTTTGTGCACCGCCTGCTAACAGCTGTTTGCAGAACTTCACAGAAAGGGTTGGAAGCTTTTACAGAGCTGACACTTTGCTCCAGACCCGATAAATGAAAGAGAAAAGCTCTCATAATTACCAGGAGACTAAACAGTCCTGAGAAAGCCGTACTTTAACGATTCACTCAGCCATGGTGAGTTGCTAAATATTTGTCTTCTTACAATAGCTGCACTGAAGCGCACCTAGAGCTGGAGGCAGTTTTATGATCGCTTTGAAACAACTGCAAAGGGACCTTGAATGACTTTCCCAACATGCAGAATACAGTGCGTTTGGGTAAGAAATGCCTGAAAAGAAATCTGTTATACACAAACCTGCAAGTAATCTGAGACTGAAATGAAGCAGAAAACAAAACACAAAACTCTCCTGACTCTGGATGCCATTTCAGCCCTCAAAAAAAAATTAAGACTGTGGAGATGGACAAAGCTGTCAGCTGTAGGACAAAGCTGTCAGCTCACAGCAGAAGCCATCCGAGAGCTGCAGGTGCTGTTGGGTGCAGAGGCACAGAGCACTGAGATTAAAGCACCGCAGCCTGCAAAGCACCTGAGACATTCCCCTGGTCAGACATCCTGCAGACAGAGCTGGAAATAACCACGGGTGGATGTTGGGAAGTGCACTGCTGGCAAACTGGCAAGGATTGTGCTGTGCTGGAGGAGAGCAGCGAGCCGCAGATCGCTCTGGTCAGTGCTGGAGCAGAGCCCTACTGCTTTCCTGTGGGTCCCAGCGGGCGATGCCCTCCCACCTCAAGCGCTCGGGAAGCCGTGGCAGACACTGCACCTGTTTCCAGGATCGGAATTGAGCTCCAATTTATCAACTGATTGCACAGGGAACCATCCTGCACTGGATGTTTTCACAGCCCTGAAACTGTGACTTGGTACCTCCAACACAACGGTTTCCACTATGCATGATTTTCAGCCCCAGGTGTCACCACAAAGCCCTGCATCAGATCGAAGTGGAACGGATGTGAAAAAGATGAGATGTGTCTGTAAGTCACAGCTAACCAGCCTCACCATTCCCAAGCCCAGACAGCCCCATCCTCTTGGCTGGGGAAGCTCTTCCTACACCTAAGAAAAAAAATTGACAGCAGCTGAGTGATGAGAACAGGGACACTTCCTGCAGCGTTTCCTTCCCTTAGAATTTGCTGTGTTTTTCCTTACAGAGAAGACACCGATCCTTGCACACTCACTGCACTCACTCCCTGAGCACTGCTCTGTCTGAGCAGAGAACCTACCGAGTCTTCTGCTAAAATAAATGTCAAATTGCAGCTAATTTTAAAACGCATCTGTAACCTCAAGACAGCACTACATTGAGCAAGGTTCTTTGACTACTAACTCACCTCGGCATCCTTCTGCAGAGCTCTCTGCACACACTGAATGCATGTGAGGCACTTCTCAACACACTGTTCCAGCAGAGAGCTGCATGGGGGGTACAGAGCAGAGCTGCAGGGAGCAGGTGGAGCTCCAGGAGCTCGCTTATCGAGCGCCCGTTCCTGCAAACTGCCGTGTTAGCACAGACCCGATCGTACATTAATCCACGTGCAACAGGAAAGGTCACCACTGAAAGATAAACTCTCTTCTGATGAACTCTTGAGAAATTTCTAAGTCAGGATTCATTATGACATTTGCCTTAGCAAGCTGTGCATTGCACTAACGAGGATTCAGATGCCTCTCTGGGAGGGGAGACGGAAACAGATGGGTAAAGCACAGCAAGCTGGATGCTAAAATCCCACCCAAATAAACTCAAGTCAGTGAAGGTAAAGAGAGAGGGAAAGGGTTCAGTAATCACTGCTGTGCTTGTTTTACAATTATTCTGCAAAGATTTCAAAAGTTGAAGAAAAAGCAATGCGAAGAACAGTGCACAACCCGTGGCTGCACACCCTACTACTACACAGGCAGAAGAAAAACCTCAACTTTGCAAGAAACCACCCATGATTTACTGCATTTCCTCCTCAAGAAGAGGCAGAATACTTCAGGATGAAATACAGCACCCTGTCATCACAGCCAGAAATGCATCTCCTCACGGAGAGAGCAGCCGAGCACTGCCTGCAGCCGCTCCTTGCCCACAGCCGTCCCCATGGCCGTCCCCTCCCGCAGACACCAGAGCAAAGCGGCACCATCAGCAAGCACTGAGGCAGCACTCCTGAGGACTGCCCAATGACAATGAACCACCTCCCGGGGAGGGCTCATATTCCCTGGGACACAATCAGTGTTGCTGAGCTGATCTGCTTCTGGCATTGCTGGAAGCAGAGTTTGTCCACAGGCCCTGGTGGAGGTGCTGCTCAGAGCGGGTGATGCTGCTGAACAGAGCACAAAGAGCAAAGCAACACGTGTAAAAAAAAAAAAGAGAGAGAAGAGTGAAATATTCCCCTAGAAACACATCCTCATTTACAAAGCACGCACCTGCTCATGTTTCCAAGAGAAGCAAACACAAGAGGCTCCACACAAGGAATAACACAAAGAACCAAGCCAAGTGCAAGCGCCCGTTCAGCCCCTGCCCGCAGTTCTCCCTGCGCCCGGCGCAGAGCCACGGCACGCTGCTCCTCCGCGCCCCGACGGAGCCCTTCCGTACCAACACGCTTCTGACAACTTGTTGATCCAGAGCTCTAATTTCTGCATGACTCTCTCATCTGCCATAAACAGCCACGCACAATTTGGCAGGCATTTCTACCACCAATGTTTATGATAATAACTCCACGTGCTTGAAAGCAGCAGGAAATTTTCAATATAACTATCATTAAGACAAAATGCTTTAAATCAAAGCCATTACCCACTACCAAGACTCAAAGCTCACAAGATTAGGCTGTTTTTATCTTTATGAAAAATTCATCTAGTGTGCTGCAAACATCAGCTTCCAGCTTGAAGGAGGAAACAACAGGGTAACATTTAGCATGGTGATGGAACGGCTATGGATCGGGGCAGGGAATGGGCCAGGGGACAGCTGGGACAGCAACAACACCATGCTTGGGGCATTTGATTCAGCTCACCCGGGATTTAATTTGATTCATGGCAGTTCAGAGGATCTGCCTGGATTTTTGCAGAAGGAACAGCACCTGTAGCTAAAGAGTGGTTAGATCTAATTCCATGAGATATCACGGTAATTACAGGCAGCCACGTGGAGCAAAGGATGCTTTCAGCTACTTCCTTAAACCTCTCTGACACTGTGCTGCAGTACCTGGAAGTTGGGAATTTCCCCAAGAGGCACCCAAGCATTCAAACCTGCTGCACTGACTTTGAAAGAACCAAGTACAAATGCTGCAGAGGACACCACTAAAAACCAGGGCTACTGGTGCAGCACAGATTGCTTCCCTCCTGATTTCTCAGGCATCCCATGTGTCCTGAAGCATGAACACCAATGACCACATCTTCGTGCATGACTAATGGACCAGCAGGCACAGTGTGATGCTGATACTTTAAATAACAGCCACAGGATGGGGCGCAGAGAAACTCCTGCACTGCATGCAAAGCTCAATCATTAGCGCTGAGAGCCTCACAAGTACCCTACGGTAGCCAGCACTGCACCCACCTCAAGGAGAGCTGGGGCAGCCCTAATTCCTGGAGCACTCACTGCTGCAGCTGAAGAGAGCTTGCACCTTGCTGTTCTGAGATGCTAACTGCCCCGATGTGATTTACTCAGCCATGGATGTACAAATTAATGTCAGTGTGAAATAAGACGTCAGTGCTCCTGGTTTTTGCTTGCCATTCATATTGCAGGAGCGCACAGACACAGCATTAAGAATTCACTGTTTGCATCCAGACTCTTTTGTTATACCCCAGCCACTGCACACAGCTCCTGCTGGAGGCACAAACACATTTGTTTGTGGTCAGGCCAAACTATCAGAGGCATCACTTTTCTCTACCTGCCCTTTTACATGCAGCTTTATTTTATGTCTGAGACAAACTGCACGCGGCACACCTCCAGTTCAGATCAATGCTCAAACTAGAAAATGTCTCCAAAATAATGAGCTGGAAACACACAGACATCCTAGAGAACAGCAGCGTACAAACAGCTCCCAACTAGCTGAGCACAAAAGTGGGAGACAGACAGGAAAGAAGAGAACCCAGCACTGCAATTAGAGACACTGCTCAACACAGCACTGTGCAGAGCTGTACGGGGCTGTGCTTCGCTTGTGCTCCTTCCCAGCAGACCTGAAAAGCAAACCCCTCTTGGTAAGCGGATCCTCTGTCACTGCTGACAGCTGGAGGCATTCTTCCCAGGACAGCCAGGTTTCGGTGCTGCCTGTGGAGACCCAGCACAGCCCCAGGGAGGGCCGGGCAGCCCCCCGCCCGCAGGGACAAACTGCAGAAGTGGGGCTCATCAGCAAATTGGTGTGATGGGGCCGAGAGACGCCGCAAGCTGCTATCTGCCTTAACAAGACACTATTTGTACCGTATTTTCTATCTGCAGTCACACTTTAAAAGGTTGTTCTGTCTCTGCAGCTCTTTTGGAAATGGCTTCACACATCGAACTATCGCCAGGATACTGACAGAAAGCAGCGGGAGGTGAGCAGGTTCCCAAGCACAGCAATTACAGCTGGAACTGAGCAGGGATGGGGCAGCGCTTGACCCCTCCTTATTCACACCTCCAGGCCTGCACCTAGCAGCAGTCCCAGCTGTTATGCACCACGCTGGACGTGCCGGTGTGATGATGACAATTGTCATCCTATGGAACTGCTCCTGCCTCTGCTCCAGTGCTCCCCTGCTGTTACAAAGAGTTGTGTACACCCGAAATTCAAGTGGAGAAAATGCTTAAAAAACCCAACTCCTGTCCTTCGCTGCACCCTGCAAGCATGAGAGCAGCACCTGCTCCTGCTGAAGGCCTCACTTGGCTTCCTCAAAGCATCAGCCACATCTGGAAGCTGTCCATTGATTTGCCAAAAACAAACAAACAAAACAAAAGCACAACATTCATGTACTCAAGTGCAGCTTTTCTAAGTCCTGCACTTTCCAGCTTGGCTGTACTGTTTTTGCAAGCGATCAATATTTACTGCCTAATCACATTCTCTGTCCTGCAAGTTGGCAGTGCCACGCGCACCAAGCTGACACGAAGGCCACACAAAGCTCCACTTGTAGGAGCTGCAATCAGGGAGCCGGTGCTTGTCACAACCCCACAAAAGGATTTCCTCTCAAGCAGCTCATCTTTAATCATTATAAAAGCACAGAAGTTTAATCCATTTTTGATGTAAGCGCTAATAGCTTTGTGTCCTTGAAGTTCAAAGTGGTCTTCGTGCATGTCGCTAATTAGCCGAGCAAGCAGCCATTCAGCTCCCTCTCATGTTTCTAATTAGATCCTTAACAACAAACAAATGTCGACCTTACAAAGGCTGTGCTACGTTTCCCTCCATTAGTTAAACACTTTGGGAGGGAGGCGGTTTCCATTTTTCTGCAATCCCCCGACCACCACAGCGGTGTTTTGGGCCGTGCTGCTGCCCCTCACTGGCGGTGTTTCCGCACAGCGCTGCGGGTGCTGAGCACCGGGGGCTACAGCCGTGTCCCCCACCTACATGGAGGCCAGCAAGTAAATCTGAGAGGTAATGGCTGTCCTGTTTGCCACCTTCAGCAAATCAGTCGCAGAAGCAGTAAGGCTGGAGAAGATCACTTCGTCCAACCGCCAACCCATCATGTCCAGTCACTGTCATTAAGGTTTGAGAAGACCTCTGAGACCACCAAGTCAACCCCACCCCCACCATGCCCACCATGCCCATCCCCAAGTGCCACACTGCTATGGCCCGGCAACACCTCCAAGGACAGGGACCCACCTGCTCACCAGACAGCCTGTGTCAGTGCCTGCCCAGCAGCCTTCCCTGTCCATTCACCTGATGGTACAGCCCATTCGAAATCTGCTGTGTTCCGGTGCTTGCATGCTTCACACCAAGTGCTTGGGACCATCTCCCCTTGCTCTCTCTTGGTGCTGGCACCCTGGGCTGCCATTCCAGCAGCAGTGCCTGCGCTGCCCCGGGCTGGGCTGGTTGAGAGGCTCCCACCCTGCAGCAGCACAGGACCAGCCAGCACTGCCCTGTGCACACAGGAGGCTGCAGCTCTCAGCATCGAGCGCCCGGCCAGCAGCAGGCTGGGCCGTGTGACCCTGTGCACAGCAGGCCTCCCCCATCATTTTTCTATATAAAATGAGCAACAGCCAAACTAAGCAGAGACGCCACTTTCACCTCTTGCTGGGTAACATGAAATCTGTTGCTACTTTTACCATGGGCACCACATCTGCATTAATTGTTTACCACCGCCTGGACAGGTCTTTTATTAATATTAATGAGTAACAGGGAACAAAAGGCCCCTTTATTTTTAGCCCACTCTAATTGCGTAGTAATTACTCATCTACAAAACAAATGAGCCGAACTCCATTGCCATAGCAACAGAAACTCTGGCCTCCTACTGTAACGCATTAACTGGCTATCACTGCCGTTAATTTTAAATCGAAGCCTTTTGAACAGTAACAGACAATACAGGAGGAAAATCGCAACAGCCCTGGGGCTGTAAGGCACCACGATGTGCAGGGACACCATCCCTCAGCCTGGGGCACCCACTTACCTGTGGGCATCCGGGGGCCCCCCCTGCACACAGCGCTGGGCTCCAACCGCCAGGAGACGCCTCTGAACAGCCCCAGCTGGTTTTAAAGAGCTCAGCTTTATGCACCCAAAGACCAATTCTGCATTCTCCTGAAACTCCTAATCCACCCTGCTCCTCGTGCTAATCCTGAGCCATGCGAGCACTCGCTGCAAGGAAAAATGTCACTGCTTCTTTTTCACTTTTCTTTCTCTAAAACCAGGAAAAAAACCCAACAAACCAACAAACCCAACAGCATTGTAATTACATACTTACTTCTAAAGCATTTAGGGTGAGGGTCAGCGGCGGGTCTGTAAAATGCATGCTATGTCACACTCAGAGCTGCGACACTAACAGGACTCAGCCCGCTGTGCTCAGTCCATCCCATGGCTGTGGGGGCATCAGCTCTGTGTGCCTGGAGGCAGCAGGGTCTCTGCTGGGACCTAATTCCCACTGAAAATAATTCTCCTGATTGAAAAGACTATTAAAAGTTAGCCGCTAAATTCATAAAAGATTAACTTACACCATGCTTAAGTCTGCACATCAGAGGTGGTCACTAATTGCACAGGGGACGATTTATCAAGTGCGCAAGGTTTCCTATTACAAAATTATTGATTAAGGCTGATGTATTTAAACCACAACAGACCTCAGCCAGGAGCCCTGTGCAGAGCGATCGCTGCTGTGGTTGAGGCCTAATCACAGCAGCACCAAATGGCTTTAAATCTGCCAAACTTCCTACATGGCCCTGGAAGGAGCTCAGCCCAAGAGGAAAAGCCGATGAGTGGGGCTTGTGTAGAGGAGAGAACCTCTGCGGGGCTGGAACCAGCCTGGATTGGCACAAGACCTCCCAGATGATACAAAACATAGAATCACAGAACCGTAGAATCATTAAGTTTGGAGAAGACCTCCAAGATCACTGAGTCTGACCCCAAGCCACCCCACTGCGCACACTGACTGTGTCCCTCAACTCCACATCCCCACAGATCTGGAACACCTGGAGGGTCGGTGACCCCCCCATTCCCTGTGCCAGCACCTGACTGCCCTTTTGGAGAAGAAATCGTTCCTCATGCTCCAACCTGACCCTCCCTGACACAGCATGAGACCTTCACCTCTCATCCTACCCATTACCCGGGGCAGGAGCAGACCCCCAGCACTCTATAACCTCCTTCCAGACACTGGCCTTTGTGTTCCCCCTCTGCAAGTGCATGAAGAGGTGTGAGGTTCTCCATCCCACTCCTCCCTGCTGACTGCCTGCACCACTCTCCAGCACCGCCTGCCTCTGCAAGGAAGATAAGCAGAAGATAACATCTGATGCAGCCATTAATTTTTTGAAGCTCCAGCCGTGCAGAGCTCCGGTTGCCAGCCTCTGTCACATAATTACCGGCTGTTCCAGTGGAGTGAGAAATTTCAGCCTGCTTGCTGCTCCCAAGTGGTCCACTTGTTAGGTTCTGGCTTTTGAGATTACATAGCTTGGATTAAATTTTATGTACTTTTATATAGCAAAATAAAAGGAGGGGAGCAGTTCCATCTGAGCGGCCGTGCCGCAGGGAGCCCTCTCCGCAGGCCGCATAAATCCCTCACTGCCACATCACCTCCGCACATCCCTGCTCAGCTCCGTGCTGGTGTCACTCCCCCCGCACAGCCCAGCCGTGGTCCAGCTCTTTATGGCTGCAATTTGCCAACACTATGGGCGCCTAATGGCGATATTACATTTTTAGAGCACCTTCCTGAAGTGTAAGACAAGGATTCCTAAGCCCCTCACAATTTGTCGCTCTGCTAACTTTCAGATACGCTCTTCACTACATCACACGCCTTGCACATTAAACTGTGGGTCCCCTGCCTCCTTGGCAGATCGAGATCAAAAGGGGACATAATTCTCCCTCTTGATACCCGAGTACCTCGGCTCCTCGGCAATCAGGGAAGCGATACGGGCAGCTCCGATTGCTCCGCACAGGCTGCCTCTGGGTCAGCTCCATCCAAGCTGTTGTTTGGCTGATTTACTTGATGCTCTGTTAGAGGTGAGGAGCAGATACAAATTCTTAACTACACTTCGAAAGCCCCCAGAAAACCTTATTCCCTCTGGCAGCTGAACGCAGA